>NW_026783398.1:324530-649060 GCF_949774975.1 Lagenorhynchus albirostris | reverse complement strand
GGGAGACGTGTTCCAATATGTGTCAGATTTCGTCCCCTGGTACTCGGGTGCAACATTCCAGACGCTTTACTAACACTCTCCCGACTTGGAGAGTCAGTGCCTTTAACCTCCTGTTTGGCCCAGTTTGCAATTTCTGCGGAAGATGAACAGGAATAGGGAGAACCAATGACAGACTAGCTGGAGGTGTCTGGACGGGCAAATTTAACTCTCATTTCCCACCAGGAAGAGGAATTAACCAAAGGCTCAGCGTGCCGTGCCGGAACCAGATTAGGGCCTGAAGCCATCCTGCGGTGTTGCCGCCAGCTCACGAGAAAGCGAGTTGAAGAAAGGAGCTCAGGGGCACTGTAATTCACAAACCTGCAGAGTTATAAATGACAGCTATCGTCCAAAAATATACTGAAGTAAGGCTGCCAAGAGGACTTGAAAGCGGGGCAGAATTGCAGGAAACCGATTTCAGGAGGTAGACTGGAATTGCATTGAAAGCATAGGAAAAGAGGCAGAACGTCCACAATGATGCACTTGGCCAAAAAGGGCGTATGCGTTTTTTCCTGAATATATTCAGGAAAAAACGCATACGCCCTTTTTGGCCAACCAAGCAAGCTTGCAAAGGAAATCTGCACTACAATGAAGTCTCACTTCCCCCCGGTCAAAAGGGCCATCTGAAAAAAGTGTAAAATCCAGAAAGGCAGGACAGGCCATGGAGAACTGGGAGCCTTGTTATGCTGATGGGCGGGATGTAAATTGCCAACAGCCACTCGGGAGAAGTGTATGGTGTTTCCTGAAACATCTAAAAAACAAAGCAACAGAGCCTAGGGCACTTCCACTTATGGTCCTATAGCTTAGGGAAATTAAAATCAAAAGACACAGCCACCCCAAAGGTTGGGACGGCTCTGTTTACAAGAACCTGGTTTACGGTACAAGTTCAATATCGCAGAAAGTGAAAAATGGATAAAGAAGTTGTGGTACTTACGTACAATGCAGTATCACTCAGCAATGAAATCTATGTCATCAGGCCCGTAGCAGCATAATGAGTGGATTCAGGTACGATGATTCTAACTGAAATAAGTCACACAGGAAAAGAAACATCATAAGATATCACTAATACACGGAATGTAACCTTGGCTACACAGGAACTGAATTACAAAACAGAACAGGGTCTCAAATTTAGAAACCCAACTTATGCTTGCTTAAGGGGAAAGGTGAGTTGGGGTGCTGCATAAAACCAGAGATTGAAATGAGCACAGATAAAGTTCCTTAAGCCAAATATGGAATAGACAAGAGCTACTCCTTGCTCAACGAAATGGACTCAACACCCCATATTAAATGCCTAAGAGTGTACCTGACTAGGAAGTATCTTAAAACCTATGGATTGCTATGTCTCTGAAAGAGAATCAAGTGTGTGTACAGGGGCATAAACGCAGCAGTGATAGGATTGGAGAGGTTCGGTGAGCAAATGAAGACCCTTTGAAGTCATATTGCATGGTACCCATTCCACGGGTCTCAACTCTCCAGGTTTAAGGTATTCTTCCTTCAGCTAAAACATGCATGTGGAACCCAGAGTATGATCAACTGTGTGATCGGGAGACGTGTTCCAATATGTGTCAGTTTTCGTCCCCTGGTACTCGGGTGCAACATTCCAGACGCTTTACTAACACTCTCCCGACTTGGAGAGTCAGTGCCTTTAACCTCCTGTTTGGCCCAGTTTGCAATTTCTGCGGAAGATGAACAGGAATAGGGAGAACCAATGACAGACTAGCTGGAGGTGTCTGGACGGGCAAATTTAACTCTCATTTCCCACCAGGAAGAGGAATTAACCAAAGGCTCAGCATGCCGTGCCGGAACCAGATTAGGGCCTGAAGCCATCCTGCGGTGTTGCGGCCAGCTCACGAGAAAGCGAGTTGAAGAAAGGAGCTCAGGGGCACTGTAATTCACAAACCTGCAGAGTTATAAATGACAGCTATCGTCCAAAAATATACTGAAGTAAGGCTGCCAAGAGGACTTGAAAGCGGGGCAGAATTGCAGGAAACCGATTTCAGGAGGTAGACTGGAATTGCATTTAAAGCATAGGAAAAGAGGCAGAACGTCCACAATGATGCACTTGGCCAAAAAGGGCGTATGCGTTTTTTCCTGAATATATTCAGGAAAAAACGCATACGCCCTTTTTGGCCAACCAAGCAAGCTTGCAAAGGAAATCTGCACTACAATGAAGTCTCACTTCCCCCCGGTCAAAAGGGCCATCTGAAAAAAGTGTAAAATCCAGAAAGGCAGGACAGGCCATGGAGAACTGGGAGCCTTGTTATGCTGATGGGCGGGATGTAAATTGCCAACAGCCACTCGGGAGAAGTGTATGGTGTTTCCTGAAACATCTAAAAAACAAAGCAACAGAGCCTAGGGCACTTCCACTTATGGTCCTATAGCTTAGGGAAATTAAAATCAAAAGACACAGCCACCCCAAAGGTTGGGACGGCTCTGTTTACAAGAACCTGGTTTACGGTACAAGTTCAATATCGCAGAAAGTGAACAATGGATAAAGAAGTTGTGGTACTTACGTACAATGCAATATCACTCAGCAATGAAATCTATGTCATCAGGCCCGTAGCAGCATAATGAGTGGATTCAGGTATGATGATTCTAACTGAAATAAGTCACACAGAAATGAAACATCATAAGATATCACTAATACACAGAATGTAACCTTGGCTACACTGGAACTGAATTACAAAACAGAACAGGGTCTCAAATTTAGAAACCCAACTTTAGCTTGCTTAAGGGGAAAGGTGAGTTGGGGTGCTGCATAAAACCAGAGATTGAAATGAGCACAGATAAAGTTCCTTAAGCCAAATATGGAATAGACAAGAGCTACTCCTTGCTCAACGAAATGGACTCAACACCCCATATTAAATGCCTAAGAGTGTACCTGACTAGGAAGTATCTTAAAACCTATGGATTGCTATGTCTCTGAAAGAGAATCAAGTGTGTGTACAGGGGCATAAACGCAGCAGTGATAGGATTGGAGAAGTTCGGTGAGCAAATGAAGACCCTTTGAAGTCATATTGCATGGTACCCATTCCACGGGTCTCAACTCTCCAGGTTTAAGGTATTCTTCCTTCAGCTAAAACATGCATGTGGAACCCAGAGTATGATCAACCGTGTGATCGGGAGACGTGTTCCAATATGTGTCAGTTTTCGTCCCCTGGTACTCGGGTGCAACATGCCAGACGCTTTACTAACACTCTCCCGACTTGGAGAGTCAGTGCCTTTAACCTCCTGTTTGGCCCAGCTTGCAATTTCTGCGGAAGATGAACAGGAATAGGGAGAACCAATGACAGACTAGCTGGAGGTGTCTGGACGGGCAAATTTAACTCTCATTTCCCACCAGGAAGAGGAATTAACCAAAGGCTCAGCGTGCCGTGCCGGAACCAGATTAGGGCCTGAAGCCATCCTGCGGTGTTGCGGCCAGCTCACGAGAAAGCGAGTTGAAGAAAGGAGCTCAGGGGCACTGTAATTCACAAACCTGCAGAGTTATAAATGACAGCTATCGTCCAAAAATATACTGAAGTAAGGCTGCCAAGAGGACTTGAACTTGGGGCAGAATTGCAGGAAACCGATTTCAGGAGGTAGACTGGAATTGCATTGAAAGCATAGGAAAAGAGGCAGAACGTCCACAATGATGCACTTGGCCAAAAAGGGCGTATGCGTTTTTTCCTGAATATATTCAGGAAAAAACGCATACGCCCTTTTTGGCCAACCAAGCAAGCTTGCAAAGGAAATCTGCACTACAATGAAGTCTCACTTCCCCCCGGTCAAAAGGGCCATCTGAAAAAAGTGTAAAATCCAGAAAGGCAGGACAGGCCATGGAGAACTGGGAGCCTTGTTATGCTGATGGGCGGGATGTAAATTGCCAACAGCCACTCGGGAGAAGTGTATGGTGTTTCCTGAAACATCTAAAAAACAAAGCAACAGAGCCTAGGGCACTTCCACTTATGGTCCTATAGCTTAGGGAAATTAAAATCAAAAAGACACAGCCACCCCAAAGGTTGGGACGGCTCTGTTTACAAGAACCTGGTTTACGGTACAAGTTCAATATCGCAGAAAGTGAAAAATGGATAAAGAAGTTGTGGTACTTACGTACAATGCAGTATCACTCAGCAATGAAATCTATGTCATCAGGCCCGTAGCAGCATAATGAGTGGAGTCAGGCACGATGATTCTAACTGAAATAAGTCACACAGGAAAAGAAACATCATAAGATATCACTAATACACGGAATGTAACCTTGGCTACACAGGAACTGAATTACAAAACAGAACAGGGTCTCAAATTTAGAAACCCAACTTATGCTTGCTTAAGGGGAAAGGTGAGTTGGGGTGCTGCATAAAACCAGAGATTGAAATGAGCACAGATAAAGTTCCTTAAGCCAAATATGGAATAGACAAGAGCTACTCCTTGCTCAACGAAATGGACTCAACACCCCATGTTAAATGCCTAAGAGTGTACCTGACTAGGAAGTATCTTAAAACCTATGGATTGCTATGTCTCTGAAAGAGAATCAAGTGTGTGTACAGGGGCATAAACGCAGCAGTGATAGGATTGGAGAGGTTCGGTGAGCAAATGAAGACCCTTTGAAGTCATATTGCATGGTACCCATTCCACGGGTCTCAACTCTCCAGGTTTAAGGTATTCTTCCTTCAGCTAAAACATGCATGTGGAACCCAGAGTATGATCAACCGTGTGATCGGGAGACGTGTTCCAATATGTGTCAGTTTTCGTCCCCTGGTACTCGGGTGCAACATTCCAGACGCTTTACTAACACTCTCCCGACTTGGAGAGTCAGTGCCTTTAACCTCCTGTTTGGCCCAGTTTGCAATTTCTGCGGAAGATGAACAGGAATAGGGAGAACCAATGACAGACTAGCTGGAGGTGTCTGGACGGGCAAATTTAACTCTCATTTCCCACCAGGAAGAGGAATTAACCAAAGGCTCAGCGTGCCGTGCCGGAACCAGATTAGGGCCTGAAGCCATCCTGCGGTGTTGCGGCCAGCTCACGAGAAAGCGAGTTGAAGAAAGGAGCTCAGGGGCACTGTAATTCACAAACCTGCAGAGTTATAAATGACAGCTATCGTCCAAAAATATACTGAAGTAAGGCTGCCAAGAGGACTTGAAAGCGGGGCAGAATTGCAGGAAACCGATTTCAGGAGGTAGACTGGAATTGCATTTAAAGCATAGGAAAAGAGGCAGAACGTCCACAATGATGCACTTGGCCAAAAAGGGCGTATGCGTTTTTTCCTGAATATATTCAGGAAAAAACGCATACGCCCTTTTTGGCCAACCAAGCAAGCTTGCAAAGGAAATCTGCACTACAATGAAGTCTCACTTCCCCCCGGTCAAAAGGGCCATCTGAAAAAAGTGTAAAATCCAGAAAGGCAGGACAGGCCATGGAGAACTGGGAGCCTTGTTATGCTGATGGGCGGGATGTAAATTGCCAACAGCCACTCGGGAGAAGTGTATGGTGTTTCCTGAAACATCTAAAAAACAAAGCAACAGAGCCTAGGGCACTTCCACTTATGGTCCTATAGCTTAGGGAAATTAAAATCAAAAAGACACAGCCACCTCAAAGGTTGGGACGGCTCTGTTTACAAGAACCTGGTTTACGGTACAAGTTCAATATCGCAGAAAGTGAAAAATGGATAAAGAAGTTGTGGTACTTACGTACAATGCAGTATCACTCAGCAATGAAATCTATGTCATCAGGCCCGTAGCAGCATAATGAGTGGAGTCAGGTACGATGATTCTAACTGAAATAAGTCACACAGGAAAAGAAACATCATAAGATATCACTAATACACGGAATGTAACCTTGGCTACACAGGAACTGAATTACAAAACAGAACAGGGTCTCAAATTTAGAAACCCAACTTATGCTTGCTTAAGGGGAAAGGTGAGTTTGGGTGCTGCATAAAACCAGAGATTGAAATGAGCACAGATAAAGTTCCTTAAGCCAAATATGGAATAGACAAGAGCTACTCCTTGCTCAACGAAATGGACTCAACACCCCATATTAAATGCCTAAGAGTGTACCTGACTAGGAAGTATCTTAAAACCTATGGATTGCTATGTCTCTGAAAGAGAATCAAGTGTGTGTACAGGGGCATAAATGCAGCAGTGATAGGATTGGAGAGGTTTGGTGAGCAAATGAAGACCCTTTGAAGTCATATTGCATGGTACCCATTCCACGGGTCTCAACTCTCCAGGTTTAAGGTATTCTTCCTTCAGCTAAAACATGCATGTGGAACCCAGAGTATGATCAACCGTGTGATCGGGAGACGTGTTCCAATATGTGTCAGATTTCGTCCCCTGGTACTCGGGTGCAACATTCCAGACGCTTTACTAACACTCTCCCGACTTGGAGAGTCAGTGCCTTTAACCTCCTGTTTGGCCCAGTTTGCAATTTCTGCGGAAGATGAACAGGAATAGGGAGAACCAATGACAGACTAGCTGGAGGTGTCTGGACGGGCAAATTTAACTCTCATTTCCCACCAGGAAGAGGAATTAACCAAAGGCTCAGCGTGCCGTGCCGGAACCAGATTAGGGCCTGAAGCCATCCTGCGGTGTTGCCGCCAGCTCACGAGAAAGCGAGTTGAAGAAAGGAGCTCAGGGGCACTGTAATTCACAAACCTGCAGAGTTATAAATGACAGCTATCGTCCAAAAATATACTGAAGTAAGGCTGCCAAGAGGACTTGAAAGCGGGGCAGAATTGCAGGAAACCGATTTCAGGAGGTAGACTGGAATTGCATTGAAAGCATAGGAAAAGAGGCAGAACGTCCACAATGATGCACTTGGCCAAAAAGGGCGTATGCGTTTTTTCCTGAATATATTCAGGAAAAAACGCATACGCCCTTTTTGGCCAACCAAGCAAGCTTGCAAAGGAAATCTGCACTACAATGAAGTCTCACTTCCCCCCGGTCAAAAGGGCCATCTGAAAAAAGTGTAAAATCCAGAAAGGCAGGACAGGCCATGGAGAACTGGGAGCCTTGTTATGCTGATGGGCGGGATGTAAATTGCCAACAGCCACTCGGGAGAAGTGTATGGTGTTTCCTGAAACATCTAAAAAACAAAGCAACAGAGCCTAGGGCACTTCCACTTATGGTCCTATAGCTTAGGGAAATTAAAATCAAAAGACACAGCCACCCCAAAGGTTGGGACGGCTCTGTTTACAAGAACCTGGTTTACGGTACAAGTTCAATATCGCAGAAAGTGAAAAATGGATAAAGAAGTTGTGGTACTTACGTACAATGCAGTATCACTCAGCAATGAAATCTATGTCATCAGGCCCGTAGCAGCATAATGAGTGGATTCAGGTACGATGATTCTAACTGAAATAAGTCACACAGGAAAAGAAACATCATAAGATATCACTAATACACGGAATGTAACCTTGGCTACACAGGAACTGAATTACAAAACAGAACAGGGTCTCAAATTTAGAAACCCAACTTATGCTTGCTTAAGGGGAAAGGTGAGTTGGGGTGCTGCATAAAACCAGAGATTGAAATGAGCACAGATAAAGTTCCTTAAGCCAAATATGGAATAGACAAGAGCTACTCCTTGCTCAACGAAATGGACTCAACACCCCATATTAAATGCCTAAGAGTGTACCTGACTAGGAAGTATCTTAAAACCTATGGATTGCTATGTCTCTGAAAGAGAATCAAGTGTGTGTACAGGGGCATAAACGCAGCAGTGATAGGATTGGAGAGGTTCGGTGAGCAAATGAAGACCCTTTGAAGTCATATTGCATGGTACCCATTCCACGGGTCTCAACTCTCCAGGTTTAAGGTATTCTTCCTTCAGCTAAAACATGCATGTGGAACCCAGAGTATGATCAACTGTGTGATCGGGAGACGTGTTCCAATATGTGTCAGTTTTCGTCCCCTGGTACTCGGGTGCAACATTCCAGACGCTTTACTAACACTCTCCCGACTTGGAGAGTCAGTGCCTTTAACCTCCTGTTTGGCCCAGTTTGCAATTTCTGCGGAAGATGAACAGGAATAGGGAGAACCAATGACAGACTAGCTGGAGGTGTCTGGACGGGCAAATTTAACTCTCATTTCCCACCAGGAAGAGGAATTAACCAAAGGCTCAGCGTGCCGTGCCGGAACCAGATTAGGGCCTGAAGCCATCCTGCGGTGTTGCGGCCAGCTCACGAGAAAGCGAGTTGAAGAAAGGAGCTCAGGGGCACTGTAATTCACAAACCTGCAGAGTTATAAATGACAGCTATCGTCCAAAAATATACTGAAGTAAGGCTGCCAAGAGGACTTGAAAGCGGGGCAGAATTGCAGGAAACCGATTTCAGGAGGTAGACTGGAATTGCATTTAAAGCATAGGAAAAGAGGCAGAACGTCCACAATGATGCACTTGGCCAAAAAGGGCGTATGCGTTTTTTCCTGAATATATTCAGGAAAAAACGCATACGCCCTTTTTGGCCAACCAAGCAAGCTTGCAAAGGAAATCTGCACTACAATGAAGTCTCACTTCCCCCCGGTCAAAAGGGCCATCTGAAAAAAGTGTAAAATCCAGAAAGGCAGGACAGGCCATGGAGAACTGGGAGCCTTGTTATGCTGATGGGCGGGATGTAAATTGCCAACAGCCACTCGGGAGAAGTGTATGGTGTTTCCTGAAACATCTAAAAAACAAAGCAACAGAGCCTAGGGCACTTCCACTTATGGTCCTATAGCTTAGGGAAATTAAAATCAAAAGACACAGCCACCCCAAAGGTTGGGACGGCTCTGTTTACAAGAACCTGGTTTACGGTACAAGTTCAATATCGCAGAAAGTGAACAATGGATAAAGAAGTTGTGGTACTTACGTACAATGCAATATCACTCAGCAATGAAATCTATGTCATCAGGCCCGTAGCAGCATAATGAGTGGATTCAGGTATGATGATTCTAACTGAAATAAGTCACACAGAAATGAAACATCATAAGATATCACTAATACACGGAATGTAACCTTGGCTACACTGGAACTGAATTACAAAACAGAACAGGGTCTCAAATTTAGAAACCCAACTTTAGCTTGCTTAAGGGGAAAGGTGAGTTGGGGTGCTGCATAAAACCAGAGATTGAAATGAGCACAGATAAAGTTCCTTAAGCCAAATATGGAATAGACAAGAGCTACTCCTTGCTCAACGAAATGGACTCAACACCCCATATTAAATGCCTAAGAGTGTACCTGACTAGGAAGTATCTTAAAACCTATGGATTGCTATGTCTCTGAAAGAGAATCAAGTGTGTGTACAGGGGCATAAACGCAGCAGTGATAGGATTGGAGAAGTTCGGTGAGCAAATGAAGACCCTTTGAAGTCATATTGCATGGTACCCATTCCACGGGTCTCAACTCTCCAGGTTTAAGGTATTCTTCCTTCAGCTAAAACATGCATGTGGAACCCAGAGTATGATCAACCGTGTGATCGGGAGACGTGTTCCAATATGTGTCAGTTTTCGTCCCCTGGTACTCGGGTGCAACATGCCAGACGCTTTACTAACACTCTCCCGACTTGGAGAGTCAGTGCCTTTAACCTCCTGTTTGGCCCAGCTTGCAATTTCTGCGGAAGATGAACAGGAATAGGGAGAACCAATGACAGACTAGCTGGAGGTGTCTGGACGGGCAAATTTAACTCTCATTTCCCACCAGGAAGAGGAATTAACCAAAGGCTCAGCGTGCCGTGCCGGAACCAGATTAGGGCCTGAAGCCATCCTGCGGTGTTGCGGCCAGCTCACGAGAAAGCGAGTTGAAGAAAGGAGCTCAGGGGCACTGTAATTCACAAACCTGCAGAGTTATAAATGACAGCTATCGTCCAAAAATATACTGAAGTAAGGCTGCCAAGAGGACTTGAACTTGGGGCAGAATTGCAGGAAACCGATTTCAGGAGGTAGACTGGAATTGCATTGAAAGCATAGGAAAAGAGGCAGAACGTCCACAATGATGCACTTGGCCAAAAAGGGCGTATGCGTTTTTTCCTGAATATATTCAGGAAAAAACGCATACGCCCTTTTTGGCCAACCAAGCAAGCTTGCAAAGGAAATCTGCACTACAATGAAGTCTCACTTCCCCCCGGTCAAAAGGGCCATCTGAAAAAAGTGTAAAATCCAGAAAGGCAGGACAGGCCATGGAGAACTGGGAGCCTTGTTATGCTGATGGGCGGGATGTAAATTGCCAACAGCCACTCGGGAGAAGTGTATGGTGTTTCCTGAAACATCTAAAAAACAAAGCAACAGAGCCTAGGGCACTTCCACTTATGGTCCTATAGCTTAGGGAAATTAAAATCAAAAAGACACAGCCACCCCAAAGGTTGGGACGGCTCTGTTTACAAGAACCTGGTTTACGGTACAAGTTCAATATCGCAGAAAGTGAAAAATGGATAAAGAAGTTGTGGTACTTACGTACAATGCAGTATCACTCAGCAATGAAATCTATGTCATCAGGCCCGTAGCAGCATAATGAGTGGAGTCAGGCACGATGATTCTAACTGAAATAAGTCACACAGGAAAAGAAACATCATAAGATATCACTAATACACGGAATGTAACCTTGGCTACACAGGAACTGAATTACAAAACAGAACAGGGTCTCAAATTTAGAAACCCAACTTATGCTTGCTTAAGGGGAAAGGTGAGTTGGGGTGCTGCATAAAACCAGAGATTGAAATGAGCACAGATAAAGTTCCTTAAGCCAAATATGGAATAGACAAGAGCTACTCCTTGCTCAACGAAATGGACTCAACACCCCATGTTAAATGCCTAAGAGTGTACCTGACTAGGAAGTATCTTAAAACCTATGGATTGCTATGTCTCTGAAAGAGAATCAAGTGTGTGTACAGGGGCATAAACGCAGCAGTGATAGGATTGGAGAGGTTCGGTGAGCAAATGAAGACCCTTTGAAGTCATATTGCATGGTACCCATTCCACGGGTCTCAACTCTCCAGGTTTAAGGTATTCTTCCTTCAGCTAAAACATGCATGTGGAACCCAGAGTATGATCAACCGTGTGATTGGGAGACGTGTTCCAATATGTCTCAGTTTTCGTCCCCTGGTACTCGGGTGCAACATGCCAGACGCTTTACTAACACTCTCCCGACTTGGAGAGTCAGTGCCTTTAACCTCCTGTTTGGCCCAGTTTGCAATTTCTGCGGAAGATGAACAGGAATAGGGAGAACCAATGACAGACTAGCTGGAGGTGTCTGGACGGGCAAATTTAACTCTCATTTCCCACCAGGAAGAGGAATTAACCAAAGGCTCAGCGTGCCGTGCCGGAACCAGATTAGGGCCTGAAGCCATCCTGCGGTGTTGCGGCCAGCTCACGAGAAAGCGAGTTGAAGAAAGGAGCTCAGGGGCACTGTAATTCACAAACCTGCAGAGTTATAAATGACAGCTATCGTCCAAAAATATACTGAAGTAAGGCTGCCAAGAGGACTTGAAAGCGGGGCAGAATTGCAGGAAACCGATTTCAGGAGGTAGACTGGAATTGCATTTAAAGCATAGGAAAAGAGGCAGAACGTCCACAATGATGCACTTGGCCAAAAAGGGCGTATGCGTTTTTTCCTGAATATATTCAGGAAAAAACGCATACGCCCTTTTTGGCCAACCAAGCAAGCTTGCAAAGGAAATCTGCACTACAATGAAGTCTCACTTCCCCCCGGTCAAAAGGGCCATCTGAAAAAAGTGTAAAATCCAGAAAGGCAGGACAGGCCATGGAGAACTGGGAGCCTTGTTATGCTGATGGGCGGGATGTAAATTGCCAACAGCCACTCGGGAGAAGTGTATGGTGTTTCCTGAAACATCTAAAAAACAAAGCAACAGAGCCTAGGGCACTTCCACTTATGGTCCTATAGCTTAGGGAAATTAAAATCAAAAAGACACAGCCACCCCAAAGGTTGGGACGGCTCTGTTTACAAGAACCTGGTTTACGGTACAAGTTCAATATCGCAGAAAGTGAAAAATGGATAAAGAAGTTGTGGTACTTACGTACAATGCAGTATCACTCAGCAATGAAATCTATGTCATCAGGCCCGTAGCAGCATAATGAGTGGATTCAGGTATGATGATTCTAACTGAAATAAGTCACACAGAAAAAGAAACATCATAAGATATCACTAATACACGGAATGTAACCTTGGCTACACAGGAACTGAATTACAAAACAGAACAGGGTCTCAAATTTAGAAACCCAACTTATGCTTGCTTAAGGGCAAAGGTGAGTTGGGGTGCTGCATAAAACCAGAGATTGAAATGAGCACAGATAAAGTTCCTTAAGCCAAATATGGAATAGACAAGAGCTACTCCTTGCTCAACGAAATGGACTCAACACCCCATATTAAATGCCTAAGAGTGTACCTGACTAGGAAGTATCTTAAAACCTATGGATTGCTATGTCTCTGAAAGAGAATCAAGTGTGTGTACAGGGGCATAAACGCAGCAGTGATAGGATTGGAGAAGTTCGGTGAGCAAATGAAGACCCTTTGAAGTCATATTGCATGGTACCCATTCCACGGGTCTCAACTCTCCAGGTTTAAGGTATTCTTCCTTCAGCTAAAACATGCATGTGGAACCCAGAGTATGATCAACCGTGTGATCGGGAGACGTGTTCCAATATGTCTCAGTTTTCGTCCCCTGGTACTCGGGTGCAACATTCCAGACGCTTTACTAACACTCTCCCGACTTGGAGAGTCAGTGCCTTTAACCTCCTGTTTGGCCCAGTTTGCAATTTCTGCGGAAGATGAACAGGAATAGGGAGAACCAATGACAGACTAGCTGGAGGTGTCTGGACGGGCAAATTTAACTCTCATTTCCCACCAGGAAGAGGAATTAACCAAAGGCTCAGCGTGCCGTGCCGGAACCAGATTAGGGCCTGAAGCCATCCTGCGGTGTTGCCGCCAGCTCACGAGAAAGCGAGTTGAAGAAAGGAGCTCAGGGGCACTGTAATTCACAAACCTGCAGAGTTATAAATGACAGCTATCGTCCAAAAATATACTGAAGTAAGGCTGCCAAGAGGACTTGAACTTGGGGCAGAATTGCAGGAAACCGATTTCAGGAGGTAGACTGGAATTGCATTTAAAGCATAGGAAAAGAGGCAGAACGTCCACAATGATGCACTTGGCCAAAAAGGGCGTATGCGTTTTTTCCTGAATATATTCAGGAAAAAACGCATACGCCCTTTTTGGCCAACCAAGCAAGCTTGCAAAGGAAATCTGCACTACAATGAAGTCTCACTTCCCCCCGGTCAAAAGGGCCATCTGAAAAAAGTGTAAAATCCAGAAAGGCAGGACAGGCCATGGAGAACTGGGAGCCTTGTTATGCTGATGGGCGGGATGTCAATTGCCAACAGCCACTCGGGAGAAGTGTATGGTGTTTCCTGAAACATCTAAAAAACAAAGCAACAGAGCCTAGGGCACTTCCACTTATGGTCCTATAGCTTAGGGAAATTAAAATCAAAAAGACACAGCCACCCCAAAGGTTGGGACGGCTCTGTTTACAAGAACCTGGTTTACGGTACAAGTTCAATATCGCAGAAAGTGAAAAATGGATAAAGAAGTTGTGGTACTTACGTACAATGCAGTATCACTCAGCAATGAAATCTATGTCATCAGGCCCGTAGCAGCATAATGAGTGGAGTCAGGCACGATGATTCTAACTGAAATAAGTCACACAGGAAAAGAAACATCATAAGATATCACTAATACACGGAATGTAACCTTGGCTACACAGGAACTGAATTACAAAACAGAACAGGGTCTCAAATTTAGAAACCCAACTTATGCTTGCTTAAGGGGAAAGGTGAGTTGGGGTGCTGCATAAAACCAGAGATTGAAATGAGCACAGATAAAGTTCCTTAAGCCAAATATGGAATAGACAAGAGCTACTCCTTGCTCAACGAAATGGACTCAACACCCCATGTTAAATGCCTAAGAGTGTACCTGACTAGGAAGTATCTTAAAACCTATGGATTGCTATGTCTCTGAAAGAGAATCAAGTGTGTGTACAGGGGCATAAACGCAGCAGTGATAGGATTGGAGAGGTTCGGTGAGCAAATGAAGACCCTTTGAAGTCATATTGCATGGTACCCATTCCACGGGTCTCAAGTCTCCAGGTTTAAGGTATTCTTCCTTCAGCTAAAACATGCATGTGGAACCCAGAGTATGATCAACCGTGTGATTGGGAGACGTGTTCCAATATGTCTCAGTTTTCGTCCCCTGGTACTCGGGTGCAACATGCCAGACGCTTTACTAACACTCTCCCGACTTGGAGAGTCAGTGCCTTTAACCTCCTGTTTGGCCCAGTTTGCAATTTCTGCGGAAGATGAACAGGAATAGGGAGAACCAATGACAGACTAGCTGGAGGTGTCTGGACGGGCAAATTTAACTCTCATTTCCCACCAGGAAGAGGAATTAACCAAAGGCTCAGCGTGCCGTGCCGGAACCAGATTAGGGCCTGAAGCCATCCTGCGGTGTTGCGGCCAGCTCACGAGAAAGCGACTTGAAGAAAGGAGCTCAGGGGCACTGTAATTCACAAACCTGCAGAGTTATAAATGACAGCTATCGTCCAAAAATATACTGAAGTAAGGCTGCCAAGAGGACTTGAAAGCGGGGCAGAATTGCAGGAAACCGATTTCAGGAGGTAGACTGGAATTGCATTTAAAGCATAGGAAAAGAGGCAGAACGTCCACAATGATGCACTTGGCCAAAAAGGGCGTATGCGTTTTTTCCTGAATATATTCAGGAAAAAACGCATACGCCGTTTTTGGCCAACCAAGCAAGCTTGCAAAGGAAATCTGCACTACAATGAAGTCTCACTTCCCCCCGGTCAAAAGGGCCATCTGAAAAAAGTGTAAAATCCAGAAAGGCAGGACAGGCCATGGAGAACTGGGAGCCTTGTTATGCTGATGGGCGGGATGTCAATTGCCAACAGCCACTCGGGAGAAGTGTATGGTGTTTCCTGAAACATCTAAAAAACAAAGCAACAGAGCCTAGGGCACTTCCACTTATGGTCCTATAGCTTAGGGAAATTAAAATCAAAAAGACACAGCCACCCCAAAGGTTGGGACGGCTCTGTTTACAAGAACCTGGTTTACGGTACAAGTTCAATATCGCAGAAAGTGAAAAATGGATAAAGAAGTTGTGGTACTTACGTACAATGCAGTATCACTCAGCAATGAAATCTATGTCATCAGGCCCGTAGCAGCATAATGAGTGGATTCAGGTATGATGATTCTAACTGAAATAAGTCACACAGAAAAAGAAACATCATAAGATATCACTAATACACGGAATGTAACCTTGGCTACACAGGAACTGAATTACAAAACAGAACAGGGTCTCAAATTTAGAAACCCAACTTATGCTTGCTTAAGGGGAAAGGTGAGTTGGGGTGCTGCATAAAACCAGAGATTGAAATGAGCACAGATAAAGTTCCTTAAGCCAAATATGGAATAGACAAGAGCTACTCCTTGCTCAACGAAATGGACTCAACACCCCATATTAAATGCCTAAGAGTGTACCTGACTAGGAAGTATCTTAAAACCTATGGATTGCTATGTCTCTGAAAGAGAATCAAGTGTGTGTACAGGGGCATAAACGCAGCAGTGATAGGATTGGAGAAGTTCGGTGAGCAAATGAAGACCCTTTGAAGTCATATTGCATGGTACCCATTCCACGGGTCTCAACTCTCCAGGTTTAAGGTATTCTTCCTTCAGCTAAAACATGCATGTGGAACCCAGAGTATGATCAACCGTGTGATCGGGAGACGTGTTCCAATATGTCTCAGTTTTCGTCCCCTGGTACTCGGGTGCAACATTCCAGACGCTTTACTAACACTCTCCCGACTTGGAGAGTCAGTGCCTTTAACCTCCTGTTTGGCCCAGTTTGCAATTTCTGCGGAAGATGAACAGGAATAGGGAGAACCAATGACAGACTAGCTGGAGGTGTCTGGACGGGCAAATTTAACTCTCATTTCCCACCAGGAAGAGGAATTAACCAAAGGCTCAGCGTGCCGTGCCGGAACCAGATTAGGGCCTGAAGCCATCCTGCGGTGTTGCGGCCAGCTCACGAGAAAGCGAGTTGAAGAAAGGAGCTCAGGGGCACTGTAATTCACAAACCTGCAGAGTTATAAATGACAGCTATCGTCCAAAAATATACTGAAGTAAGGCTGCCAAGAGGACTTGAACTTGGGGCAGAATTGCAGGAAACCGATTTCAGGAGGTAGACTGGAATTGCATTTAAAGCATAGGAAAAGAGGCAGAACGTCCACAATGATGCACTTGGCCAAAAAGGGCGTATGTGTTTTTTCCTGAATATATTCAGGAAAAAACGCATACGCCCTTTTTGGCCAACCAAGCAAGCTTGCAAAGGAAATCTGCACTACAATGAAGTCTCACTTCCCCCCGGTCAAAAGGGCCATCTGAAAAAAGTGTAAAATCCAGAAAGGCAGGACAGGCCATGGAGAACTGGGAGCCTTGTTATGCTGATGGGCGGGATGTCAATTGCCAACAGCCACTCGGGAGAAGTGTATGGTGTTTCCTGAAACATCTAAAAAACAAAGCAACAGAGCCTAGGGCACTTCCACTTATGGTCCTATAGCTTAGGGAAATTAAAATCAAAAAGACACAGCCACCCCAAAGGTTGGGACGGCTCTGTTTACAAGAACCTGGTTTACGGTACAAGTTCAATATCGCAGAAAGTGAAAAATGGATAAAGATGTTGTGGTACTTACGTACAATGCAGTATCACTCAGCAATGAAATCTATGTCATCAGGCCCGTAGCAGCATAATGAGTGGAGTCAGGCACGATGATTCTAACTGAAATAAGTCACACAAAAAAGAAACATCATAAGATATCACTAATACACGGAATGTAACCTTGGCTACACAGGAACTGAATTACAAAACAGAACAGGGTCTCAAATTTAGAAACCCAACTTATGCTTGCTTAAGGGGAAAGGTGAGTTGGGGTGCTGCATAAAACCAGAGATTGAAATGAGCACAGATAAAGTTCCTTAAGCCAAATATGGAATAGACAAGAGCTACTCCTTGCTCAACGAAATGGACTCAACACCCCATATTAAATGCCTAAGAGTGTACCTGACTAGGAAGTATCTTAAAACCTATGGATTGCTATGTCTCTGAAAGAGAATCAAGTGTGTGTACAGGGGCATAAACGCAGCAGTGATAGGATTGGAGAGGTTCGGTGAGCAAATGAAGACCCTTTGAAGTCATATTGCATGGTACCCATTCCACGGGTCTCAACTCTCCAGGTTTAAGGTATTCTTCCTTCAGCTAAAACATGCATGTGGAACCCAGAGTATGATCAACCATGTGATCGGGAGACGTGTTCCAATATGTGTCAGATTTCGTCCCCTGGTACTCGGGTGCAACATTCCAGACGCTTTACTAACACTCTCCCGACTTGGAGAGTCAGTGCCTTTAACCTCCTGTTTGGCCCAATTTGCAATTTCTGCGGAAGATGAACAGGAATAGGGAGAACCAATGACAGACTAGCTGGAGGTGTCTGGACGGGCAAATTTAACTCTCATTTCCCACCAGGAAGAGGAATTAACCAAAGGCTCAGCGTGCCGTGCCGGAACCAGATTAGGGCCTGAAGCCATCCTGCGGTGTTGCGGCCAGCTCACGAGAAAGCGACTTGAAGAAAGGAGCTCAGGGGCACTGTAATTCACAAACCTGCAGAGTTATAAATGACAGCTATCGTCCAAAAATATACTGAAGTAAGGCTGCCAAGAGGACTTGAAAGCGGGGCAGAATTGCAGGAAACCGATTTCAGGAGGTAGGCTGGAATTGCATTTAAAGCATAGGAAAAGAGGCAGAACGTCCACAATGATGCACTTGGCCAAAAAGGGCGTATGCGTTTTTTCCTGAATATATTCAGGAAAAAACGCATACGCCCTTTTTGGCCAACCAAGCAAGCTTGCAAAGGAAATCTGCACTACAATGAAGTCTCACTTCCCCCCGGTCAAAAGGGCCATCTGAAAAAAGTGTAAAATCCAGAAAGGCAGGACAGGCCATGGAGAACTGGGAGCCTTGTTATGCTGATGGGCGGGATGTAAATTGCCAACAGCCACTCGGGAGAAGTGTATGGTGTTTCCTGAAACATCTAAAAAACAAAGCAACAGAGCCTAGGGCACTTCCACTTATGGTCCTATAGCTTAGGGAAATTAAAATCAAAAGACATAGCCACCCCAAATGTTGGGACGGCTCTGTTTACAAGAACCTGGTTTACGGTACAAGTTCAATATCGCAGAAAGTGAAAAATGGATAAAGAAATTGTGGTACTTACGTACAATGCAATATCACTCAGCAAGGAAATCTATGTCATCAGGCCCGTAGCAGCATAATGAGTGGATTCAGGTACGATGATTCTAACTGAAATAAGTCACACAGAAAAAGAAACATCATAAGATATCACTAATACACGGAATGTAAACTTGGCTACACAGGAACTGAATTACAAAACAGAACAGGGTCTCAAATTTAGAAACCCAACTTATGCTTGCTTAAGGGGAAAGGTGAGTTGGGGTGCTGCATAAAACCAGAGATTGAAATGAGCACAGATAAAGTTCCTTAAGCCAAATATGGAATAGACAAGAGCTACTCCTTGCTCAACGAAATGGACTCAACACCCCATGTTAAATGCCTAAGAGTGTACCTGACTAGGAAGTATCTTAAAACCTATGGATTGCTATGTCTCTGAAAGAGAATCAAGTGTGTGTACAGGGGCATAAACGCAGCAGTGATAGGATTGGAGAGGTTCGGTGAGCAAATGAAGACCCTTTGAAGTCATATTGCATGGTACCCATTCCACGGGTCTCAACTCTCCAGGTTTAAGGTATTCTTCCTTCAGCTAAAACATGCATGTGGAACCCAGAGTATGATCAACCGTGTGATTGGGAGACGTGTTCCAATATGTCTCAGTTTTCGTCCCCTGGTACTCGGGTGCAACATGCCAGACGCTTTACTAACACTCTCCCGACTTGGAGAGTCAGCGCCTTTAACCTCCTGTTTGGCCCAGTTTGCAATTTCTGCGGAAGATGAACAGGAATAGGGAGAACCAATGACAGACTAGCTGGAGGTGTCTGGACGGGCAAATTTAACTCTCATTTCCCACCAGGAAGAGGAATTAACCAAAGGCTCAGCGTGCCGTGCCGGAACCAGATTAGGGCCTGAAGCCATCCTGCGGTGTTGCGGCCAGCTCACGAGAAAGCGACTTGAAGAAAGGAGCTCAGGGGCACTGTAATTCACAAACCTGCAGAGTTATAAATGACAGCTATCGTCCAAAAATATACTGAAGTAAGGCTGCCAAGAGGACTTGAAAGCGGGGCAGAATTGCAGGAAACCGATTTCAGGAGGTAGACTGGAATTGCATTTAAAGCATAGGAAAAGAGGCAGAACGTCCACAATGATGCACTTGGCCAAAAAGGGCGTATGCGTTTTTTCCTGAATATATTCAGGAAAAAACGCATACGCCCTTTTTGGCCAACCAAGCAAGCTTGCAAAGGAAATCTGCACTACAATGAAGTCTCACTTCCCCCCGGTCAAAAGGGCCATCTGAAAAAAGTGTAAAATCCAGAAAGGCAGGACAGGCCATGGAGAACTGGGAGCCTTGTTATGCTGATGGGCGGGATGTAAATTGCCAACAGCCACTCGGGAGAAGTGTATGGTGTTTCCTGAAACATCTAAAAAACAAAGCAACAGAGCCTAGGGCACTTCCACTTATGGTCCTATAGCTTAGGGAAATTAAAATCAAAAAGACACAGCCACCCCAAAGGTTGGGACGGCTCTGTTTACAAGAACCTGGTTTACGGTACAAGTTCAATATCGCAGAAAGTGAAAAATGGATAAAGAAGTTGTGGTACTTACGTACAATGCAGTATCACTCAGCAATGAAATCTATGTCATCAGGCCCGTAGCAGCATAATGAGTGGATTCAGGTATGATGATTCTAACTGAAATAAGTCACACAGAAAAAGAAACATCATAAGATATCACTAATACACGGAATGTAACCTTGGCTACACAGGAACTGAATTACAAAACAGAACAGGGTCTCAAATTTAGAAACCCAACTTATGCTTGCTTAAGGGGAAAGGTGAGTTGGGGTGCTGCATAAAACCAGAGATTGAAATGAGCACAGATAAAGTTCCTTAAGCCAAATATGGAATAGACAAGAGCTACTCCTTGCTCAACGAAATGGACTCAACACCCCATATTAAATGCCTAAGAGTGTACCTGACTAGGAAGTATCTTAAAACCTATGGATTGCTATGTCTCTGAAAGAGAATCAAGTGTGTGTACAGGGGCATAAACGCAGCAGTGATAGGATTGGAGAGGTTCGGTGAGCAAATGAAGACCCTTTGAAGTCATATTGCATGGTACCCATTCCACGGGTCTCAACTCTCCAGGTTTAAGGTATTCTTCCTTCAGCTAAAACATGCATGTGGAACCCAGAGTATGATCAACCGTGTGATCGGGAGACGTGTTCCAATATGTCTCAGTTTTCGTCCCCTGGTACTCGGGTGCAACATGCCAGACGCTTTACTAACACTCTCCCGACTTGGAGAGTCAGTGCCTTTAACCTCCTGTTTGGCCCAGTTTGCAATTTCTGCGGAAGATGAACAGGAATAGGGAGAACCAATGACAGACTAGCTGGAGGTGTCTGGACGGGCAAATTTAACTCTCATTTCCCAACAGGAAGAGGAATTAACCAAAGGCTCAGCGTGCCGTGCCGGAACCAGATTAGGGCCTGAAGCCATCCTGCGGTGTTGCGGCCAGCTCACGAGAAAGCGACTTGAAGAAAGGAGCTCAGGGGCACTGTAATTCACAAACCTGCAGAGTTATAAATGACAGCTATCGTCCAAAAATATACTGAAGTAAGGCTGCCAAGAGGACTTGAAAGCGGGGCAGAATTGCAGGAAACCGATTTCAGGAGGTAGACTGGAATTGCATTGAAAGCATAGGAAAAGAGGCAGAACGTCCACAATGATGCACTTGGCCAAAAAGGGCGTATGCGTTTTTTCCTGAATATATTCAGGAAAAAACGCATACGCCCTTTTTGGCCAACCAAGCAAGCTTGCAAAGGAAATCTGCACTACAATGAAGTCTCACTTCCCCCCGGTCAAAAGGGCCATCTGAAAAAAGTGTAAAATCCAGAAAGGCAGGACAGGCCATGGAGAACTGGGAGCCTTGTTATGCTGATGGGCGGGATGTAAATTGCCAACAGCCACTCGGGAGAAGTGTATGGTGTTTCCTGAAACATCTAAAAAACAAAGCAACAGAGCCTAGGGCACTTCCACTTATGGTCCTATAGCTTAGGGAAATTAAAATCAAAAAGACACAGCCACCCCAAAGGTTGGGACGGCTCTGTTTACAAGAACCTGGTTTACGGTACAAGTTCAATATCGCAGAAAGTGAAAAATGGATAAAGAAGTTGTGGTACTTACGTACAATGCAGTATCACTCAGCAATGAAATCTATGTCATCAGGCCCGTAGCAGCATAATGAGTGGATTCAGGTATGATGATTCTAACTGAAATAAGTCACACAGAAAAAGAAACATCATAAGATATCACTAATACACGGAATGTAACCTTGGCTACACAGGAACTGAATTACAAAACAGAACAGGGTCTCAAATTTAGAAACCCAACTTATGCTTGCTTAAGGGGAAAGGTGAGTTGGGGTGCTGCATAAAACCAGAGATTGAAATGAGCACAGATAAAGTTCCTTAAGCCAAATATGGAATAGACAAGAGCTACTCCTTGCTCAACGAAATGGACTCAACACCCCATATTAAATGCCTAAGAGTGTACCTGACTAGGAAGTATCTTAAAACCTATGGATTGCTATGTCTCTGAAAGAGAATCAAGTGTGTGTACAGGGGCATAAACGCAGCAGTGATAGGATTGGAGAGGTTCGGTGAGCAAATGAAGACCCTTTGAAGTCATATTGCATGGTACCCATTCCACGGGTCTCAACTCTCCAGGTTTAAGGTATTCTTCCTTCAGCTAAAACATGCATGTGGAACCCAGAGTATGATCAACCGTGTGATCGGGAGACGTGTTCCAATATGTCTCAGTTTTCGTCCCCTGGTACTCGGGTGCAACATGCCAGACGCTTTACTAACACTCTCCCGACTTGGAGAGTCAGTGCCTTTAACCTCCTGTTTGGCCCAGTTTGCAATTTCTGCGGAAGATGAACAGGAATAGGGAGAACCAATGACAGACTAGCTGGAGGTGTCTGGACGGGCAAATTTAACTCTCATTTCCCACCAGGAAGAGGAATTAACCAAAGGCTCAGCGTGCCGTGCCGGAACCAGATTAGGGCCTGAAGCCATCCTGCGGTGTTGCGGCCAGCTCACGAGAAAGCGACTTGAAGAAAGGAGCTCAGGGGCACTGTAATTCACAAACCTGCAGAGTTATAAATGACAGCTATCGTCCAAAAATATACTGAAGTAAGGCTGCCAAGAGGACTTGAAAGCGGGGCAGAATTGCAGGAAACCGATTTCAGGAGGTAGACTGGAATTGCATTGAAAGCATAGGAAAAGAGGCAGAACGTCCACAATGATGCACTTGGCCAAAAAGGGCGTATGCGTTTTTTCCTGAATATATTCAGGAAAAAACGCATACGCCCTTTTTGGCCAACCAAGCAAGCTTGCAAAGGAAATCTGCACTACAATGAAGTCTCACTTCCCCCCGGTCAAAAGGGCCATCTGAAAAAAGTGTAAAATCCAGAAAGGCAGGACAGGCCATGGAGAACTGGGAGCCTTGTTATGCTGATGGGCGGGATGTAAATTGCCAACAGCCACTCGGGAGAAGTGTATGGTGTTTCCTGAAACATCTAAAAAACAAAGCAACAGAGCCTAGGGCACTTCCACTTATGGTCCTATAGCTTAGGGAAATTAAAATCAAAAAGACACAGCCACCCCAAAGGTTGGGACGGCTCTGTTTACAAGAACCTGGTTTACGGTACAAGTTCAATATCGCAGAAAGTGAAAAATGGATAAAGAAGTTGTGGTACTTACGTACAATGCAGTATCACTCAGCAATGAAATCTATGTCATCAGGCCCGTAGCAGCATAATGAGTGGATTCAGGTATGATGATTCTAACTGAAATAAGTCACACAGAAAAAGAAACATCATAAGATATCACTAATACACGGAATGTAACCTTGGCTACACAGGAACTGAATTACAAAACAGAACAGGGTCTCAAATTTAGAAACCCAACTTATGCTTGCTTAAGGGGAAAGGTGAGTTGGGGTGCTGCATAAAACCAGAGATTGAAATGAGCACAGATAAAGTTCCTTAAGCCAAATATGGAATAGACAAGAGCTACTCCTTGCTCAACGAAATGGACTCAACACCCCATATTAAATGCCTAAGAGTGTACCTGACTAGGAAGTATCTTAAAACCTATGGATTGCTATGTCTCCGAAAGAGAATCAAGTGTGTGTACAGGGGCATAAACGCAGCAGTGATAGGATTGGAGAGGTTCGGTGAGCAAATGAAGACCCTTTGAAGTCATATTGCATGGTACCCATTCCACGGGTCTCAACTCTCCAGGTTTAAGGTATTCTTCCTTCAGCTAAAACATGCATGTGGAACCCAGAGTATGATCAACCGTGTGATCGGGAGACGTGTTCCAATATGTCTCAGTTTTCGTCCCCTGGTACTCGGGTGCAACATGCCAGACGCTTTACTAACACTCTCCCGACTTGGAGAGTCAGTGCCTTTAACCTCCTGTTTGGCCCAGTTTGCAATTTCTGCGGAAGATGAACAGGAATAGGGAGAACCAATGACAGACTAGCTGGAGGTGTCTGGACGGGCAAATTTAACTCTCATTTCCCACCAGGAAGAGGAATTAACCAAAGGCTCAGCGTGCCGTGCCGGAACCAGATTAGGGCCTGAAGCCATCCTGCGGTGTTGCGGCCAGCTCACGAGAAAGCGACTTGAAGAAAGGAGCTCAGGGGCACTGTAATTCACAAACCTGCAGAGTTATAAATGACAGCTATCGTCCAAAAATATACTGAAGTAAGGCTGCCAAGAGGACTTGAAAGCGGGGCAGAATTGCAGGAAACCGATTTCAGGAGGTAGACTGGAATTGCATTTAAAGCATAGGAAAAGAGGCAGAACGTCCACAATGATGCACTTGGCCAAAAAGGGCGTATGCGTTTTTTCCTGAATATATTCAGGAAAAAACGCATACGCCCTTTTTGGCCAACCAAGCAAGCTTGCAAAGGAAATCTGCACTACAATGAAGTCTCACTTCCCCCCGGTCAAAAGGGCCATCTGAAAAAAGTGTAAAATCCAGAAAGGCAGGACAGGCCATGGAGAACTGGGAGCCTTGTTATGCTGATGGGCGGGATGTAAATTGCCAACAGCCACTCGGGAGAAGTGTATGGTGTTTCCTGAAACATCTAAAAAACAAAGCAACAGAGCCTAGGGCACTTCCACTTATGGTCCTATAGCTTAGGGAAATTAAAATCAAAAAGACACAGCCACCCCAAAGGTTGGGACGGCTCTGTTTACAAGAACCTGGTTTACGGTACAAGTTCAATATCGCAGAAAGTGAAAAATGGATAAAGAAGTTGTGGTACTTACGTACAATGCAGTATCACTCAGCAATGAAATCTATGTCATCAGGCCCGTAGCAGCATAATGAGTGGATTCAGGTATGATGATTCTAACTGAAATAAGTCACACAGAAAAAGAAACATCATAAGATATCACTAATACACGGAATGTAACCTTGGCTACACAGGAACTGAATTACAAAACAGAACAGGGTCTCAAATTTAGAAACCCAACTTATGCTTGCTTAAGGGGAAAGGTGAGTTGGGGTGCTGCATAAAACCAGAGATTGAAATGAGCACAGATAAAGTTCCTTAAGCCAAATATGGAATAGACAAGAGCTACTCCTTGCTCAACGAAATGGACTCAACACCCCATATTAAATGCCTAAGAGTGTACCTGACTAGGAAGTATCTTAAAACCTATGGATTGCTATGTCTCTGAAAGAGAATCAAGTGTGTGTACAGGGGCATAAACGCAGCAGTGATAGGATTGGAGAGGTTCGGTGAGCAAATGAAGACCCTTTGAAGTCATATTGCATGGTACCCATTCCACGGGTCTCAACTCTCCAGGTTTAAGGTATTCTTCCTTCAGCTAAAACATGCATGTGGAACCCAGAGTATGATCAACCGTGTGATCGGGAGACGTGTTCCAATATGTCTCAGTTTTCGTCCCCTGGTACTCGGGTGCAACATGCCAGACGCTTTACTAACACTCTCCCGACTTGGAGAGTCAGTGCCTTTAACCTCCTGTTTGGCCCAGTTTGCAATTTCTGCGGAAGATGAACAGGAATAGGGAGAACCAATGACAGACTAGCTGGAGGTGTCTGGACGGGCAAATTTAACTCTCATTTCCCACCAGGAAGAGGAATTAACCAAAGGCTCAGCGTGCCGTGCCGGAACCAGATTAGGGCCTGAAGCCATCCTGCGGTGTTGCGGCCAGCTCACGAGAAAGCGACTTGAAGAAAGGAGCTCAGGGGCACTGTAATTCACAAACCTGCAGAGTTATAAATGACAGCTATCGTCCAAAAATATACTGAAGTAAGGCTGCCAAGAGGACTTGAAAGCGGGGCAGAATTGCAGGAAACCGATTTCAGGAGGTAGACTGGAATTGCATTTAAAGCATAGGAAAAGAGGCAGAACGTCCACAATGATGCACTTGGCCAAAAAGGGCGTATGCGTTTTTTCCTGAATATATTCAGGAAAAAACGCATACGCCCTTTTTGGCCAACCAAGCAAGCTTGCAAAGGAAATCTGCACTACAATGAAGTCTCACTTCCCCCCGGTCAAAAGGGCCATCTGAAAAAAGTGTAAAATCCAGAAAGGCAGGACAGGCCATGGAGAACTGGGAGCCTTGTTATGCTGATGGGCGGGATGTAAATTGCCAACAGCCACTCGGGAGAAGTGTATGGTGTTTCCTGAAACATCTAAAAAACAAAGCAACAGAGCCTAGGGCACTTCCACTTATGGTCCTATAGCTTAGGGAAATTAAAATCAAAAAGACACAGCCACCCCAAAGGTTGGGACGGCTCTGTTTACAAGAACCTGGTTTACGGTACAAGTTCAATATCGCAGAAAGTGAAAAATGGATAAAGAAGTTGTGGTACTTACGTACAATGCAGTATCACTCAGCAATGAAATCTATGTCATCAGGCCCGTAGCAGCATAATGAGTGGATTCAGGTATGATGATTCTAACTGAAATAAGTCACACAGAAAAAGAAACATCATAAGATATCACTAATACACGGAATGTAACCTTGGCTACACAGGAACTGAATTACAAAACAGAACAGGGTCTCAAATTTAGAAACCCAACTTATGCTTGCTTAAGGGGAAAGGTGAGTTGGGGTGCTGCATAAAACCAGAGATTGAAATGAGCACAGATAAAGTTCCTTAAGCCAAATATGGAATAGACAAGAGCTACTCCTTGCTCAACGAAATGGACTCAACACCCCATATTAAATGCCTAAGAGTGTACCTGACTAGGAAGTATCTTAAAACCTATGGATTGCTATGTCTCTGAAAGAGAATCAAGTGTGTGTACAGGGGCATAAACGCAGCAGTGATAGGATTGGAGAGGTTCGGTGAGCAAATGAAGACCCTTTGAAGTCATATTGCATGGTACCCATTCCACGGGTCTCAACTCTCCAGGTTTAAGGTATTCTTCCTTCAGCTAAAACATGCATGTGGAACCCAGAGTATGATCAACCGTGTGATCGGGAGACGTGTTCCAATATGTCTCAGTTTTCGTCCCCTGGTACTCGGGTGCAACATGCCAGACGCTTTACTAACACTCTCCCGACTTGGAGAGTCAGTGCCTTTAACCTCCTGTTTGGCCCAGTTTGCAATTTCTGCGGAAGATGAACAGGAATAGGGAGAACCAATGACAGACTAGCTGGAGGTGTCTGGACGGGCAAATTTAACTCTCATTTCCCACCAGGAAGAGGAATTAACCAAAGGCTCAGCGTGCCGTGCCGGAACCAGATTAGGGCCTGAAGCCATCCTGCGGTGTTGCGGCCAGCTCACGAGAAAGCGACTTGAAGAAAGGAGCTCAGGGGCACTGTAATTCACAAACCTGCAGAGTTATAAATGACAGCTATCGTCCAAAAATATACTGAAGTAAGGCTGCCAAGAGGACTTGAAAGCGGGGCAGAATTGCAGGAAACCGATTTCAGGAGGTAGACTGGAATTGCATTTAAAGCATAGGAAAAGAGGCAGAACGCCCACAATGATGCACTTGGCCAAAAAGGGCGTATGCGTTTTTTCCTGAATATATTCAGGAAAAAACGCATACGCCCTTTTTGGCCAACCAAGCAAGCTTGCAAAGGAAATCTGCACTACAATGAAGTCTCACTTCCCCCCGGTCAAAAGGGCCATCTGAAAAAAGTGTAAAATCCAGAAAGGCAGGACAGGCCATGGAGAACTGGGAGCCTTGTTATGCTGATGGGCGGGATGTAAATTGCCAACAGCCACTCGGGAGAAGTGTATGGTGTTTCCTGAAACATCTAAAAAACAAAGCAACAGAGCCTAGGGCACTTCCACTTATGGTCCTATAGCTTAGGGAAATTAAAATCAAAAAGACACAGCCACCCCAAAGGTTGGGACGGCTCTGTTTACAAGAACCTGGTTTACGGTACAAGTTCAATATCGCAGAAAGTGAAAAATGGATAAAGAAGTTGTGGTACTTACGTACAATGCAGTATCACTCAGCAATGAAATCTATGTCATCAGGCCCGTAGCAGCATAATGAGTGGATTCAGGTATGATGATTCTAACTGAAATAAGTCACACAGAAAAAGAAACATCATAAGATATCACTAATACACGGAATGTAACCTTGGCTACACAGGAACTGAATTACAAAACAGAACAGGGTCTCAAATTTAGAAACCCAACTTATGCTTGCTTAAGGGGAAAGGTGAGTTGGGGTGCTGCATAAAACCAGAGATTGAAATGAGCACAGATAAAGTTCCTTAAGCCAAATATGGAATAGACAAGAGCTACTCCTTGCTCAACGAAATGGACTCAACACCCCATATTAAATGCCTAAGAGTGTACCTGACTAGGAAGTATCTTAAAACCTATGGATTGCTATGTCTCTGAAAGAGAATCAAGTGTGTGTACAGGGGCATAAACGCAGCAGTGATAGGATTGGAGAGGTTCGGTGAGCAAATGAAGACCCTTTGAAGTCATATTGCATGGTACCCATTCCACGGGTCTCAACTCTCCAGGTTTAAGGTATTCTTCCTTCAGCTAAAACATGCATGTGGAACCCAGAGTATGATCAACCGTGTGATCGGGAGACGTGTTCCAATATGTCTCAGTTTTCGTCCCCTGGTACTCGGGTGCAACATGCCAGACGCTTTACTAACACTCTCCCGACTTGGAGAGTCAGTGCCTTTAACCTCCTGTTTGGCCCAGTTTGCAATTTCTGCGGAAGATGAACAGGAATAGGGAGAACCAATGACAGACTAGCTGGAGGTGTCTGGACGGGCAAATTTAACTCTCATTTCCCACCAGGAAGAGGAATTAACCAAAGGCTCAGCGTGCCGTGCCGGAACCAGATTAGGGCCTGAAGCCATCCTGCGGTGTTGCGGCCAGCTCACGAGAAAGCGACTTGAAGAAAGGAGCTCAGGGGCACTGTAATTCACAAACCTGCAGAGTTATAAATGACAGCTATCGTCCAAAAATATACTGAAGTAAGGCTGCCAAGAGGACTTGAAAGCGGGGCAGAATTGCAGGAAACCGATTTCAGGAGGTAGACTGGAATTGCATTTAAAGCATAGGAAAAGAGGCAGAACGTCCACAATGATGCACTTGGCCAAAAAGGGCGTATGCGTTTTTTCCTGAATATATTCAGGAAAAAACGCATACGCCCTTTTTGGCCAACCAAGCAAGCTTGCAAAGGAAATCTGCACTACAATGAAGTCTCACTTCCCCCCGGTCAAAAGGGCCATCTGAAAAAAGTGTAAAATCCAGAAAGGCAGGACAGGCCATGGAGAACTGGGAGCCTTGTTATGCTGATGGGCGGGATGTAAATTGCCAACAGCCACTCGGGAGAAGTGTATGGTGTTTCCTGAAACATCTAAAAAACAAAGCAACAGAGCCTAGGGCACTTCCACTTATGGTCCTATTGGTTAGTTAATTTAAAATCTAAAAGACACAGCCACCCCAAAGGTTGGGACTGTTCTTTTTACTGGAATCTCTTCTACGGCACAAGTTAAATATCCCAGAGAGCAAATAATGGATAAAGAAGTTGCGGTACTTATGTACAACAGAATACCACTCAGCAATGAAATCTATGTCACCAGGTCCGTACCACCATAATGATTGGATTGAGGCACGATGATTCTAAGTGAAATAAGTCACACAGAAAAAGAAACATCATAAGGTATCACTAATACACGGAATGTGAACTTGGCTACACATGAACTGAATTACAAAACAGAACAGGGTCTCAAGTTTAGAAAACTAACTTATGCTTGCTTAAGGGGGAAGGTGAGTTGGGGTGCTGCATTAAACCAGAGTTTGAAATTAGCACAGATACCGTTCCATAAGCCAAATATGGAATAGACAAGACCTACCCCTTGCTCAACGAAATGGATTCAACAATGAGGTATCACCTCACACCTGGTAGAATAGGCATCATAGAAAATCTACAAGCAAAAAATGCTGGAAAGGGTGTGGAGAAAAGGAACCCTCTTCCACTATTGTTGGGAATATAAATTGATACAGTCACTATGGAGAACAATATGGAATTTCTTAAGAAACTAACAATAGAATTACCATATGATACAGCAATCCCACTACTGGACATATACCCAGACAAAACCATAAATCAAAAAGAGACATTCACCGCAATGTTCATTGCATCACTATTTACAATATCGAGGTAATGGAAGCAACCTAAATGCCCACAGACAGACGAATGCATAAAGCCGTGGTACATATATAAAATGGAATATTACTAAGCCATGAAAAGGAATGAAATTGGGTCATTTGTAGAGACGTCGATGCATCTAGAGACTGTCATACAGAGTGAAGTAAGTCAGAAAGAGAAAAACAAATCTTGTATATTCATGCATATATGTGGAACCTAGAAAACCTGTACAGATTAACCATTTTGCAAGGCATAAATAGAGCAACAGATGTAGACAACAAACGTATGGACAACAAGGGGGGAAAGCTGTTGGGGGGGGGTGGTGGGAGGAGTTGAGAGACTGGGATTGGCATGTATACATTTATATGTATAAAATAGATAACCAATAAGAACCTGCTGTATAAAAATATAAAATAAAATTCAAAATTAAAAAGAAATAAAATTTAAAAAATAGAAAAAACAATTATTCCCTTCACATACATGTATTTATATGAATAAATTATTTCCATGCTTATATCTGTAAATACAAAAAAGAGGAATAAAATCTACCTTGAACCCAAAACGAAAAAGAGAAAAAAAACACAGAACCCACCAGTTCCACAGAGGAAAACCGTATCAGGGCACTTGCTCCAGTTGTAAACAATTCTGAAGTTGGTCAGTGGTGGGGAATCGTCTCCCATTCAGCCAGCAGCCCCCACGCAACAAGCGTCCTCATTGCAAAGCTGGGGCACCGTGCCGAGGCATCTGTGAGTAAACGTGAGCTGAGCCCCAGGCCAGTTGCTGCTGAACTATTCCCACCCATCCCAGGTAAAACACCTGAATATATACAAGGACTTGAAAGCCTAGAGGGAGGGCCATAGAGCCACACGAGTGACAGCATGCCGGCCGACTTGGTGCCTGCAGGCCAGCCAGGATGGTCCTGGCCCTGGGTGCTCTTCTGGAAGATTTCCATTTCCCTGCCTGAGATACCCGTCCTGTCCCTGCCCCCACTGCTTTTTTCCTTCCTCACCTCTGCCCAGGGAGAAATTCCAGCAGCAGGTATGGGTGACACATCTTCTTCTTTAGCAGGTGGCAGCCTGGCAACTGCTGCAGAAAGTCCAGCAGAGCCCCACTCACACTGGGCCACCCACAAAGCCGTGGCCTCTCACTCCCTCCCACCAGCCCAGCCCCGAGACTGCTGACAGGGCAGAGAAAATGGCGTCAGGCACGGCTGCAGGGGCTCTTGCTGCCTGGAGTGGTATTTATAGTGATCTCAACCCAGGCACACCTGGGGAGGGCTGGCCGGCACGGTAAGGCTGCCCAGGTCAGCCAATCATCACCCCTCAGGGGCTCACAGTTGCAGAAAATGGAACTTGCTGAACCGGCCAGGTCCAAGGAACAGGTGTGGGCTCCTGAGAGTCAGGATAGACAAGGGGCTGCAGCTTTGGCTTGTTTTCTAATCATTTTATCTGGCCCATGAGTGGGAGACAACTTCAAGAAAACCCTCTCCTAATGAGAGGAACCCAGGAGTCAGGGAGAGGAGGGGTGGGTGGTGGTTGGAGACAGAGGCCTGGTGCCCCGGGTGCAGTGGAAGTCTCTGGAAGACCAGGTGGAGGGAGGCCTCACGGAGTGATGCCCAGGGTCACAGACCTGTCGCAGCTGCTGTTTGTTAGTTCAAGTCCTGCTCTGAGGTGCTCTGTGTCAGCTCTGAGCGACAGGTGAGCTGGGGGTGCTCTGCAATGAGGGCTATGTGCACGGTTCCTGTGTGCCCAGCCCTGCCACGGTACCTGCAAGGGTAGCTCTGTATCCTGGGAGGGGCCTGACCACGAGAGCCCTGTGGGCTGGGGTGGGGGTGGGGTACCTGCCCAGGTGAGCTCCATATTCTGGGATTGGTCTGACCACGAGAGCCCCATGGGCTGCTGGGGACCTGGTAAAGGATGTCAGGACAGTCAGTGAAGCCACCGAGGATATACCTCCAGTTGCTCCTAATTCCTACACCCTGCTGGTCATTCTACCAACCACCAGGACATGGTATTCTGTATTAGTCTTCAATGATGCCTTCTTTTGTATTCCATTAGTCCCAGAGTCACAAGAAATTTTGGCTTGTGAGTGGCAGGACTCAACATACAACTAAAACAATACTTCCGGGCCGTCTGGCCCCAAGGGTGCAAAAATTCCCACACCATCTTTGGGGAAAGCTTAGCTAAAGACCTAAAAGTTCTACCTCTGGAAAAGGAAACCCTCCTTCAATATGCAGACGACATTCTGATCGCCAGCCCTACTAAGGAGGCCTCTGAACTACCAAGCCAATAAAGGATAGAAGTTGTCCAAGAAAAAGCTCAAATATCACAGACTGCCGTGACCTGCCTGGGCTTCATTCTCACAGAAGGTTGGAGAAGTCCATCCCAGGAAAGGGAAGAAACCATTTTCAGCCTTACCCCTTTCTAAAACTAGAAGACAGCTTAGGGGTTCCTGGGGAGGCCAGGGTTTGCTGCTTCTGGATCCCTAACTACAGTCTACTAGCTGGGCCTCTATATGAAACACTGAAAGGAAAAGATGATGATCCTTTTGAATAGAATCCAGAAGTGGCCTTTCAAGAATGGAAAGAGCAGTCAATTCAGACCCTTGCCCTGGAACTCCCTAATTTAGCTAAACCCTTTGACCTTTACATTCCCGGTGAAAGGTGAATCGCCATTGGAGAATTAGTGCAAAACCTGGGACCACTTGAAATGGAACAATGCAAGAATGCCATCCAGGTAGGATAAACTATGGTCACCAAGGGGCTTGGCCCACTGCCACATCTGGCCAAGATACTGGCGGTATCTAAAACCCTGGAAATCAGCAGCCCAAAAGGCCACCTCCCTCCTAAGGGAAAAGGACCCCACGTGGTGATCCTAACCACCAACCATGCCCTGAAGTTGCAGGGTTCGCTCCGTGGGCACACCGACCTCGAGTGAGGAGGCCCTCCAACTCCAACATCCAGAGAGATAACCGGGGGCAACAGGGCACCATGACGACTCGTGTGAACATCACTTGACCTGGAGTTTCTCTCATAAAACAACAAGAGTGTGTCCCAAAAGAGTAGACTACTGCTTGCCGGACCTACTGCACCCAGAGGGGAGCTAATAATCTTGGCGGGGGAACCGTATATCACACTGTCACCATAGAAAAGCCTACAGACACCGTGATGATGGTGGCCAGTAAGACCGGCTGGACTCTTGTTTACTTCAAAAGGCTGTTGACTCAGTGGCCATCATGGTCCTTGATCACCACTGACCCTGGACTGTCTGGGAGTTGAGCGGGCAGGGCTCTGACACCTGGTGCTGTTTGTACGTTAATTCAGGGGCCTAATTGAAGAAAGTGCAGACTACTGGTCAGAGCATCTAGGCTGGCAGAAACGGTCGGCCTAAGGTGGCCGAACAAATGTGGGGCGGGGTGAAACCGGCCCCCACAGCGTCTCTGCACATCTCTTTCCTGGACCCTTGAAGGTCATTAGAATCTATAACACTTCCAATGCTGGTGCTCAGGTGGACGAGCAGGGAGGCAGGGGGCCTGGGGACAATCAACGTCACCTGGAGGCTGCTGGGGAGAAGCTCTGACCCTCGCCCCAGGGTATGAGGGCTCCCAACTCAGCACTCAGCAGTTACAGAAGAAGGGTCTGCACCCTCAGCACTCCAAGAATGAGGAACGGGACAAAAGGCAGAGGGGGGGTTTGTCCCCAGCAAAGCCCATTAAAAATCCCTGGGAGATAAAAATAGAATCTGGGCAATAAAGTCAAGTCTAACCTTTTTTATCCTTTGTGCTTTGTCTAATTTCACGTGCTCCTAGGGTCCCGCATGCAGAGGTTCCACACCCGGCACTTCAGACCAGATTTCCTAGTGCAGAATGGCTGGGTCGACACCTCAGCTCCTGGGGCCCAGTGCAGACTCCGCGATATAGAGCCTGAGCTACAGCCAACCCGGCCCTCGAGAGCTCCGCCCCCTCCCTCCCACTGACTCTGACAGGATCTCTACACAGCAGCCCAGCCCACAGCCCACGGGGTAGTACATGCTCTCACCTCTCCATTCTCTGATCAAAATATAAAGTTTCCTTTGCTTGTGAACCAAACTCAGTCTCGATCTGTTGGCCCCAATGACACTGGGCAGGGGGACACTTGTTGGGGTCCACTCTGGAGGATCAGTAACAGAAATTGAGACTATTGTAACCTCAATGAACAGATGTGTGAGCCAAAGTGTAGTTAACATAGAACAGTGCATAAGGCTCGGGTAAAATAAGATGTTTCTAACACTTCCATTGGATATTTCCATCACTTTATTATAAGCAAGTTCAGTGAAAAGGTTTGTCTTATTTGTCAGCTCAATATTAGAGAAATGAAGTGATTTCTTTCCAAGGATGTACATCTAATAATCTTGGTTAAACCTTCAGTCTTGTTTTAAATGCTTTTCCATTGAAAATGATACCTCTCTTTCAGCTCCCCCATTTCTGAGAAGTATAAAATCTTATAATTTATTATTACCAAAGGGGAAAGGTGGGAGGAGGGATAAATTAACAGTTTGGGATTAACACATACACACTGCTATGTATAAAATAGATCATCAACAAGGAACTACTGTATAGCACAGGGAACTACACTCAACATTTTGCAATAACCTATAAGGGGAAATAATCTGAAAAAGAATAGATATTTTTATTGACATCATCTATCAATGACAGTTAAAGTGTAACCTAAGGGAAGCTGGTGGTGAGTGCTTCTGACCCTGAAGACTTCAATCATCTAAAGTTTGGACTCTGCCTACTTCCCAAGGCCCTTAATGAACATATGTGTAGCCGTAGCTTAAAAAATTCCCCAGTTTGGGTTTCGGGGAGACACTGATTTTGAAAAAGCCCTGGTGTTCTCCTTACATGAATGGGACTCTTCCTACTGCTAAAACATGTCTGTCACACCCAGAGGATGGTATACCGTCTGATCGGGAAGAGTTTGGAAAAGGCATCTCATCTCCTCATCTCCTGGTGCTCGGGTTCACCCCTCCAGCGTCTTTACTAACAGTCTCCCCACTTGGAGATGTCAGCACTGTCAACATCCTGTTGCGTACAGTTTGGAATTTGTCCAGAGGATGAAGCGGAAGGATGAGGAACAATGAGAGACAAGTCCTACGTGTTCAGACAGGCACATGTCACTCTAATTTCCAATCAGGAAGACGAATTGACCAAAGGCTAGGGTTGCCCATGGAAACAGTATAGGGCTTGAGGAAATCCCGCTGCTTTGTGGCCAGTTCCCATAAACACAAGTTGAACAATAGAACTCAGGGGCAGTAAAATTCACAAAACTGCAGAGTTGAAAATATCCATCACTGAAAAATGTCTTGAGGAAAGTCAGAGAAAAGGACTTGTAAGCAAGGGAGAATGGCAGGAAAGGGATTTGAGGAGGTAGAAAGGACTCGCCATTAAGCACAAGAAAAGGAGCTGAACATTGCCAACATTGCAGTTGGCCAAAAAGGGTGTATGCGTTTTTTTTGTGTATATATTCAAGAAAAGAGCGTACACCTTTTTAGCCAACCAAACAGGTGGGCACTGGAAGTCAATACTACAAAAGACATCACTTCGCATCAGTCAGAAGAGCCATCCTCATAAAGCGTAAACAACAGAAATGCAGGACAGGGCAAGGAGAAGAGGGAGCCCTGTGAGACTTATAGTGGAAATGTATATTGCCAACGGCCATTCTGGAGAAGTGTATTGTGTTTACTAAAGCATCTAAACAATGAGCTACAGAGCATAGGGCACTTGCACCCATGGGCGTATATCTTGGGAAAAACAAAAATCGAGAGGACACAGGCACCCCAATGTTTACCCCCTCTCTGTTTAAAAGATCCTCGACTAGGATATAACTTAAATGTCTCTGGAGGGAAAAAATGGATAGAGATGTGGTACTTAGGTAGAGTGGAATATTATTCAGCCTGGAAATCAATGAAATATGGCCAGCTGTAACAACTCCGGAGGAGTTACGTATGATCATTCTAAGTGACAGAATTCAAAAAGAAGAAGACACATATCATAAGATATCACTTAAAGGTGGAATCCAAAATGGCTACACATGAAATAAATTACAAAACAAAAACATAGTCAAATATGTAGAAAACACGCATAAGGCTGCTAAACGGGAAAGGTGGGGAGGGGTGAGGCATCATCCAGGAGGTTGAAATTAGCAAAGATACCATTCCAAATACCAAACTGATAATCAACAAGGCCTACACGGTAGCTAAAAGAACTGCACTCAGCACACTCAAGTCACCGGAAAAGAATATATACGACTGGTAAGAATCTGAAAAAGAATTTATTGATGTCTCTCTGTACGTGAATCAAGTGGATGTACAGCAGCAAGAAACAGAGCTTTGAAAATCAGCTGTAACCAATATAGTAATAAATTGAAAAAAATAAACGACAGAGAGACAGAGAAAACCTCTTACAACTTTTCCTCAGGGACGGTGATGCAACATGGATTGAACACATCTAGACCCACAGCAGGATGAGACATAAGGCTGGAAACTGTTTGCGCTAAGAGAAATGTGAGGTTGGGTGAGGAAATGCACACCCTTTAAAGTAATACTACCTGGTACCCATTCAATGGGTCCCAAATCTGCAGGTTCAAGGGATCTTCCTACAGCTAAAACATGCATGGAAAACCCAGAGGACTGTACACCATGTGATCGGGAGATGTGTCTAAAATGCACCTCATTTATCCTCTCCTGGTGCTCCTGTTCACCATTCCAGCCACGTTACTTAGAAGCTCCCCACTTGGAGAATCAGCACATTTAAACTTCTGTTTCACACATTTTGCAAATTGTGAGGAGGATGAACGGGAAGAGGGGGAACCAATGAGAGAAGAGTTGTAGGGGTTTGGACGGGCACATATCACTCTAATTTCCCATTAAGAATAAGAATTAAAAAAAGGCTCAGCCTGCCTCGCCAGAGCCAAAATAGGGCCTGAAGCAATCCTGCGCGTTTGAGGCCAGCTCACAAAAGAGCAACTTAAAACATGGAGCTCAGGGTCACTGCAATTCACAAACCTGCAGAGTTATAAATGAAAACTAACGTCCAAAAATATGTTGAGGTAAGGCAAAGAAGAGGATCTGAATGCAAGACAGAATTGCAAGAAACAGATTTCAAGAGATAGATTGGACTCGTCTTTAACGCACATGAAAAGCGGCAGAATTTCGACAATGATGCAGTTGGCCCAAAAGGGCGTATGCGATTTTTCCTGATTATATCCAGGAAAAAACGCATACGCACTTTATGGGCAACGAAGCAAGCAAGCAATGCAAATGTGCACAACAAAGAAGTCTCATTTCCCACCGGTCAAAAGGGCCATCCTAAAAAATTGTAAAAACCAGAAATGCAGGACAGGCCATGGAGAACAGGGAGCCTTTATACGCTGATGGGCAGTGTGTGAACTGCCGAGAGCCACTCTGGAGAAGTGTATGGTGGTTCCTAAATCATCTAAAAACAGAGCTACAGAGCATAGGACACTTCCAATCATGGGAGTATATCTAGGGAAGTCTAAAAATCAACAAGACACAAGCACACCACAGTTTAGGGCTACTCTGTTTACAAGAACCTCAACTTCAGTACACCTTAAATATCCCAGGAAAGAGAACAATGGATAAAGAAGATGTGGTACTTATGTACAATGGAATATCTCTTCACCATGAAATCAATGTAATAAGGCTAGTAGAAGGATAAAGAGTGGATTTAGGTCCGATAATACTACTTGAAATAAGTCAAACAGAAAAAGAAACATATCATAAGATATCACTTATAGAGGGAGGGTAAATATGGCTGCACAAGAAATGAATTACAGAACAGAACAGTGTCTCACATTTAGAAAACACACTTATGTCAGCTTAAGGGGAAAGGAGAGGTGGGGTGATGCATAAAACCAGAGTTTGAAATTAGCACAGATACCGTTCAAGAAACCAAATAGGTATTAGACAAGATCTACACCTTGCTCAATGAACTGGCCTCAACACACCCTATACACCGCAGAGAAATATATCTGAGTAATAAGAATCTTAAAACCCATGTATTGATATATCTCCATAAGGGAATCAAGTGTGTGCAGAGCGGCACAAACACAGCAGTGAAAATGAGCTAAACCCCATTATAGAAATAAATTTTAAAAACAAAACGCAGAAACAATGAAAGAGAGAAAAATTCTTACAAAATTCGCTCAGGGGCTGTGATGCAACCTGGATTGACCACATATAAACCCACAGCTGGATAAGACATAAGGCTGGACACTTGGGGCTGAGAGGATTGGTGAGCTTCGGTGAGCAACTGCCGAAAGTTTAATGCAATACTTCATGCTACTCATTCCAAGGGTCCCAACACTCCAGGTTGAAGGGAATCTTCCTACAGCTAAACCATGCTTGGGAAACCCAGCGACTGGTATACCATATGATCGGGAAAGGTTTCTAAAACACACCACATTTTTCCTCTCCTGGGGCTCCGGATCGACATTCCAGCCGCTTTACTAACAACATCCCCACATGGAGAGTCAATGCCTTTAAGTTCTGGTATCGCACAGTCTTCAGTTAGTGCGGAGGATGAATGGGAATAGGGGGAACCAGTGAGAAACTAGCTGTAGCGGTTTCAATGGGCACATGTCACTCTAATTTCACATCAGTAAGAAGAATGAAGCAAAGGCACAGCAAGGTGTCCCAGAAGAAGAATAGGGCTTCAAGGAATCCTGTGGTTATGGGGCAAGATCACAAAACTAAGAGCTGAAAAATGGAGCTAAGGGCCACTGCAATTCAAAAACCTGACTTGCCCAAAAAGGGCGTATGTGTTTTTTCCTGAATATATTCAGGAAAAAACGCATACGCCCTTTTTGGCCAACCAAGCAAGCTTGCAAAGGAAATCTGCACTACAATGAAGTCTGAATTCCCCCTGGTCAAAAGGGCCATCTGAAAAAAGTGTAAAATCCATAAAGGCATGACAGGCCATGGAGAACTGGGAGCCATCTTATGCTGATGGGCAGGATGTAAATTGCCAACAGCCACTCTGGAGAAGTGTTTGGTGTTTCCTGAAACATCTAAAAAACAAAGCAACAGAGCCTAGGGCACTTCCACTTATGGTACTATAGTTTAGGGCAATTAAAATCAAAAAGACACAGCCACCCCAAAGTTTGGGATGGCTCTGTTTACAAGAACCTCATATACGGTACAAGTTCAATATCGCAGAAAGTGAAAAATGGATAAAGAAGTTGTGGTACTTACGTACAATGCAATATCACTCAGCAATGAAATCTATGTCATCAGGCCCGTAGCAGCATAATGAGTGGACTAAGTACGATGAATCTAACTGAAATAAGTCACACAGAAAAAGAAACATCATAAGGTATCACTAATACACGGAATGTAAACTTGGCTACACAGGACCTGAATTCCAAAACAGAACAGGGTCTCAAATTTAGAAAACCAACTTATGCTTGCTTAAGGGGAAAGGTGAGTTGGGGTGCTGCATAAAACCAGAGATTGAAATGAGCACAGATAAAGTTCCTTAAGCCAAATATGGAATAGACAAGAGCTACTCCTTGCTCAACGAAATGGACTCAACACCCCATATTCAACGCCTAGGAATATACCTGACTAGTAAGAATCATAAAAACTATGGATTTATATATCTCTGTAGGAGAATCAAGAGTGTGTACAGCTGCATTAAAGCAGTGAAAATCAGGTAAATACCATAATAAAAATAAATTTCTTAAACAAAACACAATGACAGTGAAATAGAGAGAAATACTTAAGTAATCATTCAAGGCTTCTGATGCAACCTGCATTTACCACATCTACACCCAGAGCTGGGTGACACATAAGGCTGGACACTTGGGGCTCATAAGATTGGTGAGGTTCGGTGAGCAAATGAAGACCTTTGAAGTCATATTGCATGGTACCCATTCCATGGGTCTCAACTCTCCAGGTTTAAGGGATACTTCCTTCAGCTAAAACATGCATGTGGAACCCAGAGAATGATCAACCGTGTGATCGGGAGACGTGTTCCAATATGTGTCAGTTTTCGTCCCCTGGTACTCGGGTGCAACATGCCAGACGCTTTACTAACACTCTCCCGACTTGGAGAGTCAGTGCCTTTAACCTCCTGTTTGGCCCAGTTTGCAATTTCTGCGGAAGATGAACAGGAATAGGGAGAACCAATGACAGACTAGCTGGAGGTGTCTGGACGGGCAAATTTAACTCTCATTTCCCACCAGGAAGAGGAATTAACCAAAGGCTCAGCGTGCCGTGCCGGAACCAGATTAGGGCCTGAAGCCATCCTGCGGTGTTGCGGCCAGCTCACGAGAAAGCGAGTTGAAGAAAGGAGCTCAGGGGCACTGTAATTCACAAACCTGCAGAGTTATAAATGACAGCTATCGTCCAAAAATATACTGAAGTAAGGCTGCCAAGAGGACTTGAACTTGGGGCAGAATTGCAGGAAACCGATTTCAGGAGGTAGACTGGAATTGCATTGAAAGCATAGGAAAAGAGGCAGAACGTCCACAATGATGCACTTGGCCAAAAAGGGCGTATGCGTTTTTTCCTGAATATATTCAGGAAAAAACGCATACGCCCTTTTTGGCCAACCAAGCAAGCTTGCAAAGGAAATCTGCACTACAATGAAGTCTCACTTCCCCCCGGTCAAAAGGGCCATCTGAAAAAAGTGTAAAATCCAGAAAGGCAGGACAGGCCATGGAGAACTGGGAGCCTTGTTATGCTGATGGGCGGGATGTAAATTGCCAACAGCCACTCGGGAGAAGTGTAAGGTGTTTCCTGAAACATCTAAAAAACAAAGCAACAGAGCCTAGGGCACTTCCACTTATGGTCCTATAGCTTAGGGAAATTAAAATCAAAAGACACAGCCACCCCAAACGTTGGGACGGCTCTGTTTACAAGAACCTGGTTTACGGTACAAGTTCAATATCGCAGAAAGTGAAAAATGGATAAAGAAGTTGTGGTACTTACGTACAATGCAATATCACTCAGCAAGGAAATCTATGTCATCAGGCCCGTAGCAGCATAATGAGTGGATTCAGGTACGATGATTCTAACTGAAATAAGTCACACAGAAAAAGAAACATCATAAGATATCACTAATACACGGAATGTAAACTTGGCTACACAGGAACTGAATTACAAAACAGAACAGGGTCTCAAATTTAGAAACCCAACTTATGCTTTCTTAAGGGGAAAGGTGAGTTGGGGTGCTGCATAAAACCAGAGATTGAAATGAGCACAGATAAAGTTCCTTAAGCCAAATATGGAATAGACAAGAGCTACTCCTTGCTCAACGAAATGGACTCAACACCCCATATTAAATGCCTAAGAGTGTACCTGACTAGGAAGTATCTTAAAACCTATGGATTGCTATGTCTCTGAAAGAGAATCAAGTGTGTGTACAGGGGCATAAACGCAGCAGTGATAGGATTGGAGAGGTTCGGTGAGCAAATGAAGACCCTTTGAAGTCATATTGCATGGTACCCATTCCACGGGTCTCAACTCTCCAGGTTTAAGGTATTCTTCCTTCAGCTAAAACATGCATGTGGAACCCAGAGTATGATCAACCGTGTGATCGGGAGACGTGTTCCAATATGTCTCAGTTTTCGTCCCCTGGTACTCGGGTGCAACATGCCAGACGCTTTACTAACACTCTCCCGACTTGGAGAGTCAGTGCCTTTAACCTCCTGTTTGGCCCAGTTTGCAATTTCTGCGGAAGATGAACAGGAATAGGCAGAACCAATGACAGACTAGCTGGAGGTGTCTGGACGGGCAAATTTAACTCTCATTTCCCACCAGGAAGAGGAATTAACCAAAGGCTCAGCGTGCCGTGCCGGAACCAGATTAGGGCCTGAAGCCATCCTGCGGTGTTGCGGCCAGCTCACGAGAAAGCGAGTTGAAGAAAGGAGCTCAGGGGCACTGTAATTCACAAACCTGCAGAGTTATAAATGACAGCTATCGTCCAAAAATATACTGAAGTAAGGCTGCCAAGAGGACTTGAACTTGGGGCAGAATTGCAGGAAACCGATTTCAGGAGGTAGACTGGAATTGCATTTAAAGCATAGGAAAAGAGGCAGAACGTCCACAATGATGCACTTGGCCAAAAAGGGCGTATGCGTTTTTTCCTGAATATATTCAGGAAAAAACGCATACGCCCTTTTTGGCCAACCAAGCAAGCTTGCAAAGGAAATCTGCACTACAATGAAGTCTCACTTCCCCCCGGTCAAAAGGGCCATCTGAAAAAAGTGTAAAATCCAGAAAGGCAGGACAGGCCATGGAGAACTGGGAGCCTTGTTATGCTGATGGGCGGGATGTAAATTGCCAACAGCCACTTGGGAGAAGTGTATGGTGTTTCCTGAAACATCTAAAAAACAAAGCAACAGAGCCTAGGGCACTTCCACTTATGGTCCTATTGCTTAGTTAATTTAAAATCTAAAAGACACAGCCACCCCAAAGGTTGGGACGGTTTTTTTTACTGGAATCTCTTCTACGGCACAAGTTAAATATCCCAGAGAGCAAATAATGGATAAAGAAGTTGCGGTACTTATGTACAACAGAATACCACTCAGCAATGAAATCTATGTCACCAGGCCCGTACCACCATAATGATTGGATTGAGGCACGATGATTCTAAGTGAAATAAGTCACACAGAAAAAGAAACATCATAAGGTATCACTAATACACGGAATGTGAACTTGGCTACACATGAACTGAATTACAAAACAGAACAGGGTCTCAAGTTTAGAAAACTAACTTATGCTTGCTTAAGGGGGAAGGTGAGTTGGGGTGCTGCATTAAACCAGAGTTTGAAATTAGCACAGATACCGTTCCATAAGCCAAATATGGAATAGACAAGACCTACCCCTTGCTCAACGAAATGGATTCAACAATGAGGTATCACCTCACACCTGGTAGAATAGGCATCATAGAAAATCTACAAGCAAAAAATGCTGGAAAGGGTGTGGAGAAAAGGAACCCTCTTCCACTATTGTTGGGAATATAAATTGATACAGTCACTATGGAGAACAATATGGAATTTCTTAAGAAACTAACAATAGAATTACCATATGATACAGCAATCCCACTACTGGACATATACCCAGACAAAACCATAAATCAAAAAGAGACATTCACCGCAATGTTCATTGCATCACTATTTACAATATCGAGGTAATGGAAGCAACCTAAATGCCCACAGACAGACGAATGCATAAAGCCGTGGTACATATATAAAATGGAATATTACTAAGCCATGAAAAGGAATGAAATTGGGTCATTTGTAGAGACGTCGATGCATCTAGAGACTGTCATACAGAGTGAAGTAAGTCAGAAAGAGAAAAACAAATCTTGTATATTCATGCATATATGTGGAACCTAGAAAACCTGTACAGATTAACCATTTTGCAAGGCATAAATAGAGCAACAGATGTAGACAACAAACGTATGGACAACAAGGGGGGAAAGCTGTTGGGGGGGGGTGGTGGGAGGAGTTGAGAGACTGGGATTGGCATGTATACATTTATATGTATAAAATAGATAACCAATAAGAACCTGCTGTATAAAAATATAAAATAAAATTCAAAATTAAAAAGAAATAAAATTTAAAAAATAGAAAAAACAATTATTCCCTTCACATACATGTATTTATATGAATAAATTATTTCCATGCTTATATCTGTAAATACAAAAAAGAGGAATAAAATCTACCTTGAACCCAAAACGAAAAAGAGAAAAAAAACACAGAACCCACCAGTTCCACAGAGGAAAACCGTATCAGGGCACTTGCTCCAGTTGTAAACAATTCTGAAGTTGGTCAGTGGTGGGGAATCGTCTCCCATTCAGCCAGCAGCCCCCACGCAACAAGCGTCCTCATTGCAAAGCTGGGGCACCGTGCCGAGGCATCTGTGAGTAAACGTGAGCTGAGCCCCAGGCCAGTTGCTGCTGAACTATTCCCACCCATCCCAGGTAAAACACCTGAATATATACAAGGACTTGAAAGCCTAGAGGGAGGGCCATAGAGCCACACGAGTGACAGCATGCCGGCCGACTTGGTGCCTGCAGGCCAGCCAGGATGGTCCTGGCCCTGGGTGCTCTTCTGGAAGATTTCCATTTCCCTGCCTGAGATACCCGTCCTGTCCCTGCCCCCACTGCTTTTTTCCTTCCTCACCTCTGCCCAGGGAGAAATTCCAGCAGCAGGTATGGGTGACACATCTTCTTCTTTAGCAGGTGGCAGCCTGGCAACTGCTGCAGAAAGTCCAGCAGAGCCCCACTCACACTGGGCCACCCACAAAGCCGTGGCCTCTCACTCCCTCCCACCAGCCCAGCCCCGAGACTGCTGACAGGGCAGAGAAAATGGCGTCAGGCACGGCTGCAGGGGCTCTTGCTGCCTGGAGTGGTATTTATAGTGATCTCAACCCAGGCACACCTGGGGAGGGCTGGCCGGCACGGTAAGGCTGCCCAGGTCAGCCAATCATCACCCCTCAGGGGCTCACAGTTGCAGAAAATGGAACTTGCTGAACCGGCCAGGTCCAAGGAACAGGTGTGGGCTCCTGAGAGTCAGGATAGACAAGGGGCTGCAGCTTTGGCTTGTTTTCTAATCATTTTATCTGGCCCATGAGTGGGAGACAACTTCAAGAAAACCCTCTCCTAATGAGAGGAACCCAGGAGTCAGGGAGAGGAGGGGTGGGTGGTGGTTGGAGACAGAGGCCTGGTGCCCCGGGTGCAGTGGAAGTCTCTGGAAGACCAGGTGGAGGGAGGCCTCACGGAGTGATGCCCAGGGTCACAGACCTGTCGCAGCTGCTGTTTGTTAGTTCAAGTCCTGCTCTGAGGTGCTCTGTGTCAGCTCTGAGCGACAGGTGAGCTGGGGGTGCTCTGCAATGAGGGCTATGTGCACGGTTCCTGTGTGCCCAGCCCTGCCACGGTACCTGCAAGGGTAGCTCTGTATCCTGGGAGGGGCCTGACCACGAGAGCCCTGTGGGCTGGGGTGGGGGTGGGGTACCTGCCCAGGTGAGCTCCATATTCTGGGATTGGTCTGACCACGAGAGCCCCATGGGCTGCTGGGGACCTGGTAAAGGATGTCAGGACAGTCAGTGAAGCCACCGAGGATATACCTCCAGTTGCTCCTAATTCCTACACCCTGCTGGTCATTCTACCAACCACCAGGACATGGTATTCTGTATTAGTCTTCAATGATGCCTTCTTTTGTATTCCATTAGTCCCAGAGTCACAAGAAATTTTGGCTTGTGAGTGGCAGGACTCAACATACAACTAAAACAATACTTCCGGGCCGTCTGGCCCCAAGGGTGCAAAAATTCCCACACCATCTTTGGGGAAAGCTTAGCTAAAGACCTAAAAGTTCTACCTCTGGAAAAGGAAACCCTCCTTCAATATGCAGACGACATTCTGATCGCCAGCCCTACTAAGGAGGCCTCTGAACTACCAAGCCAATAAAGGATAGAAGTTGTCCAAGAAAAAGCTCAAATATCACAGACTGCCGTGACCTGCCTGGGCTTCATTCTCACAGAAGGTTGGAGAAGTCCATCCCAGGAAAGGGAAGAAACCATTTTCAGCCTTACCCCTTTCTAAAACTAGAAGACAGCTTAGGGGTTCCTGGGGAGGCCAGGGTTTGCTGCTTCTGGATCCCTAACTACAGTCTACTAGCTGGGCCTCTATATGAAACACTGAAAGGAAAAGATGATGATCCTTTTGAATAGAATCCAGAAGTGGCCTTTCAAGAATGGAAAGAGCAGTCAATTCAGACCCTTGCCCTGGAACTCCCTAATTTAGCTAAACCCTTTGACCTTTACATTCCCGGTGAAAGGTGAATCGCCATTGGAGAATTAGTGCAAAACCTGGGACCACTTGAAATGGAACAATGCAAGAATGCCATCCAGGTAGGATAAACTATGGTCACCAAGGGGCTTGGCCCACTGCCACATCTGGCCAAGATACTGGCGGTATCTAAAACCCTGGAAATCAGCAGCCCAAAAGGCCACCTCCCTCCTAAGGGAAAAGGACCCCACGTGGTGATCCTAACCACCAACCATGCCCTGAAGTTGCAGGGTTCGCTCCGTGGGCACACCGACCTCGAGTGAGGAGGCCCTCCAACTCCAACATCCAGAGAGATAACCGGGGGCAACAGGGCACCATGACGACTCGTGTGAACATCACTTGACCTGGAGTTTCTCTCATAAAACAACAAGAGTGTGTCCCAAAAGAGTAGACTACTGCTTGCCGGACTTACTGCACCCAGAGGGGAGCTAATAATCTTGGCGGGGGAACCGTATATCACACTGTCACCATAGAAAAGCCTACAGACACCGTGATGATGGTGGCCAGTAAGACCGGCTGGACTCTTGTTTACTTCAAAAGGCTGTTGGCTCAGTGGCCATCATGGTCCTTGATCACCACTGACCCTGGACTGTCTGGGAGTTGAGCGGGCAGGGCTCTGACACCTGGTGCTGTTTGTACGTTAATTCAGGGGCCTAATTGAAGAAAGCGCAGACTACTGGTCAGAGCATCTAGGCTGGCAGAAACGGTCGGCCTAAGGTGGCCGAACAAATGTGGGGCGGGGTGAAACCGGCCCCCACAGCGTCTCTGCACATCTCTTTCCTGGACCCTTGAAGGTCATTAGAATCTATAACACTTCCAATGCTGGTGCTCAGGTGGACGAGCAGGGAGGCAGGGGGCCTGGGGACAATCAACGTCACCTGGAGGCTGCTGGGGAGAAGCTCTGACCCTCGCCCCAGGGTATGAGGGCTCCCAACTCAGCACTCAGCAGTTACAGAAGAAGGGTCTGCACCCTCAGCACTCCAAGAATGAGGAACGGGACAAAAGGCAGAGGGGGGGTTTGTCCCCAGCAAAGCCCATTAAAAATCCCTGGGAGATAAAAATAGAATCTGGGCAATAAAGTCAAGTCTAACCTTTTTTATCCTTTGTGCTTTGTCTAATTTCACGTGCTCCTAGGGTCCCGCATGCAGAGGTTCCACACCCGGCACTTCAGACCAGATTTCCTAGTGCAGAATGGCTGGGTCGACACCTCAGCTCCTGGGGCCCAGTGCAGACTCCGCGATATAGAGCCTGAGCTACAGCCAACCCGGCCCTCGAGAGCTCCGCCCCCTCCCTCCCACTGACTCTGACAGGATCTCTACACAGCAGCCCAGCCCACAGCCCACGGGGTAGTACATGCTCTCACCTCTCCATTCTCTGATCAAAATATAAAGTTTCCTTTGCTTGTGAACCAAACTCAGTCTCGATCTGTTGGCCCCAATGACACTGGGCAGGGGGACACTTGTTGGGGTCCACTCTGGAGGATCAGTAACAGAAATTGAGACTATTGTAACCTCAATGAACAGATGTGTGAGCCAAAGTGTAGTTAACATAGAACAGTGCATAAGGCTCGGGTAAAATAAGATGTTTCTAACACTTCCATTGGATATTTCCATCACTTTATTATAAGCAAGTTCAGTGAAAAGGTTTGTCTTATTTGTCAGCTCAATATTAGAGAAATGAAGTGATTTCTTTCCAAGGATGTACATCTAATAATCTTGGTTAAACCTTCAGTCTTGTTTTAAATGCTTTTCCATTGAAAATGATACCTCTCTTTCAGCTCCCCCATTTCTGAGAAGTATAAAATCTTATAATTTATTATTACCAAAGGGGAAAGGTGGGAGGAGGGATAAATTAACAGTTTGGGATTAACACATACACACTGCTATGTATAAAATAGATCATCAACAAGGAACTACTGTATAGCACAGGGAACTACACTCAACATTTTGCAATAACCTATAAGGGGAAATAATCTGAAAAAGAATAGATATTTTTATTGACATCATCTATCAATGACAGTTAAAGTGTAACCTAAGGGAAGCTGGTGGTGAGTGCTTCTGACCCTGAAGACTTCAATCATCTAAAGTTTGGACTCTGCCTACTTCCCAAGGCCCTTAATGAACATATGTGTAGCCGTAGCTTAAAAAATTCCCCAGTTTGGGTTTCGGGGAGACACTGATTTTGAAAAAGCCCTGGTGTTCTCCTTACATGAATGGGACTCTTCCTACTGCTAAAACATGTCTGTCACACCCAGAGGATGGTATACCGTCTGATCGGGAAGAGTTTGGAAAAGGCATCTCATCTCCTCATCTCCTGGTGCTCGGGTTCACCCCTCCAGCGTCTTTACTAACAGTCTCCCCACTTGGAGATGTCAGCACTGTCAACATCCTGTTGCGTACAGTTTGGAATTTGTCCAGAGGATGAAGCGGAAGGATGAGGAACAATGAGAGACAAGTCCTACGTGTTCAGACAGGCACATGTCACTCTAATTTCCAATCAGGAAGACGAATTGACCAAAGGCTAGGGTTGCCCATGGAAACAGTATAGGGCTTGAGGAAATCCCGCTGCTTTGTGGCCAGTTCCCATAAACACAAGTTGAACAATAGAACTCAGGGGCAGTAAAATTCACAAAACTGCAGAGTTGAAAATATCCATCACTGAAAAATGTCTTGAGGAAAGTCAGAGAAAAGGACTTGTAAGCAAGGGAGAATGGCAGGAAAGGGATTTGAGGAGGTAGAAAGGACTCGCCATTAAGCACAAGAAAAGGAGCTGAACATTGCCAACATTGCAGTTGGCCAAAAAGGGTGTATGCGTTTTTTTTGTGTATATATTCAAGAAAAGAGCGTACACCTTTTTAGCCAACCAAACAGGTGGGCACTGGAAGTCAATACTACAAAAGACATCACTTCGCATCAGTCAGAAGAGCCATCCTCATAAAGCGTAAACAACAGAAATGCAGGACAGGGCAAGGAGAAGAGGGAGCCCTGTGAGACTTATAGTGGAAATGTATATTGCCAACGGCCATTCTGGAGAAGTGTATTGTGTTTACTAAAGCATCTAAACAATGAGCTACAGAGCATAGGGCACTTGCACCCATGGGCGTATATCTTGGGAAAAACAAAAATCGAGAGGACACAGGCACCCCAATGTTTACCCCCTCTCTGTTTAAAAGATCCTCGACTAGGATATAACTTAAATGTCTCTGGAGGGAAAAAATGGATAGAGATGTGGTACTTAGGTAGAGTGGAATATTATTCAGCCTGGAAATCAATGAAATATGGCCAGCTGTAACAACTCCGGAGGAGTTACGTATGATCATTCTAAGTGACAGAATTCAAAAAGAAGAAGACACATATCATAAGATATCACTTAAAGGTGGAATCCAAAATGGCTACACATGAAATAAATTACAAAACAAAAACATAGTCAAATATGTAGAAAACACGCATAAGGCTGCTAAACGGGAAAGGTGGGGAGGGGTGAGGCATCATCCAGGAGGTTGAAATTAGCAAAGATACCATTCCAAATACCAAACTGATAATCAACAAGGCCTACACGGTAGCTAAAAGAACTGCACTCAGCACACTCAAGTCACCGGAAAAGAATATATACAACTGGTAAGAATCTGAAAAAGAATTTATTGATGTCTCTCTGTACGTGAATCAAGTGGATGTACAGCAGCAAGAAACAGAGCTTTGAAAATCAGCTGTAACCAATATAGTAATAAATTGAAAAAAATAAACGACAGAGAGACAGAGAAAACCTCTTACAACTTTTCCTCAGGGACGGTGATGCAACATGGATTGAACACATCTAGACCCACAGCAGGATGAGACATAAGGCTGGAAACTGTTTGCGCTAAGAGAAATGTGAGGTTGGGTGAGGAAATGCACACCCTTTAAAGTAATACTACCTGGTACCCATTCAATGGGTCCCAAATCTGCAGGTTCAAGGGATCTTCCTACAGCTAAAACATGCATGGAAAACCCAGAGGACTGTACACCATGTGATCGGGAGATGTGTCTAAAATGCACCTCATTTATCCTCTCCTGGTGCTCCTGTTCACCATTCCAGCCACGTTACTTAGAAGCTCCCCACTTGGAGAATCAGCACATTTAAACTTCTGTTTCACACATTTTGCAAATTGTGAGGAGGATGAACGGGAAGAGGGGGAACCAATGAGAGAAGAGTTGTAGGGGTTTGGACGGGCACATATCACTCTAATTTCCCATTAAGAATAAGAATTTAAAAAAGGCTCAGCCTGCCTCGCCGGAGCCAAAATAGGGCCTGAAGCAATCCTGCGCGTTTGAGGCCAGCTCACAAAAGAGCAACTTAAAACATGGAGCTCAGGGTCACTGCAATTCACAAACCTGCAGAGTTATAAATGAAAACTAACGTCCAAAAATATGTTGAGGTAAGGCAAAGAAGAGGATCTGAATGCAAGACAGAATTGCAAGAAACAGATTTCAAGAGATAGATTGGACTCGTCTTTAACGCACATGAAAAGCGGCAGAATTTCGACAATGATGCAGTTGGCCCAAAAGGGCGTATGCGATTTTTCCTGATTATATCCAGGAAAAAACGCATACGCACTTTATGGGCAACGAAGCAAGCAAGCAATGCAAATGTGCACAACAAAGAAGTCTCATTTCCCACCGGTCAAAAGGGCCATCCTAAAAAATTGTAAAAACCAGAAATGCAGGACAGGCCATGGAGAACAAGGAGCCTTTATACGCTGATGGGCAGTGTGTGAACTGCCGAGAGCCACTCTGGAGAAGTGTATGGTGGTTCCTAAATCATCTAAAAACAGAGCTACAGAGCATAGGACACTTCCAATCATGGGAGTATATCTAGGGAAGTCTAAAAATCAACAAGACACAAGCACACCACAGTTTAGGGCTACTCTGTTTACAAGAACCTCAACTTCAGTACACCTTAAATATCCCAGGAAAGAGAACAATGGATAAAGAAGATGTGGTACTTATGTACAATGGAATATCTCTTCACCATGAAATCAATGTAATAAGGCTAGTAGAAGGATAAAGAGTGGATTTAGGTCCGATAATACTACTTGAAATAAGTCAAACAGAAAAAGAAACATATCATAAGATATCACTTATAGAGGGAGGGTAAATATGGCTGCACAAGAAATGAATTACAGAACAGAACAGTGTCTCACATTTAGAAAACACACTTATGTCAGCTTAAGGGGAAAGGAGAGGTGGGGTGATGCATAAAACCAGAGTTTGAAATTAGCACAGATACCGTTCAAGAAACCAAATAGGTATTAGACAAGATCTACACCTTGCTCAATGAACTGGCCTCAACACACCCTATACACCGCAGAGAAATATATCTGAGTAATAAGAATCTTAAAACCCATGTATTGATATATCTCCATAAGGGAATCAAGTGTGTGCAGAGCGGCACAAACACAGCAGTGAAAATGAGCTAAACCCCATTATAGAAATAAATTTTAAAAACAAAACGCAGAAACAATGAAAGAGAGAAAAATTCTTACAAAATTCGCTCAGGGGCTGTGATGCAACCTGGATTGACCACATATAAACCCACAGCTGGATAAGACATAAGGCTGGACACTTGGGGCTGAGAGGATTGGTGAGCTTCGGTGAGCAACTGCCGAAAGTTTAATGCAATACTTCATGCTACTCATTCCAAGGGTCCCAACACTCCAGGTTGAAGGGAATCTTCCTACAGCTAAACCATGCTTGGGAAACCCAGCGACTGGTATACCATATGATCGGGAAAGGTTTCTAAAACACACCACATTTTTCCTCTCCTGGGGCTCCGGATCGACATTCCAGCCGCTTTACTAACAACATCCCCACATGGAGAGTCAATGCCTTTAAGTTCTGGTATCGCACAGTCTTCAGTTAGTGCGGAGGATGAATGGGAATAGGGGGAACCAGTGAGAAACTAGCTGTAGCGGTTTCAATGGGCACATGTCACTCTAATTTCACATCAGTAAGAAGAATGAAGCAAAGGCACAGCAAGGTGTCCCAGAAGAAGAATAGGGCTTCAAGGAATCCTGTGGTTATGGGGCAAGATCACAAAACTAAGAGCTGAAAAATGGAGCTAAGGGCCACTGCAATTCAAAAACCTGACTTGCCCAAAAAGGGCGTATGTGTTTTTTCCTGAATATATTCAGGAAAAAACGCATACGCCCTTTTTGGCCAACCAAGCAAGCTTGCAAAGGAAATCTGCACTACAATGAAGTCTGAATTCCCCCTGGTCAAAAGGGCCATCTGAAAAAAGTGTAAAATCCATAAAGGCATGACAGGCCATGGAGAACTGGGAGCCATCTTATGCTGATGGGCAGGATGTAAATTGCCAACAGCCACTCTGGAGAAGTGTTTGGTGTTTCCTGAAACATCTAAAAAACAAAGCAACAGAGCCTAGGGCACTTCCACTTATGGTACTATAGTTTAGGGCAATTAAAATCAAAAAGACACAGCCACCCCAAAGTTTGGGATGGCTCTGTTTACAAGAACCTCATATACGGTACAAGTTCAATATCGCAGAAAGTGAAAAATGGATAAAGAAGTTGTGGTACTTACGTACAATGCAATATCACTCAGCAATGAAATCTATGTCATCAGGCCCGTAGCAGCATAATGAGTGGACTAAGTACGATGAATCTAACTGAAATAAGTCACACAGAAAAAGAAACATCATAAGGTATCACTAATACACGGAATGTAAACTTGGCTACACAGGAACTGAATTCCAAAACAGAACAGGGTCTCAAATTTAGAAACCCAACATATGCTTGCTTAAGGGGAAAGGTGAGTTGGGGTGCTGCATAAAACCAGAGATTGAAATGAGCACAGATAAAGTTCCTTAAGCCAAATATGGAATAGACAAGAGCTACTCCTTGCTCAACGAAATGGACTCAACACCCCATATTCAACGCCTAGGAATATACCTGACTAGTAAGAATCATAAAAACTATGGATTTATATATCTCTGTAGGAGAATCAAGAGTGTGTACAGCTGCATTAAAGCAGTGAAAATCAGGTAAATACCATAATAAAAATAAATTTCTTAAACAAAACACAATGACAGTGAAATAGAGAGAAATACTTAAGTAATCATACAAGGCTTCTGATGCAACCTGCATTTACCACATCTACACCCAGAGCTGGGTGACACATAAGGCTGGACACTTGGGGCTCATAAGATTGGTGAGGTTCGGTGAGCAAATGAAGACCTTTGAAGTCATATTGCATGGTACCCATTCCATGGGTCTCAACTCTCCAGGTTTAAGGGATACTTCCTTCAGCTAAAACATGCATGTGGAACCCAGAGAATGATCAACCGTGTGATCGGGAGACGTGTTCCAATATGTGTCAGTTTTCGTCCCCTGGTACTCGGGTGCAACATGCCAGACGCTTTACTAACACTCTCCCGACTTGGAGAGTCAGTGCCTTTAACCTCCTGTTTGGCCCAGTTTGCAATTTCTGCGGAAGATGAACAGGAATAGGGAGAACCAATGACAGACTAGCTGGAGGTGTCTGGACGGGCAAATTTAACTCTCATTTCCCACCAGGAGGAGGAATTAACCAAAGGCTCAGCGTGCCGTGCCGGAACCAGATTAGGGCCTGAAGCCATCCTGTGGTGTTGCGGCCAGCTCACGAGAAAGCGAGTTGAAGAAAGGAGCTCAGGGGCACTGTAATTCACAAACCTGCAGAGTTATAAATGACAGCTATCGTCCAAAAATATACTGAAGTAAGGCTGCCAAGAGGACTTGAAAGCGGGGCAGAATTGCAGGAAACCGATTTCAGGAGGTAGACTGGAATTGCATTTAAAGCATAGGGAAAGAGGCAGAACGTCCACAATGATGCACTTGGCCAAAAAGGGCGTATGCGTTTTTTCCTGAATATATTCAGGAAAAAACGCATACGCCCTTTTTGGCCAACCAAGCAAGCTTGCAAAGGAAATCTGCACTACAATGAAGTCTCACTTCCCCCCGGTCAAAAGGGCCATCTGAAAAAAGTGTAAAATCCAGAAAGGCAGGACAGGCCATGGAGAACTGGGAGCCTTGTTATGCTGATGGCCGGGATGTAAATTGCCAACAGCCACTCGGAAGAAGTGTATGGTGTTTCCTGAAACATCTAAAAAACAAAGCAACAGAGCCTAGGGCACTTCCACTTATGGTCCTATAGCTTAGGGAAATTAAAATCAAAAGACACAGCCACCCCAAACGTTGGGACGGCTCTGTTTACAAGAACCTGGTTTACGGTACAAGTTCAATATCGCAGAAAGTGAAAAATGGATAAAGAAGTTGTGGTACTTACGTACAATGCAATATCACTCAGCAATGAAATCTATGTCATCAGGCCCGTAGCAGCATAATGAGTGGATTCAGGTACGATGATTCTAACTGAAATAAGTCACACAGAAAAAGAAACATCATAAGATATCACTAATACACGGAATGTAAACTTGGCTACACAGGAACTGAATTACAAAACAGAACAGGGTCTCAAATTTAGAAACGCAACTTATGCTTGCTTAAGGGGAAAGGTGAGTTGGGGTGCTGCATAAAACCAGAGATTGAAATGAGCACAGATAAAGTTCCTTAAGCCAAATATGGAATAGACAAGAGCTACTCCTTGCTCAACGAAATGGACTCAACACCCCATATTAAATGCCTAAGAGTGTACCTGACTAGGAAGTATCTTAAAACCTATGGATTGCTATGTCTCTGAAAGAGAATCAAGTGTGTGTACAGGGGCATAAACGCAGCAGTGATAGGATTGGAGAGGTTCGGTGAGCAAATGAAGACCCTTTGAAATCATATTGCATGGTACCCATTCCACGGGTCTCAACTCTCCAGGTTTAAGGTATTCTTCCTTCAGCTAAAACATGCATGTGGAACCCAGAGTATGATCAACCGTGTGATCGGGAGACGTGTTCCAATATGTCTCAGTTTTCGTCCCCTGGTACTCGGGTGCAACATTCCAGACGCTTTACTAACACTCTCCCGACTTGGAGAGTCAGTGCCTTTAACCTCCTGTTTGGCCCAGTTTGCAATTTCTGCGGAAGATGAACAGGAATAGGGAGAACCAATGACAGACTAGCTGGAGGTGTCTGGACGGGCAAATTTAACTCTCATTTCCCACCAGGAAGAGGAATTAACCAAAGGCTCAGCGTGCCGTGCCGGAACCAGATTAGGGCCTGAAGCCATCCTGCGGTGTTGCGGCCAGCTCACGAGAAAGCGACTTGAAGAAAGGAGCTCAGGGGCACTGTAATTCACAAACCTGCAGAGTTATAAATGACAGCTATCGTCCAAAAATATACTGAAGTAAGGCTGCCAAGAGGACTTGAAAGCGGGGCAGAATTGCAGGAAACCGATTTCAGGAGGTAGACTGGAATTGCATTGAAAGCATAGGAAAAGAGGCAGAACGTCCACAATGATGCACTTGGCCAAAAAGGGCGTATGCGTTTTTTCCTGAATATATTCAGGAAAAAACGCATACGCCCTTTTTGGTCAACCAAGCAAGCTTGCAAAGGAAATCTGCACTACAATGAAGTCTCACTTCCCCCCGGTCAAAAGGGCCATCTGAAAAAAGTGTAAAATCCAGAAAGGCAGGACAGGCCATGGAGAACTGGGAGCCTTGTTATGCTGATGGGCGGGATGTAAATTGCCAACAGCCACTCGGGAGAAGTGTATGGTGTTTCCTGAAACATCTAAAAAACAAAGCAACAGAGCCTAGGGCACTTCCACTTATGGTCCTATAGCTTAGGGAAATTAAAATCAAAAAGACACAGCCACCCCAAAGGTTGGGACGGCTCTGTTTACAAGAACCTGGTTTACGGTACAAGTTCAATATCGCAGAAAGTGAAAAATGGATAAAGAAGTTGTGGTACTTACGTACAATGCAGTATCACTCAGCAATGAAATCTATGTCATCAGGCCCGTAGCAGCATAATGAGTGGATTCAGGTACGATGATTCTAACTGAAATAAGTCACACAGGAAAAGAAACATCATAAGATATCACTAATACACGGAATGTAACCTTGGCTACACAGGAACTGAATTCCAAAACAGAACAGGCTCTCAAATTTAGAAAACCAACTTATGCTTGCTTAAGGGGAAAGGTGAGTTGGGGTGCTGCATAAAACCAGAGATTGAAATGAGCACAGATAAAGTTCCTTAAGCCAAATATGGAATAGACAAGAGCTACTCCTTGCTCAACGAAATGGACTCAACACCCCATATTAAATGCCTAAGAGTGTACCTGACTAGGAAGTATCTTAAAACCTATGGATTGCTATGTCTCTGAAAGAGAATCAAGTGTGTGTACAGGGGCATAAACGCAGCAGTGATAGGATTGGAGAGGTTCGGTGAGCAAATGAAGACCCTTTGAAGTCATATTGCATGGTACCCATTCCACGGGTCTCAACTCTCCAGGTTTAAGGTATTCTTCCTTCAGCTAAAACATGCATGTGGAACCCAGAGTATGATCAACCGTGTGATCGGGAGACGTGTTCCAATATGTCTCAGTTTTCGTCCCCTGGTACTCGGGTGCAACATTCCAGACGCTTTACTAACACTCTCCCGACTTGGAGAGTCAGTGCCTTTAACCTCCTGTTTGGCCCAGTTTGCAATTTCTGTGGAAGATGAACAGGAATAGGGAGAACCAATGACAGACTAGCTGGAGGTGTCTGGACGGGCAAATTTAACTCTCATTTCCCACCAGGAAGAGGAATTAACCAAAGGCTCAGCGTGCCGTGCCGGAACCAGATTAGGGCCTGAAGCCATCCTGCGGTGTTGCGGCCAGCTCACGAGAAAGCGAGTTGAAGAAAGGAGCTCAGGGGCACTGTAATTCACAAACCTGCAGAGTTATAAATGACAGCTATCGTCCAAAAATATACTGAAGTAAGGCTGCCAAGAGGACTTGAAAGCGGGGCAGAATTGCAAGAAACCAATTTCAGGAGGTAGACTGGAATTGCATTGAAAGCATAGGAAAAGAGGCAGAACGTCCACAATGATGCACTTGGCCAAAAAGGGCGTATGCGTTTTTTCCTGAATATATTCAGGAAAAAACGCATACGCCCTTTTTGGCCAACCAAGCAAGGTTGCAAAGGAAATCTGCACTACAATGAAGTCTCACTTCCCCCCGGTCAAAAGGGCCATCTGAAAAAAGTGTAAAATCCAGAAAGGCAGGACAGGCCATGGAGAACTGGGAGCCTTGTTATGCTGATGGGCGGGATGTAAATTGCCAACAGCCACTGGGGAGAAGTGTATGGTGTTTCCTGAAACATCTAAAAAACAAAGCAACAGAGCCTAGGGCACTTCCACTTATGGTCCTATAGCTTAGGGAAATTAAAATCAAAAGACACAGCCACCCCAAATGTTGGGACGGCTCTGTTTACAAGAACCTGGTTTACGGTACAAGTTCAATATCGCAGAAAGTGAACAATGGATAAAGAAGTTGTGGTACTTACGTACAATGCAATATCACTCAGCAATGAAATCTATGTCATCAGGCCCGTAGCAGCATAATGAGTGGATTCAGGTACGATGATTCTAACTGAAATAAGTCACACAGAAAAAGAAACATCATAAGATATCACTAATACACGGAATGTAACCTTGGCTACACAGGAACTGAATTACAAAACAGAACAGGGTCTCAAATTTAGAAACCCAACTTATGCTTGCTTAAGGGGAAAGGTGAGTTGGGGTGCTGCATAAAACCAGAGATTGAAATGAGCACAGATAAAGTTCCTTAAGCCAAATATGGAATAGACAAGAGCTACTCCTTGCTCAACGAAATGGACTCAACACCCCATATTAAATGCCTAAGAGTGTACCTGACTAGGAAGTATCTTAAAACCTATGGATTGCTATGTCTCTGAAAGAGAATCAAGTGTGTGTACAGGGGCATAAACGCAGCAGTGATAGGATTGGAGAGGTTCGGTGAGCAAATGAAGACCCTTTGAAGTCATATTGCATGGTACCCATTCCACGGGTCTCAACTCTCCAGGTTTAACGTATTCTTCCTTCAGCTAAAACATGCATGTGGAACCCAGAGTATGATCAACCGTGTGATCGGGAGACGTGTTCCAATATGTCTCAGTTTTCGTCCCCTGGTACTCGGGTGCAACATTCCAGACGCTTTACTAACACTCTCCCGACTTGGAGAGTCAGTGCCTTTAACCTCCTGTTTGGCCCAGTTTGCAATTTCTGCGGAAGATGAACAGGAATAGGGAGAACCAATGACAGACTAGCTGGAGGTGTCTGGACGGGCAAATTTAACTCTCATTTCCCACCAGAATTAACCAAAGGCTCAGCGTGCCGTGCCGGAACCAGATTAGGACCTGAAGCCATCCTGCGGTGTTGCCGCCAGCTCACGAGAAAGCGAGTTGAAGAAAGGAGCTCAGGGGCACTGTAATTCACAAACCTGCAGAGTTATAAATGACAGCTATCGTCCAAAAATATACTGAAGTAAGGCTGCCAAGAGGACTTGAAAGCGGGGCAGAATTGCAGGAAACCGATTTCAGGAGGTAGACTGGAATTGCATTTAAAGCATAGGAAAAGAGGCAGAACGTCCACAATGATGCACTTGGCCAAAAAGGGCGTATGCGTTTTTTCCTGAATATATTCAGGAAAAAACACATACGCCCTTTTTGGCCAACCAAGCAAGCTTGCAAAGGAAATCTGCACTACAATGAAGTCTCACTTCCCCCCGGTCAAAAGGGCCATCTGAAAAAAGTGTAAAATCCAGAAAGGCAGGACAGGCCATGGAGAACTGGGAGCCTTGTTATGCTGATGGGCGGGATGTAAATTGCCAACAGCCACTCGGGAGAAGTGTATGGTGTTTCCTGAAACATCTAAAAAACAAAGCAACAGAGCCTAGGGCACTTCCACTTATGGTCCTATAGCTTAGGGAAATTAAAATCAAAAAGACACAGCCACCCCAAAGGTTGGGACGGCTCTGTTTACAAGAACCTGGTTTACGGTACAAGTTCAATATCGCAGAAAGTGAAAAATGGATAAAGAAGTTGTGGTACTTACGTACAATGCAGTATCACTCAGCAATGAAATCTATGTCATCAGGCCCGTAGCAGCATAATGAGTGGATTCAGGTACGATGATTCTAACTGAAATAAGTCACACAGAAAAAGAAACATCATAAGATATCACTAATACACGGAATGTAAACTTGGCTACACAGGAACTGAATTACAAAACAGAACAGGGTCTCAAATTTAGAAACCCAACTTATGCTTGCTTAAGGGGAAAGGTGAGTTGGGGTGCTGCATAAAACCAGAGATTGAAATGAGCACAGATAAAGTTCCTTAAGCCAAATATGGAATAGACAAGAGCTACTCCTTGCTCAACGAAATGGACTCAACACACCATATTAAATGCCTAAGAGTGTACCTGACTAGGAAGTATCTTAAAACCTATGGATTGCTATGTCTCTGAAAGAGAATCAAGTGTGTGTACAGGGGCATAAACGCAGCAGTGATAGGATTGGAGAGGTTCGGTGAGCAAATGAAGACCCTTTGAAGTCATATTGCATGGTACCCATTCCACGGGTCTCAACTCTCCAGGTTTAAGGTATTCTTCCTTCAGCTAAAACATGCATGTGGAACCCAGAGTATGATCAACCGTGTGATCGGGAGACGTGTTCCAATATGTGTCAGTTTTCGTCCCCTGGTACTCGGGTGCAACATGCCAGACGCTTTACTAACACTCTCCCGACTTGGAGAGTCAGTGCCTTTAACCTCCTGTTTGGCCCAGTTTGCAATTTCTGCGGAAGATGAACAGGAATAGGGAGAACCAATGACAGACTAGCTGGAGGTGTCTGGACGGGCAAATTTAACTCTCATTTCCCACCAGGAAGAGGAATTAACCAAAGGCTCAGCGTGCCGTGCCGGAACCAGATTAGGGCCTGAAGCCATCCTGCGGTGTTGCGGCCAGCTCACGAGAAAGCGAGTTGAAGAAAGGAGCTCAGGGGCACTGTAATTCACAAACCTGCAGAGTTATAAATGACAGCTATCGTCCAAAAATATACTGAAGTAAGGCTGCCAAGAGGACTTGAAAGCGGGGCAGAATTGCAGGAAACCGATTTCAGGAGGTAGACTGGAATTGCATTGAAAGCATAGGAAAAGAGGCAGAACGTCCACAATGATGCACTTGGCCAAAAAGGGCGTATGCGTTTTTTCCTGAATATATTCAGGAAAAAACGCATACGCCCTATTGGGCCAACCAAGCAAGCTTGCAAAGGAAATCTGCACTACAATGAAGTCTCACTTCCCCCCGGTCAAAAGGGCCATCTGAAAAAAGTGTAAAATCCAGAAAGGCAGGACAGGCCATGGAGAACTGGGAGCCTTGTTATGCTGATGGGCGGGATGTAAATTGCCAACAGCCACTCGGGAGAAGTGTATGGTGTTTCCTGAAACATCTAAAAAACAAAGCAACAGAGCCTAGGGCACTTCCACTTATGGTCCTATAGCTTAGGGAAATTAAAATCAAAAAGGCACAGCCACCCCAAAGGTTGGGACGGCTCTGTTTACAAGAACCTGGTTTACGGTACAAGTTCAATATCGCAGAAAGTGAAAAATGGATAAAGAAGTTGTGGTACTTACGTACAATGCAGTATCACTCAGCAATGAAATCTATGTCATCAGGCCCGTAGCAGCATAATGAGTGGATTCAGGTATGATGATTCTAACTGAAATAAGTCACACAGAAAAAGAAACATCATAAGATATCACTAATACACGGAATGTAACCTTGGCTACACAGGAACTGAATTCCAAAACAGAACAGGGTCTCAAATTAAGAAACCCAACTTATGCTTGCTTAAGGGGAAAGGTGAGTTAGGGTGCTGCATAAAACCAGAGATTGAAATGAGCACAGATAAAGTTCCTTAAGCCAAATATGGAATAGACAAGAGCTACTCCTTGCTCAACGAAATGGACTCAACACCCCATATTAAATGCCTAAGAGTGTACCTGACTAGGAAGTATCTTAAAACCTATGGATTGCTATGTCTCTGAAAGAGAATCAAGTGTGTGTACAGGGGCATAAACGCAGCAGTGATAGGATTGGAGAGGTTCGGTGAGCAAATGAAGACCCTTTGAAGTCATATTGCATGGTACCCATTCCACGGGTCTCAACTCTCCAGGTTTAAGGTATTCTTCCTTCAGCTAAAACATGCATGTGGAACCCAGAGTATGATCAACCGTGTGATCGGGAGACGTGTTCCAATATGTCTCAGTTTTCGTCCCCTGGTACTCGGGTGCAACATTCCAGACGCTTTACTAACACTCTCCCGACTTGGAGAGTCAGTGCCTTTAACCTCCTGTTTGGCCCAGTTTGCAATTTCTGCGGAAGATGAACAGGAATAGGGAGAACCAATGACAGACTAGCTGGAGGTGTCTGGACGGGCAAATTTAACTCTCATTTCCCACCAGGAAGAGGAATTAACCAAAGGCTCAGCGTGCCGTGCCGGAACCAGATTAGGGCCTGAAGCCATCCTGCGGTGTTGCGGCCAGCTCACGAGAAAGCGAGTTGAAGAAAGGAGCTCAGGGGCACTGTAATTCACAAACCTGCAGAGTTATAAATGACAGCTATCGTCCAAAAATATACTGAAGTAAGGCTGCCAAGAGGACTTGAAAGCGGGGCAGAATTGCAGGAAACCGATTTCAGGAGGTAGACTGGAATTGCATTTAAAGCATAGGAAAAGAGGCAGAACGTCCACAATGATGCACTTGGCCAAAAAGGGCGTATGCGTTTTTTCCTGAGTATATTCAGGAAAAAACGCATACGCCCTTTTTGGCCAACCAAGCAAGCTTGCAAAGGAAATCTGCACTACAATGAAGTCTCACTTCCCCCCGGTCAAAAGGGCCATCTGAAAAAAGTGTAAAATCCAGAAAGGCAGGACAGGCCATGGAGAACTGGGAGCCTTGTTATGCTGATGGGCGGGATGTAAATTGCCAACAGCCACTCGGGAGAAGTGTATGGTGTTTCCTGAAACATCTAAAAAACAAAGCAACAGAGCCTAGGGCACTTCCACTTATGGTCCTATAGCTTAGGGAAATTAAAATCAAAAGACACAGCCACCCCAAAGGTTGGGACGGCTCTGTTTACAAGAACCTGGTTTACGGTACAAGTTCAATATCGCAGAAAGTGAAAAATGGATAAAGAAGTTGTGGTACTTACGTACAATGCAGTATCACTCAGCAATGAAATCTATGTCATCAGGCCCGTAGCAGCATAATGAGTGGATTCAGGTACGATGATTCTAACTGAAATAAGTCACACAGGAAAAGAAACATCATAAGATATCACTAATACACGGAATGTAACCTTGGCTACACAGGAACTGAATTACAAAACAGAACAGGGTCTCAAATTTAGAAACGCAACTTATGCTTGCTTAAGGGGAAAGGTGAGTTGGGGTGCTGCATAAAACCAGAGATTGAAATGAGCACAGATAAAGTTCCTTAAGCCAAATATGGAATAGACAAGAGCTACTCCTTGCTCAACGAAATGGACTCAACACCCCATATTAAATGCCTAAGAGTGTACCTGACTAGGAAGTATCTTAAAACCTATGGATTGCTATGTCTCTGAAAGAGAATCAAGTGTGTGTACAGGGGCATAAACGCAGCAGTGATAGGATTGGAGAGGTTCGGTGAGCAAATGAAGACCCTTTGAAGTCATATTGCATGGTACCCATTCCACGGGTCTCAACTCTCCAGGTTTAAGGTATTCTTCCTTCAGCTAAAACATGCATGTGGAACCCAGAGTATGATCAACCGTGTGATCGGGAGACGTGTTCCAATATGTCTCAGTTTTCGTCCCCTGGTACTCGGGTGCAACATTCCAGACGCTTTACTAACACTCTCCCGACTTGGAGAGTCAGTGCCTTTAACCTCCTGTTTGGCCCAGTTTGCAATTTCTGCGGAAGATGAACAGGAATAGGGAGAACCAATGACAGACTAGCTGGAGGTGTCTGGACGGGCAAATTTAACTCTCATTTCCCACCAGGAAGAGGAATTAACCAAAGGCTCAGCGTGCCGTGCCGGAACCAGATTAGGGCCTGAAGCCATCCTGCGGTGTTGCGGCCAGCTCACGAGAAAGCGAGTTGAAGAAAGGAGCTCAGGGGCACTGTAATTCACAAACCTGCAGAGTTATAAATGACAGCTATCGTCCAAAAATATACTGAAGTAAGGCTGCCAAGAGGACTTGAAAGCGGGGCAGAATTGCAGGAAACCGATTTCAGGAGGTAGACTGGAATTGCATTTAAAGCATAGGAAAAGAGGCAGAACGTCCACAATGATGCACTTGGCCAAAAAGGGCGTATGCGTTTTTTCCTGAGTATATTCAGGAAAAAACGCATACGCCCTTTTTGGCCAACCAAGCAAGCTTGCAAAGGAAATCTGCACTACAATGAAGTCTCACTTCCCCCCGGTCAAAAGGGCCATCTGAAAAAAGTGTAAAATCCAGAAAGGCAGGACAGGCCATGGAGAACTGGGAGCCTTGTTATGCTGATGGGCGGGATGTAAATTGCCAACAGCCACTCGGGAGAAGTGTATGGTGTTTCCTGAAACATCTAAAAAACAAAGCAACAGAGCCTAGGGCACTTCCACTTATGGTCCTATAGCTTAGGGAAATTAAAATCAAAAGACACAGCCACCCCAAAGGTTGGGACGGCTCTGTTTACAAGAACCTGGTTTACGGTACAAGTTCAATATCGCAGAAAGTGAAAAATGGATAAAGAAGTTGTGGTACTTACGTACAATGCAGTATCACTCAGCAATGAAATCTATGTCATCAGGCCCGTAGCAGCATAATGAGTGGATTCAGGTACGATGATTCTAACTGAAATAAGTCACACAGGAAAAGAAACATCATAAGATATCACTAATACACGGAATGTAACCTTGGCTACACAGGAACTGAATTACAAAACAGAACAGGGTCTCAAATTTAGAAACCCAACTTATGCTTGCTTAAGGGGAAAGGTGAGTTGGGGTGCTGCATAAAACCAGAGATTGAAATGAGCACAGATAAAGTTCCTTAAGCCAAATATGGAATAGACAAGAGCTACACCTTGCTCAACGAAATGGACTCAACACCCCATATTAAATGCCTAAGAGTGTACCTGACTAGGAAGTATCTTAAAACCTATGGATTGCTATGTCTCTGAAAGAGAATCAAGTGTGTGTACAGGGGCATAAACGCAGCAGTGATAGGATTGGAGAGGTTCGGTGAGCAAATGAAGACCCTTTGAAGTCATATTGCATGGTACCCATTCCACGGGTCTCAACTCTCCAGGTTTAAGGTATTCTTCCTTCAGCTAAAACATGCATGTGGAACCCAGAGTATGATCAACCGTGTGATCGGGAGACGTGTTCCAATATGTCTCAGTTTTCGTCCCCTGGTACTCGGGTGCAACATTCCAGACGCTTTACTAACACTCTCCCGACTTGGAGAGTCAGTGCCTTTAACCTCCTGTTTGGCCCAGTTTGCAATTTCTGCGGAAGATGAACAGGAATAGGGAGAACCAATGACAGACTAGCTGGAGGTGTCTGGACGGGCAAATTTAACTCTCATTTCCCACCAGGAAGAGGAATTAACCAAAGGCTCAGCGTGCCGTGCCGCAACCAGATTAGGGCCTGAAGCCATCCTGCGGTGTTGCGGCCAGCTCACGAGAAAGCGAGTTGAAGAAAGGAGCTCAGGGGCACTGTAATTCACAAACCTGCAGAGTTATAAATGACAGCTATCGTCCAAAAATATACTGAAGTAAGGCTGCCAAGAGGACTTGAAAGCGGGGCAGAATTGCAGGAAACCGATTTCAGGAGGTAGACTGGAATTGCATTTAAAGCATAGGAAAAGAGGCAGAACGTCCACAATGATGCACTTGGCCAAAAAGGGCGTATGCGTTTTTTCCTGAATATATTCAGGAAAAAACGCATACGCCCTTTTTGGCCAACCAAGCAAGCTTGCAAAGGAAATCTGCACTACAATGAAGTCTCACTTCCCCCCGGTCAAAAGGGCCATCTGAAAAAAGTGTAAAATCCAGAAAGGCAGGACAGGCCATGGAGAACTGGGAGCCTTGTTATGCTGATGGGCGGGATGTAAATTGCCAACAGCCACTCGGGAGAAGTGTATGGTGTTTCCTGAAACATCTAAAAAACAAAGCAACAGAGCCTAGGGCACTTCCACTTATGGTCCTATAGCTTAGGGAAATTAAAATCAAAAAGACACAGCCACCCCAAAAGTTGGGACAGCTCTGTTTACAAGAACCTGGTTTACGGTACAAGTTCAATATCGCAGAAAGTGAAAAATGGATAAAGAAGTTGTGGTACTTACGTACAATGCAGTATCACTCAGCAATGAAATCTATGTCATCAGGCCCGTAGCAGCATAATGAGTGGATTCAGGTACGATGATTCTAACTGAAATAAGTCACACAGGAAAAGAAACATCATAAGATATCACTAATACACGGAATGTAACCTTGGCTACACAGGAACTGAATTACAAAACAGAACAGGGTCTCAAATTTAGAAACCCAACTTATGCTTGCTTAAGGGGAAAGGTGAGTTGGGGTGCTGCATAAAACCAGAGATTGAAATGAGCACAGATAAAGTTCCTTAAGCCAAATATGGAATAGACAAGAGCTACTCCTTGCTCAACGAAATGGACTCAACACCCCATATTAAATGCCTAAGAGTGTACCTGACTAGGAAGTATCTTAAAACCTATGGATTGCTATGTCTCTGAAAGAGAATCAAGTGTGTGTACAGGGGCATAAATGCAGCAGTGATAGGATTGGAGAGGTTCGGTGAGCAAATGAAGACCCTTTGAAGTCATATTGCATGGTACCCATTCCACGGGTCTCAACTCTCCAGGTTTAAGGTATTCTTCCTTCAGCTAAAACATGCATGTGGAACCCAGAGTATGATCAACCGTGTGATCGGGAGACGTGTTCCAATATGTCTCAGTTTTCGTCCCCTGGTACTCGGGTGCAACATTCCAGACGCTTTACTAACACTCTCCCGACTTGGAGAGTCAGTGCCTTTAACCTCCTGTTTGGCCCAGTTTGCAATTTCTGCGGAAGATGAACAGGAATAGGGAGAACCAATGAGAGACTAGCTGGAGGTGTCTGGACGGGCAAATTTAACTCTCATTTCCCACCAGGAAGAGGAATTAACCAAAGGCTCAGCGTGCCGTGCCGGAACCAGATTAGGGCCTGAAGCCAACCTGCGGTGTTGCGGCCAGCTCACGAGAAAGCGAGTTGAGGAAAGGAGCTCAGGGGCACTGTAATTCACAAACCTGCAGAGTTATAAATGACAGCTATCGTCCAAAAATATACTGAAGTAAGGCTGCCAAGAGGACTTGAAAGCGGTGCAGAATTGCAGGAAACCGATTTCAGGAGGTAGAATGGAATTGCATTTAAAGCATAGGAAAAGAGGCAGAACGTCCACAATGATGCACTTGGCCAAAAAGGACGTATGCGTTTTTTCCTGAATATATTCAGGAAAAAACGCATACGCCCTTTTTGGCCAACCAAGCAAGCTTGCAAAGGAAATCTGCACTACAATGAAGTCTCACTTCCCCCCGGTCAAAAGGGCCATCTGAAAAAAGTGTAAAATCCAGAAAGGCAGGACAGGCCATGGAGAACTGGGAGCCTTGTTATGCTGATGGGCGGGATGTAAATTGCCAACAGCCACTCTGGAGAAGTGTATGCTGTTTCCTGAAACATCTAAAAAACAAAGCAACAGAGCCTAGGGCACTTCCACTTATGGTCCTATAGCTTAGGGAAATTAAAATCAAAAGACACAGCCACCCCAAAGGTTGGGACGGCTCTGTTTACAAGAACCTGGTTTACGGTACAAGTTCAATATCGCAGAAAGTGAAAAATGGATAAAGAAGTTGTGGTACTTACGTACAATGCAATATCACTCAGCAAGGAAATCTATGTCATCAGGCCCGTAGCAGCATAATGAGTGGATTCAGGTATGATGATTCTAACTGAAATAAGTCACACAGAAAAAGAAACATCATAAGATATCACTAATACACGGAATGTAAACTTGGCTACACAGGAACTGAATTCCAAAACAGAACAGGGTCTCAAATTTAGAAAACCAACTTATGCTTGCTTAAGGGGAAAGGTGAGTTGGGGTGCTGCATAAAACCAGAGATTGAAATGAGCACAGATAAAGTTCCTTAAGCCAAATATGGAATAGACAAGAGCTACTCCTTGCTCAACGAAATGGACTCAACACCCCATATTAAACACCTAAGAATATACCTGACTAGAAAGTATCTTAAAACCTATGGATTGTTATGTATCCGAAAGAGAATCAAGCGTGTGTACAGGGGCATAAATGCAGCAGTGATAGGATTGGAGAGGTTCGGTGAGCAAATGAAGACCCTTTGAAGTCATATTGCATGGTACCCATTCCACGGGTCTCAACTCTCCAGGTTTAAGGCATTCTTCCTTCAGCTAAAACATGCATGTGGAACCCAGAGTATGATCAACCGTGTGATCGGGAGACGTGTTCCAATATGTGTCAGTTTTCGTCCCCTGGTACTCGGGTGCAACATTGCAGACGCTTTACTAACACTCTCCCGACTTGGAGAGTCAGCGCCTTTAACCTCCTGTTTGGCCCAGTTTGCAATTTCTGCGGAAGATGAACAGGAATAGGGAGAACCAATGAGAGACTAGATGGAGGTGTCTGGACGGGCAAATTTAACTCTCATTTCCCACCAGGAAGAGGAATTAACCAAAGGCTCAGCGTGCCGTGCCGGAACCAGATTAGGGCCTGAAGCAACCCTGCGGTGTTGCGGCCAGCTCACGAGAAAGCGAGTTGAAGAAAGGAGCTCAGGGGCACTGTAATTCACAAACCTGCAGAGTTATAAATGACAGCTATCGTCCAAAAATATACTGAAGTAAGGCTGCCAAGAGGACTTGAAAGCGGGGCAGAATTGCAGGAAACCGATTTCAGGAGGTAGACTGGAATTGCATTTAAAGCATAGGAAAAGAGGCAGAACGTCCACAATGATGCACTTGGCCAAAAAGGGCGTATGCGTTTTTTCCTGAATATATTCAGGAAAAAACGCATACGCCCTTTTTGGCCAACCAAGCAAGCTTGCAAAGGAAATCTGCACTACAATGAAGTCTCACTTCCCCCCGGTCAAAAGGGCCATCTGAAAAAAGTGTAAAATCCAGAAAGGCAGGACAGGCCATGGAGAACTGGGAGCCTTGTTATGCTGATGGGCGGGATGTATATTGCCAACAGCCACTCGGGAGAAGTGTATGGTGTTTCCTGAAACATCTAAAAAACAAAGCAACAGAGCCTAGGGCACTTCCACTTATGGTCCTATAGCTTAGGGAAATTAAAATCAAAAGACACAGCCACCCCAAAGGTTGGGACGGCTCTGTTTACAAGAACCTGGTTTACGGTACAAGTTAAATATCGCAGAAAGTGAAAAATGGATAAAGATGTTGTGGTACTTACGTACAATGCAATATCACTCAGCAATGAACTCTATGTCATCAGGCCCGTAGCAGCATAATGAGTGGATTCAGGTATGATGATTCTAACTGAAATAGTTCACACAGAAAAAGAAACATCATAAGATATCACTAATACACGGAATGTAAACTTGGCTACATAGGAACTGAATTCCAAAATAGAACAGGGTCTCAAATTTAGAAACCCAACTTATGCTTGCTTAAGGGGAAAGGTGAGTTGGGGTGCTGCATAAAACCAGAGATTGAAATGAGCACAGATAAAGTTCCTTAAGCCAAATATGGAATAGACAAGAGCTACTCCTTGCTCAACAAAATGGATTCAACACCCCATATTAAACACCTAAGAATGTACCTGACTAGGAAGTATCTTAAAACCTATGGATTGCTATGTCTCCGAAAGAGAATCAAGCGTGTGTGCAGGGGCATAAACGCAGCAGTGATAGGATTTGAGAGGTTCGGTGAGCAAATGAAGACCCTTTGAAGTCATATTGCATGGTACCCATTACACGGGTCTAAACTCTCCAGGTTTAAGGTATTCTTCCTTCAGCTAAAACATGCATGTGGAACCCAGAGTATGATCAACCGTGTAATCGGGAGACGTGTACCAATATGTCTCAGTTTTCGTCCCCTGGTACTCGGGTGCAACATTCCAGACGCTTTACTAACACTCTCCCGACTTGGAGAGTCAGTGCCTTTAACCTCCTGTTTGGCCCAGTTTGCAATTTCTGCGGAAGATGAACAGGAATAGGGAGAACCAATGAGAGACTAGATGGAGGTGTCTGGACGGGCAAATTTAACTCTCATTTCCCACCAGGAAGAGGAATTAACCAAAGGCTCAGCGTGCCGTGCCGGAACCAGATTAGGGCCTGAAGCCAACATGTGGTGTTGCGGCCAGCTCACGAGAAAGCGAGTTGAGGAAAGGAGCTCAGGGGCACTGTAATTCACAAACCTGCAGAGTTATAAATGACAGCTATCGTCCAAAAATATACTGAAGTAAGGCTGCCAAGAGGACTTGAAAGCGGTGCAGAATTGCAGGAAACCGATTTCAGGAGGTAGACTGGAATTGCATTTAAAGCATAGGAAAAGAGGCAGAACGTCCACAATGATGCACTTGGCCAAAAAGGGCGTATGCGTTTTTTCCTGAATATATTCAGGAAAAAACGCATACGCCCTTTTTGGCCAACCAAGCAAGCTTGCAAAGGAAATCTGCACTACAATGAAGTCTCACTTCCCCCTGGTCAAAAGGGCCATCTGAAAAAAGTGTAAAATCCAGAAAGGCAGGACAGGCCATGGAGAACTGGGAGCCTTGTTATGCTGATGGGCGGGATGTAAATTGCCAACAGCCACTCTGGAGAAGTGTATGCTGTTTCCTGAAACATCTAAAAAACACAGCAACAGAGCCTAGGGCACTTCCACTTATGGTCCTATAGCTTAGGGAAATTAAAATCAAAAGACACAGCCACCCCAAAGGTTGGGACGGCTCTGTTTACAAGAACCTGGTTTACGGTACAAGTTCAATATCGCAGAAACTGAAAAATGGATAAAGAAGTTGTGGTACTTACGTACAATGCAATATCACTCAGCAAGGTAATCTATGTCATCAGGCCCATAGCAGCATAATGAGTGGATTCAGGTATGATGATTCTAACTGAAATAAGTCACACAGAAAAAGAAACATCATAAGATATCACTAATACACGGAATGTAAACTTGGCTACACAGGAACTGAATTCCAAAACAGAACAGGGTCTCAAATTTAGAAAACCAACTTATGCTTGCTTAAGGGGAAAGGTGAGTTGGGGTGCTGCATAAAACCAGAGATTGAAATGAGCACAGATAAAGTTCCTTAAGCCAAATATGGAATAGACAAGAGCTACTCCTTGCTCAACGAAATGGACTCAACACCCCATATAAAATGCCTAAGAGTGTACCTGACTAGGAAGTATCTTAAAACCTATGGATTGCTATGTCTCCGAAAGAGAATCAAGCGTGTGTACAGGGGCAAAAACGCAGCAGTGATAGGATTGGAGAAGTTCGGTGAGCAAATGAAGACCCTTTGAAGTCATATTGCATGGTACCCATTCCACGGGTCTCAACTCTCCAGGTTTAAGGTATTCTTCCTTCAGCTAAAACATGCATGTGGAACCCAGAGTATGATCAACCGTGTGATCGGGAGACGTGTTCCAATATGTGTCAGTTTTCGTCCCCTGGTACTCGGGTGCAACATTCCAGACGCTTTACTAACACTCTCCCGACTTGGAGAGTCAGTGCCTTTAACCTCCTGTTTGGCCCAGTTTGCAATTTCTGCGGAAGATGAACAGGAATAGGGAGAACCAATGACAGACTAGCTGGAGGTGTCTGGACGGGCAAATTTAACTCTCATTTCCCACCAGGAAGAGGAATTAACCAAAGGCTCAGCGTGCCGTGCCGGAACCAGATTAGGGCCTGAAGCCAACATGCGGTGTTGCGGCCAGCTCACGAGAAAGCGAGTTGAAGAAAGGAGCTCAGGGGCACTGTAATTCACAAACCTGCAGAGTTATAAATGACAGCTATCGTCCAAAAATATACTGAAGTAAGGCTGCCAAGAGGACTTGAAAGCGGTGCAGAATTGCAGGAAACCGATTTCAGGAGGTAGACTGGAATTGCATTTAAAGCATAGGAAAAGAGGCAGAACGTCCACAATGATGCACTTGGCCAAAAAGGGCGTATGCGTTTTTTCCTGAATATATTCAGGAAAAAACGCATACGCCCTTTTTGGCCAACCAAGCAAGCTTGCAAAGGAAATCTGCACTACAATGAAGTCTCACTTCCCCCCGGTCAAAAGGGCCATCTGAAAAAAGTGTAAAATCCAGAAAGGCAGGACAGGCCATGGAGAACTGGGAGCCTTGTTATGCTGATGGGCGGGATGTAAATTGCCAACAGCCACTCGGGAGAAGTGTATGGTGTTTCCTGAAACATCTAAAAAACAAAGCAACAGAGCCTAGGGCACTTCCACTTATGGTCCTATAGCTTAGGGAAATTAAAATCAAAAAGACACAGCCACCCCAAAGGTTGGGACGGCTCTGTTTACAAGAACCTGGTTTACGGTACAAGTTCAATATCGCAGAAAGTGAAAAATGGATAAAGAAGTTGTGGTACTTACGTACAATGCAATATCACTCAGCAAGGAAATCTATGTCATCAGGCCCGTAGCAGCATAATGAGTGGATTCAGGTATGATGATTCTAACTGAAATAAGTCACACAGAAAAAGAAACATCATAAGATATCACTAATACACGGAATGTAAACTTGGCTACACAGGAACTGAATTACAAAACAGAACAGGGTCTCAAATTTAGAAAACCAACTTATGCTTGCTTAAGGGTAAAGGTGAGTTGGGGTGCTGCATAAAACCAGAGATTGAAATGAGCACAGATAAAGTTCCTTAAGCCAAATATGGAATAGACAAGAGCTACTCCTTGCTCAACGAAATGGACTCAACACCCCATATTAAACACCTAAGAATATACCTGACTAGGAAGTATCTTAAAACCTATGGATTGCTATGTCTCCGAAAGAGAATCAAGCGTGTGTACAGGGGCATAAACGCAGCAGTGATAGGATTGGAGAGGTTCGGTGAGCAAATGAAGACCCTTTGAAGTCATATTGCATGGTACCCATTCCACGGGTCTCAACTCTCCAGGATTAAGGCATTCTTCCTTCAGCTAAGACATGCATGTGGAACCCAGAGTATGATCAACCGTGTGATCGGGAGACGTGTTCCAATATGTGTCAGTTTTCGTCCCCTGGTACTCGGGTGCAACATTCCAGACGCTTTACTAACACTCTCCCGACTTGGAGAGTCAGTGCCTTTAACCTCCTGTTTGGCCCAGTTTTCAATTTCTGCGGAAGATGAACAGGAATAGGGAGAACCAATGAGAGACTAGCTGGAGGTGTCTGGACGGGCAAATTTAACTCTCATTTCCCACCAGGAAGAGGAATTAACCAAAGGCTCAGCGTGCCGTGCCGGAACCAGATTAGGGCCTGAAGCCATCCTGCGGTGTTGCGGCCAGCTCACGAGAAAGCGAGTTGAAGAAAGGAGCTCAGGGGCACTGTAATTCACAAACCTGCAGAGTTATAAATGACAGCTATCGTCCAAAAATATACTGAAGTAAGGCTGCCAAGAGGACTTGAAAGCGGTGCAGAATTGCAGGAAACCGATTTCAGGAGGTAGACTGGAATTGCATTTAAAGCATAGGAAAAGAGGCAGAACGTCCACAATGATGCACTTGGCCAAAAAGGGCGTATGCGTTTTTTCCTAAATATATTCAGGAAAAAACGCATACGCCCTTTTTGGCCAACCAAGCAAGCTTGCAAAGGAAATCTGCACTACAATGAAGTCTCACTTCCCCCTGGTCAAAAGGGCCATCTGAAAAAAGTGTAAAATCCAGAAAGGCAGGACAGGCCATGGAGAACTGGGAGCCTTGTTATGCTGATGGGCGGGATGTAAATTGCCAACAGCCACTCGGGAGAAGTGTATGGTGTTTCCTGAAACATCTAAAAAACAAAGCAACAGAGCCTAGGGCACTTCCACTTATGGTCCTATAGCTTAGGGAAATTAAAATCAAAAGACACAGCCACCCGAAAAGTTGGGACGGCTCTGTTTACAAGAACCTGGTTTACGGTACAAGTTTAATATCGCAGAAAGTGAAAAATGGATAAAGAAGTTGTGGTACTTACGTACAATGCAGTATCACTAAGCAATGAAATCTATGTCATCAGGCCCGTAGCAGCATAATGAGTAGATTCAGGTATGATGATTCTAACTGAAATAAGTACACAGAAAAAGAAACATCATAAGATATCACTAATACACGGAATGTAAACTTGGCTACACAGGAACTGAATTCCAAAACAGAACAGGGTCTCAAATTTAGAAACCCAACTTATGCTTGCTTAAGGGGAAAGGTGAGTTGGGGGGCTGCATAAAACCAGAGATTGAAATGAGCACAGATAAAGTTCCTTAAGCCAAATATGGAATAGACAAGAGCTACTCCTTGCTCAACGAAATGGACTCAACACCCCATATTAAACACCTAAGAATATACCTGACTAGGAAGTATCTTAAAACCTATGGATTGCTATGTGTCCGAAAGAGAATCAAGCGTGTGTACAGGGGCATAAACGCAGCAGTGATAGGATTGGAGAGGTTCGGTGAGCAAATGAAGACCCTTTGAAGTCATATTGCATGGTACCCATTCCACGGGTCTCTACTCTCCAGGTTTAAGGCATTCTTCCTTCAGCTAAAACATGCATGTGGAACCCAGAGTATGATCAACCGTGTGATCGGGAGACGTGTTCCAATATGTCTCAGTTTTCGTCCCCTGGTACTCGGGTGCAACATTCCAGATGCTTTACTAACACTCTCCCGACTTGGAGAGTCAGTGCCTTTAACCTCCTGTTTGGCCCAGTTTGCAATTTCTGCGGAAGATGAAGAGGAATAGGGAGAACCAATGACAGACTAGCTGGAGGTGTCTTGACGGGCAAATTTAACTCTCATTTCCCACCAGGAAGAGGAATTAACCAAAGGCTCAGCGTGCCGTGCCGGAACCAGATTAGGGCCTGAAGCCATCCTGCGGTGTTGCAGCCAGCTAACGAGAAGGCGAGTTGAAGAAAGGAGCTCAGGGGCACTGTAATTCACAAACCTGCAGAGTTATAAATGATAGCTATCGTCCAAAAATATACTGAAGTAAGGCTGCCAAGAGGACTTGAAAGCGGGGCAGAATTGCAGGAAACCGATTTCAGGAGGTAGACTGGAATTGCATTTAAAGCATAGGAAAAGAGGCAGAACGTCCACAATGATGCACTTGGCCAAAAAGGGCGTATGCGTTTTTTCCTGAATATATTCAGGAAAAAACGCATACGCCCTTTTTGGCCAACCAAGCAAGCTTGCAAAGGAAATCTGCACTACAATGAAGTCTCACTTCCCCCCGGTCAAAAGGGCCATCTGAAAAAAGTGTAAAATCCAGAAAGGCAGGACAGGCCATGGAGAACTGGGAGACTTGTTATGCTGATGGGCGGGATGTAAATTGCCAACAGCCACTCGGGAGAAGTGTATGGTGTTTCCTGAAACATCTAAAAAACAAAGCAACAGAGCCTAGGGCACTTCCACTTATGGTCCTATAGCTTAGGGAAATTAAAATAAAAAAGACACAGCCACCCCAAAGGTTGGGATGGCTCTGTTTACAAGAACCTGGTTTACGGTACAATTTCAATATCGCAGAAAGTGAAAAATGGATAAAGAAGTTGTGGTACTTACGTACAATGCAGTATCACTCAGCAATGAAATCTATGTCATCAGGCCCGTAGCAGCATAATGAGTGGATTCAGGTATGATGATTCTAACTGAAATAAGTCACACAGAAAAAGAAACATCATAAGATATCACTAATACACGGAATGTAATCTTGGCTACACAGGAACTGAATTACAAAACAGAACAGGGTCTCAAATTTAGAAACCCAACTTATGCTTGCTTAAGGGGAAAGGTGATTTGCGGTGCTGCATGAACCAGAGATTGAAATGAGCACAGATAAAGTTCCTTATGCCAAATATGGAATAGACAACAGCTACTCCTTGCTCAACGAAATGGACTCAACACCCCATATTAAATGCCTAAGAGTGTACCTGACTAGGAAGTATCTTAAAACCTATGGATTGCTATGTCTCCGAAAGACAATCAAGCGTGTGTACAGGGGCAAAAACGCAGCAGTGATAGGATTGGAGAAGTTCGGTGAGCAAATGAAGACCCTTTGAAGTCATATTGCATGGTACCCATTCCACGGGTCTCAACTCTCCAGGTTTAAGGTATTCTTCCTTCAGCTAAAACATGCATGTGGAACCCAGAGTATGATCAACCGTGTGATCGGGAGACGTGTTCCAATATGTGTCAGTTTTCGTCCCCTGGTACTCGGGTGCAACATTCCAGACGCTTTACTAACACTCTCCCGACTTGGAGAGTCAGTGCCTTTAACCTCCTGTTTCGCCCAATTTGCAATTTCTGCGGAAGATGAACAGGAATAGGGAGAAACAATGAGAGACTAGATGGAGGTGTCTGGACGGGCAAATTTAACTCTCATTTCCCACTAGGAAGAGGAATTAACCAAAGGCTCAGCGTGCCGTGCCGGAACCAGATTAGGGCCTGAAGCCAACATGCGGTGTTGCGGCCAGCTCACGAGAAAGCGAGTTGAAGAAAGGAGCTCAGGGGCACTGTAATTCACAAACCTGCAGTTATAAATGACAGCTATCGTCCAAAAATATACTGAAGTAAGGCTGCCAAGAGGACTTGAAAGCGGGGCAGAATTGCAGGAAACCGATTTCAGGAGGTAGACTGGAATTGCATTTAAAGCATAGGAAAAGAGGCAGAACGTCCACAATGATGCACTTGGCCAAAAAGGGCGTATGCGTTTTTTCCTGAATATATTCAGGAAAAAACGCATACGCCCTTTTTGGCCAACCAAGCAAGCTTGCAAAGGAAATCTGCACTACAATGAAGTCTCACTTCCCCCCGGTCAAAAGGGCCATCTGAAAAAAGTGTAAAATCCAGAAAGGCAGGACAGGCCATGGAGAACTGGGAGCCTTGTTATGCTGATGGGCGGGATGTAAATTGCCAACAGCCACTCGGGAGAAGTGTATGGTGTTTCCTGAAACATCTAAAAAACAAAGCAACAGAGCCTAGGGCACTTCCACTTATGGTCCTATAGCTTAGGGAAATTAAAATCAAAAGACACAGCCACCCCAAAGGTTGGGACGGCTCTGTTTACAAGAACCTGGTTTACGGTACAAGTTCAATATCGCAGAAAGTGAAAAATGGATAAAGAAGTTGTGGTACTTACGTACAATGCAGTATCACTCAGCAATGAAATCTATGTCATCAGGACCGTAGCAGCATAATGAGTGGATTCAGGTATGATGATTCTAACTGAAATAAGTCACACAGAAAAAGAAACATCATAAGATATCACTAATACACGGAATGTAAACTTGGCTACACAGGAACTGAATTCCAAAACAGAACAGGGTCTCAAATTTAGAAACCCAACTTATGCTTGCTTAAGGGGAAAGGTGAGTTGGGGTGTTGCATAAAACCAGAGATTGAAATGAGCACAGATAAAATTCCTTATGCCAAATATGGAATAGACAAGAGCTACTCCTTGCTCAACGAAATGGACTCAACACACCATAGTAAACACCTAAGAATATACCTGACTAGGAAGTATCTTAAAACCTATGGATTGCTATGTCTCCGAAAGAGAATCAAGCGTGTGTACAGGGGCAACAACGCAGCAGTGATATGATTGGAGAAGTTCGGTGAGCAAATGAAGACCCTTTGAAGTCATATTGCATGGTACCCATTCCACGGGTCTCAACTCTCCAGGTTTAAGGTATTCTTCCTTCAGCTAAAACATGCATGTGGAACCCAGAGTATGATCAACCGTGTGATCGGGAGACGTGTTCCAATATGTGTCAGTTTTCGTCCCCTGGTACTCGGGTGCAACATTCCAGACGCTTTACTAACACTCTCCCGACTTGGAGAGTCAGTGCCTTTAACCTCCTGTTTGGCCCAGTTTGCAATTTCTGCGGAAGATGAACAGGAATAGGGAGAACCAATGAGAGACTAGATGGAGGTGTCTGGACGGGCAAATTTAACTCTCATTTCCCACTAGGAAGAGGAATTAACCAAAGGCTCAGCGTGCCGTGCCGGAACCAGATTAGGGCCTGAAGCCATCCTGCGGTGTTGCGGCCAGCTCACGAGGAAGCGAGTTGAAGAAAGGAGCTCAGGGGCACTGTAATTCACAAACCTGCAGTTATAAATGACAGCTATCGTCCAAAAATATACTGAAGTAAGGCTGCCAAGAGGACTTGAAAGCGGGGCAGAATTGCAGGAAACCGATTTCAGGAGGTAGACTGGAATTGCATTTAAAGCATAGGAAAAGAGGCAGAACGTCCACAATGATGCACTTGGCCAAAAAGGGCGTATGCGTTTTTTCCTGAATATATTCAGGAAAAAACGCATACGCCCTTTTTGGCCAACCAAGCAAGCTTGCAAAGGAAATCTGCACTACAATGAAGTCTCACTTCCCCCCGGTCAAAAGGGCCATCTGAAAAAAGTGTAAAATCCAGAAAGGCAGGACAGGCCATGGAGAACTGGGAGCCTTGTTATGCTGATGGGCGGGATGTAAATTGCCAACAGCCACTCGGGAGAAGTGTATGGTGTTTCCTGAAACATCTAAAAAACAAAGCAACAGAGCCTAGGGCACTTCCACTTATGGTCCTATAGCTTAGGGAAATTAAAATCAAAAGACACAGCCACCCCAAAGGTTGGGACGGCTCTGTTTACAAGAACCTGGTTTACGGTACAAGTTCAATATCGCAGAAAGTGAAAAATGGATAAAGAAGTTGTGGTACTTACGTACAATGCAGTATCACTCAGCAATGAAATCTATGTCATCAGGACCGTAGCAGCATAATGAGTGGATTCAGGTATGATGATTCTAACTGAAATAAGTCACACAGAAAAAGAAACATCATAAGATATCACTAATACACGGAATGTAAACTTGGCTACACAGGAACTGAATTCCAAAACAGAACAGGGTCTCAAATTTAGAAACCCAACTTATGCTTGCTTAAGGGGAAAGGTGAGTTGGGGTGCTGCATAAAACCAGAGATTGAAATGAGCACAGATAAAGTTCCTTATGCCAAATATGGAATAGACAAGAGCTACTCCTTGCTCAACGAAATGGACTCAACACACCATAGTAAACACCTAAGAATATACCTGACTAGGAAGTATCTTAAAACCTATGGATTGCTATGTCTCCGAAAGAGAATCAAGCGTGTGTACAGGGGCATAAACGCAGCAGTGATAGGATTGGAGAAGTTCGGTGAGCAAATGAAGACCCTTTGAAGTCATATTGCATGGTACCCATTCCACGGGTCTCAACTCTCCAGGTTTAAGGTATTCTTCCTTCAGCTAAAACATGCATGTGGAACCCAGAGTATGATCAACCGTGTGATCGGGAGACGTGTTCCAATATGTCTCAGTTTTCGTCCCCTGGTACTCGGGTGCAACATTCCAGACGCTTTACTAACACTCTCCCGACTTGGAGAGTCAGTGCCTTTAACCTCCTGTTTCGCCCAATTTGCAATTTCTGCGGAAGATGAACAGGAATAGGGAGAAACAATGAGAGACTAGATGGAGGTGTCTGGACGGGCAAATTTAACTCTCATTTCCCACTAGGAAGAGGAATTAACCAAAGGCTCAGCGTGCCGTGCCGGAACCAGATTAGGGCCTGAAGCCAACATGCGGTGTTGCGGCCAGCTCACGAGAAAGCGAGTTGAAGAAAGGAGCTCAGGGGCACTGTAATTCACAAACCTGCAGTTATAAATGACAGCTATCGTCCAAAAATATACTGAAGTAAGGCTGCCAAGAGGACTTGAAAGCGGGGCAGAATTGCAGGAAACCGATTTCAGGAGGTAGACTGGAATTGCATTTAAAGCATAGGAAAAGAGGCAGAACGTCCACAATGATGCACTTGGCCAAAAAGGGCGTATGCGTTTTTTCCTGAATATATTCAGGAAAAAACACATACGCCCTTTTTGGCCAACCAAGCAAGCTTGCAAAGGAAATCTGCACTACAATGAAGTCTCACTTCCCCCCGGTCAAAAGGGCCATCTGAAAAAAGTGTAAAATCCAGAAAGGCAGGACAGGCCATGGAGAACTGGGAGCCTTGTTATGCTGATGGGCGGGATGTAAATTGCCAACAGCCACTCGGGAGAAGTGTATGGTGTTTCCTGAAACATCTAAAAAACAAAGCAACAGAGCCTAGGGCACTTCCACTTATGGTCCTATAGCTTAGGGAAATTAAAATCAAAAGACACAGCCACCCCAAAGGTTGGGACGGCTCTGTTTACAAGAACCTGGTTTACGGTACAAGTTCAATATCGCAGAAAGTGAAAAATGGATAAAGAAGTTGTGGTACTTACGTACAATGCAGTATCACTCAGCAATGAAATCTATGTCATCAGGTCCGTAGCAGCATAATGAGTGGATTCAGGTATGATGATTCTAACTGAAATAAGTCACACAGAAAAAGAAACATCATAAGATATCACTAATACACGGAATGTAAACTTGGCTACACAGGAACTGAATTCCAAAACAGAACAGGGTCTCAAATTTAGAAACCCAACTTATGCTTGCTTAAGGGGAAAGGTGAGTTGGGGTGCTGCATAAAACCAGAGATTGAAATGAGCACAGATAAAGTTCCTTATGCCAAATATGGAATAGACAAGAGCTACTCCTTGCTCAACGAAATGGACTCAACACACCATAGTAAACACCTAAGAATATACCTGACTAGGAAGTATCTTAAAACCTATGGATTGCTATGTCTCCGAAAGAGAATCAAGCATGTGTACAGGGGCAACAACGCAGCAGTGATAGGATTGGAGAAGTTCGGTGAGCAAATGAAGACCCTTTGAAGTCATATTGCATGGTACCCATTCCACGGGTCTCAACTCTCCAGGTTTAAGGTATTCTTCCTTCAGCTAAAACATGCATGTGGAACCCAGAGTATGATCAACCGTGTGATCGGGAGACGTGTTCCAATATGTCTCAGTTTTCGTCCCCTGGTACTCGGGTGCAACATTCCAGACGCTTTACTAACACTCTCCCGACTTGGAGAGTCAGTGCCTTTAACCTCCTGTTTGGCCCAATTTGCAATTTCTGCGGAAGATGAACAGGAATAGGGAGAAACAATGAGAGACTAGATGGAGGTGTCTGGACGGGCAAATTTAACTCTCATTTCCCACCAGGAAGAGGAATTAACCAAAGGCTCAGCGTGCCGTGCCGGAACCAGATTAGGGCCTGAAGCCAACATGCGGTGTTGCGGCCAGCTCACGAGAAAGCGAGTTGAAGAAAGGAGCTCAGGGGCACTGTAATTCACAAACCTGCAGAGTTATAAATGACAGCTATCGTCCAAAAATATACTGAAGTAAGGCTGCCAAGAGGACTTGAAAGCGGGGCAGAATTGCAGGATACCGATTTCAGGAGGTAGACTGGAATTGCATTTAAAGCATAGGAAAAGAGGCAGAACGTCCACAATGATGCACTTGGCCAAAAAGGGCGTATGCGTTTTTTCCTGAATATATTCAGGAAAAAACGCATACGCCCTTTTTGGCCAACCAAGCAAGCTTGCAAAGGAAATCTGCACTACAATGAAGTCTCACTTCCCCCCGGTCAAAAGGGCCATCTGAAAAAAGTGTAAAATCCAGAAAGGCAGGACAGGCCATGGAGAACTGGGAGCCTTGTTATGCTGATGGGCGGGATGTAAATTGCCAACAGCCACTGGGGAGAAGTGTATGGTGTTTCCTGAAACATCTAAAAAACAAAGCAACAGAGCCTAGGGCACTTCCACTTATGGTCCTATAGCTTAGGGAAATTAAAATCAAAAGACACAGCCACCCCAAAGGTTGGGACGGCTCTGTTTACAAGAACCTGGTTTACGGTACAAGTTCAATATCGCAGAAAGTGAAAAATGGATAAAGAAGTTGTGGTACTTACGTACAATGCAGTATCACTCAGCAATGAAATCTATGTCATCAGGTCCGTAGCAGCATAATGAGTGGATTCAGGTATGATGATTCTAACTGAAATAAGTCACACAGAAAAAGAAACATCATAAGATATCACTAATACACGGAATGTAAACTTGGCTACACAGGAACTGAATTCCAAAACAGAACAGGGTCTCAAATTTAGAAACCCAACTTATGCTTGCTTAAGGGGAAAGGTGAGTTGGGGTGCTGCATAAAACCAGAGATTGAAATGAGCACAGATAAAGTTCCTTATGCCAAATATGGAATAGACAAGAGCTACTCCTTGCTCAACGAAATGGACTCAACACACCATAGTAAACACCTAAGAATATACCTGACTAGGAAGTATCTTAAAACCTATGGATTGCTATGTCTCCGAAAGAGAATCAAGCATGTGTACAGGGGCAACAACGCAGCAGTGATAGGATTGGAGAAGTTCGGTGAGCAAATGAAGACCCTTTGAAGTCATATTGCATGGTACCCATTCCACGGGTCTCAACTCTCCAGGTTTAAGGTATTCTTCCTTCAGCTAAAACATGCATGTGGAACCCAGAGTATGATCAACCGTGTGATCGGGAGACGTGTTCCAATATGTCTCAGTTTTCGTCCCCTGGTACTCGGGTGCAACATTCCAGACGCTTTACTAACACTCTCCCGACTTGGAGAGTCAGTGCCTTTAACCTCCTGTTTGGCCCAGTTTGCAATTTCTGCGGAAGATGAACAGGAATAGGGAGAACCAATGAGAGACTAGATGGAGGTGTCTGGACGGGCAAATTTAACTCTCATTTCCCACCAGGAAGAGGAATTAACCAAAGGCTCAGCGTGCCGTGCCGGAACCAGATTAGGGCCTGAAGCCAACATGCGGTGTTGCGGCCAGCTCACGAGGAAGCGAGTTGAAGAAAGGAGCTCAGGGGCACTGTAATTCACAAACCTGCAGTTATAAATGACAGCTATCGTCCAAAAATATACTGAAGTAAGGCTGCCAAGAGGACTTGAAAGCGGGGCAGAATTGCAGGAAACCGATTTCAGGAGGTAGACTGGAATTGCATTTAAAGCATAGGAAAAGAGGCAGAACGTCCACAATGATGCACTTGGCCAAAAAGGGCGTATGCGTTTTTTCCTGAATATATTCAGGAAAAAACGCATACGCCCTTTTTGGCCAACCAAGCAAGCTTGCAAAGGAAATCTGCACTACAATGAAGTCTCACTTCCCCCCGGTCAAAAGGGCCATCTGAAAAAAGTGTAAAATCCAGAAAGGCAGGACAGGCCATGGAGAACTGGGAGCCTTGTTATGCTGATGGGCGGGATGTAAATTGCCAACAGCCACTCGGGAGAAGTGTATGGTGTTTCCTGAAACATCTAAAAAACAAAGCAACAGAGCCTAGGGCACTTCCACTTATGGTCCTATAGCTTAGGGAAATTAAAATCAAAAGACACAGCCACCCCAAAGGTTGGGACGGCTCTGTTTACAAGAACCTGGTTTACGGTACAAGTTCAATATCGCAGAAAGTGAAAAATGGATAAAGAAGTTGTGGTACTTACGTACAATGCAGTATCACTCAGCAATGAAATCTATGTCATCAGGTCCGTAGCAGCATAATGAGTGGATTCAGGTATGATGATTCTAACTGAAATAAGTCACACAGAAAAAGAAACATCATAAGATATCACTAATACACGGAATGTAACCTTGGCTACACAGGAACTGAATTCCAAAACAGAACAGGGTCTCAAATTTAGAAACCCAACTTATGCTTGCTTAAGGGGAAAGGTGAGTTGGGGTGCTGCATAAAACCAGAGATTGAAATGAGCACAGATAAAGTTCCTTATGCCAAATATGGAATAGACAAGAGCTACTCCTTGCTCAACGAAATGGACTCAACACACCATAGTAAACACCTAAGAATATACCTGACTAGGAAGTATCTTAAAACCTATGGATTGCTATGTCTCCGAAAGAGAATCAAGCGTGTGTACAGGGGCAACAACGCAGCAGTGATATGATTGGAGAAGTTCGGTGAGCAAATGAAGACCCTTTGAAGTCATATTGCATGGTACCCATTCCACGGGTCTCAACTCTCCAGGTTTAAGGTATTCTTCCTTCAGCTAAAACATGCATGTGGAACCCAGAGTATGATCAACCGTGTGATCGGGAGACGTGTTCCAATATGTGTCAGTTTTCGTCCCCTGGTACTCGGGTGCAACATTCCAGACGCTTTACTAACACTCTCCCGACTTGGAGAGTCAGTGCCTTTAACCTCCTGTTTGGCCCAGTTTGCAATTTCTGCGGAAGATGAACAGGAATAGGGAGAACCAATGACAGACTAGATGCAGGTGTCTGGACGGGCAAATTTAACTCTCATTTCCCACTAGGAAGAGGAATTAACCAAAGGCTCAGCGTGCCGTGCCGGAACCAGATTAGGGCCTGAAGCCAACATGCGGTGTTGCGGCCAGCTCACGAGGAAGCGAGTTGAAGAAAGGAGCTCAGGGGCACTGTAATTCACAAACCTGCAGAGTTATAAATGACAGCTATCGTCCAAAAATATACTGAAGTAAGGCTGCCAAGAGGACTTGAAAGCGGGGCAGAATTGCAGGAAACCGATTTCAGGAGGTAGACTGGAATTGCATTTAAAGCATAGGAAAAGAGGCAGAACGTCCACAATGATGCACTTGGCCAAAAAGGGCGTATGCGTTTTTTCCTGAATATATTCAGGAAAAAACGCATACGCCCTTTTTGGCCAACCAAGCAAGCTTGCAAAGGAAATCTGCACTACAATGAAGTCTCACTTCCCCCCGGTCAAAAGGGCCATCTGAAAAAAGTGTAAAATCCAGAAAGGCAGGACAGGCCATGGAGAACTGGGAGCCTTGTTATGCTGATGGGCGGGATGTAAATTGCCAACAGCCACTCGGGAGAAGTGTATGGTGTTTCCTGAAACATCTAAAAAACAAAGCAACAGAGCCTAGGGCACTTCCACTTATGGTCCTATAGCTTAGGGAAATTAAAATCAAAAGACACAGCCACCCCAAAGGTTGGGACGGCTCTGTTTACAAGAACCTGGTTTACGGTACAAGTTCAATATCGCAGAAAGTGAAAAATGGATAAAGAAGTTGTGGTACTTACGTACAATGCAGTATCACTCAGCAATGAAATCTATGTCATCAGGTCCGTAGCAGCATAATGAGTGGATTCAGGTATGATGATTCTAACTGAAATAAGTCACACAGAAAAAGAAACATCATAAGATATCACTAATACACGGAATGTAAACTTGGCTACACAGGAACTGAATTCCAAAACAGAACAGGGTCTCAAATTTAGAAACCCAACTTATGCTTGCTTAAGGGGAAAGGTGAGTTGGGGTGCTGCATAAAACCAGAGATTGAAATGAGCACAGATAAAGTTCCTTATGCCAAATATGGAATAGACAAGAGCTACTCCTTGCTCAACGAAATGGACTCAACACACCATAGTAAACACCTAAGAATATACCTGACTAGGAAGTATCTTAAAACCTATGGATTGCTATGTCTCCGAAAGAGAATCAAGCATGTGTACAGGGGCAACAACGCAGCAGTGATAGGATTGGAGAAGTTCGGTGAGCAAATGAAGACCCTTTGAAGTCATATTGCATGGTACCCATTCCACGGGTCTCAACTCTCCAGGTTTAAGGTATTCTTCCTTCAGCTAAAACATGCATGTGGAACCCAGAGTATGATCAACCGTGTGATCGGGAGACGTGTTCCAATATGTCTCAGTTTTCGTCCCCTGGTACTCGGGTGCAACATTCCAGACGCTTTACTAACACTCTCCCGACTTGGAGAGTCAGTGCCTTTAACCTCCTGTTTGGCCCAGTTTGCAATTTCTGCGGAAGATGAACAGGAATAGGGAGAACCAATGAGAGACTTGATGGAGGTGTCTGGACGGGCAAATTTAACTCTCATTTCCCACCAGGAAGAGGAATTAACCAAAGGCTCAGCGTGCCGTGCCGGAACCAGATTAGGGCCTGAAGCCAACATGCGGTGTTGCGGCCAGCTCACGAGGAAGCGAGTTGAAGAAAGGAGCTCAGGGGCACTGTAATTCACAAACCTGCAGTTATAAATGACAGCTATCGTCCAAAAATATACTGAAGTAAGGCTGCCAAGAGGACTTGAAAGCGGGGCAGAATTGCAGGAAACCGATTTCAGGAGGTAGACTGGAATTGCATTTAAAGCATAGGAAAAGAGGCAGAACGTCCACAATGATGCACTTGGCCAAAAAGGGCGTATGCGTTTTTTCCTGAATATATTCAGGAAAAAACGCATACGCCCTTTTTGGCCAACCAAGCAAGCTTGCAAAGGAAATCTGCACTACAATGAAGTCTCACTTCCCCCCGGTCAAAAGGGCCATCTGAAAAAAGTGTAAAATCCAGAAAGGCAGGACAGGCCATGGAGAACTGGGAGCCTTGTTATGCTGATGGGCGGGATGTAAATTGCCAACAGCCAATCGGGAGAAGTGTATGGTGTTTCCTGAAACATCTAAAAAACAAAGCAACAGAGCCTAGGGCACTTCCACTTATGGTCCTATAGCTTAGGGAAATTAAAATCAAAAGACACAGCCACCCCAAAGGTTGGGACGGCTCTGTTTACAAGAACCTGGTTTACGGTACAAGTTCAATATCGCAGAAAGTGAAAAATGGATAAAGAAGTTGTGGTACTTACGTACAATGCAGTATCACTCAGCAATGAAATCTATGTCATCAGGTCCGTAGCAGCATAATGAGTGGATTCAGGTATGATGATTCTAACTGAAATAAGTCACACAGAAAAAGAAACATCATAAGATATCACTAATACACGGAATGTAACCTTGGCTACACAGGAACTGAATTCCAAAACAGAACAGGGTCTCAAATTTAGAAACCCAACTTATGCTTGCTTAAGGGGAAAGGTGAGTTGGGGTGCTGCATAAAACCAGAGATTGAAATGAGCACAGATAAAGTTCCTTATGCCAAATATGGAATAGACAAGAGCTACTCCTTGCTCAACGAAATGGACTCAACACACCATAGTAAACACCTAAGAATATACCTGACTAGGAAGTATCTTAAAACCTATGGATTGCTATGTCTCCGAAAGAGAATCAAGCGTGTGTACAGGGGCAACAACGCAGCAGTGATATGATTGGAGAAGTTCGGTGAGCAAATGAAGACCCTTTGAAGTCATATTGCATGGTACCCATTCCACGGGTCTCAACTCTCCAGGTTTAAGGTATTCTTCCTTCAGCTAAAACATGCATGTGGAACCCAGAGTATGATCAACCGTGTGATCGGGAGACGTGTTCCAATATGTGTCAGTTTTCGTCCCCTGGTACTCGGGTGCAACATTCCAGACGCTTTACTAACACTCTCCCGACTTGGAGAGTCAGTGCCTTTAACCTCCTGTTTGGCCCAGTTTGCAATTTCTGCGGAAGATGAACAGGAATAGGGAGAACCAATGACAGACTAGATGCAGGTGTCTGGACGGGCAAATTTAACTCTCATTTCCCACTAGGAAGAGGAATTAACCAAAGGCTCAGCGTGCCGTGCCGGAACCAGATTAGGGCCTGAAGCCAACATGCGGTGTTGCGGCCAGCTCACGAGGAAGCGAGTTGAAGAAAGGAGCTCAGGGGCACTGTAATTCACAAACCTGCAGAGTTATAAATGACAGCTATCGTCCAAAAATATACTGAAGTAAGGCTGCCAAGAGGACTTGAAAGCGGGGCAGAATTGCAGGAAACCGATTTCAGGAGGTAGACTGGAATTGCATTTAAAGCATAGGAAAAGAGGCAGAACGTCCACAATGATGCACTTGGCCAAAAAGGGCGTATGCGTTTTTTCCTGAATATATTCAGGAAAAAACGCATACGCCCTTTTTGGCCAACCAAGCAAGCTTGCAAAGGAAATCTGCACTACAATGAAGTCTCACTTCCCCCCGGTCAAAAGGGCCATCTGAAAAAAGTGTAAAATCCAGAAAGGCAGGACAGGCCATGGAGAACTGGGAGCCTTGTTATGCTGATGGGCGGGATGTAAATTGCCAACAGCCACTCGGGAGAAGTGTATGGTGTTTCCTGAAACATCTAAAAAACAAAGCAACAGAGCCTAGGGCACTTCCATTTATGGTCCTATAGCTTAGGGAAATTAAAATCAAAAGACACAGCCACCCCAAAGGTTGGGACGGCTCTGTTTACAAGAACCTGGTTTACGGTACAAGTTCAATATCGCAGAAAGTGAAAAATGGATAAAGAAGTTGTGGTACTTACGTACAATGCAGTATCACTCAGCAATGAAATCTATGTCATCAGGCCCGTAGCAGCATAATGAGTGGATTCAGGTATGATGATTCTAACTGAAATAAGTCACACAGAAAAAGAAACATCATAAGATATCACTAATACACGGAATGTAACCTTGGCTACACAGGAACTGAATTCCAAAACAGAACAGGGTCTCAAATTTAGAAACCCAACTTATGCTTGCTTAAGGGGAAAGGTGAGTTGGGGTGCTGCATAAAACCAGAGATTGAAATGAGCACAGATAAAGTTCCTTATGCCAAATATGGAATAGACAAGAGCTACTCCTTGCTCAACGAAATGGACTCAACACACCATAGTAAACACCTAAGAATATACCTGACTAGGAAGTATCTTAAAACCTATGGATTGCTATGTCTCCGAAAGAGAATCAAGCGTGTGTACAGGGGCATAAACGCAGCAGTGATAGGATTGGAGAAGTTCGGTGAGCAAATGAAGACCCTTTGAAGTCATATTGCATGGTACCCATTCCACGGGTCTCAACTCTCCAGGTTTAAGGCATTCTTCCTTCAGCTAAAACATGCATGTGGAACCCAGAGTATGATCAACCATGTGATCGGGAGACGTGTTCCAATATGTGTCAGTTTTCGTCCCCTGGTACTCGGGTGCAACATTCCAGACGCTTTACTAACACTCTCCCGACTTGGAGAGTCAGTGCCTTTAACCTCCTGTTTGGCCCAGTTTGCAATTTCTGCGGAAGATGAACAGGAATAGGGAGAACCAATGACAGACTAGCTGGAGGTGTCTGGACGGGCAAATTGAACTCTCATTTCCCACCAGGAAGAGGAATTAACCAAAGGCTCAGCGTGCCGTGCCGGAACCAGATTAGGGCCTGAAGCCATCCTGCGGTGTGGCGGCCAGCTCACGAGAAAGCGAGTTGAAGAAAGGAGCTCAGGGGCACTGTAATTCACAAACCTGCAGAGTTATAAATGACAGCTATCGTCCAAAAATATACTGAAGTAAGGCTGCCAAGAGGACTTGAAAGCGGTGCAGAATTGCAGGAAACCGATTTCAGGAGGTAGACTGGAATTGCATTGAAAGCATAGGAAAAGAGGCAGAACGTCCACAATGATGCACTTGGCCAAAAAGGGCGTATGCGTTTTTTCCTGAATATATTCAGGAAAAAACGCATACGCCCTTTTTGGCCAACCAAGCAAGCTTGCAAAGGAAATCTGCACTACAATGAAGTCTCACTTCCCCCCGGTCAAAAGGGCCATCTGAAAAAAGTGTAAAATCCAGAAAGGCAGGACAGGCCATGGAGAACTGGGAGCCTTGTTATGCTGATGGGCGGGATGTAAATTGCCAACAGCCACTCGGGAGAAGTGTATGGTGTTTCCTGAAACATCTAAAAAACAAAGCAACAGAGCCTAGGGCACTTCCATTTATGGTCCTATAGCTTAGGGAAATTAAAATCAAAAGACACAGCCACCCCAAAGGTTGGGACGGCTCTGTTTACAAGAACCTGGTTTACGGTACAAGTTCAATATCGCAGAAAGTGAAAAATGGATAAAGAAGTTGTGGTACTTACGTACAATGCAATATCACTCAGCAATGAAATCTATGTCATCAGGCCCGTAGCAGCATAATGAGTGGATTCAGGTACGATGATTCTAACTGAAATAAGTCACACAGAAAAAGAAACATCATAAGATATCACTAATACACGGAATGTAACCTTGGCTACACAGGAACTGAATTCCAAAACAGAACAGGGTCTCAAATTTAGAAACCCAACTTATGCTTGCTGAAGGGGAAAGGTGAGTTGGGGTGCTGCATAAAACCAGAGATTGAAATGAGCACAGATAAAGTTCCTTAAGCCAAATATGGAATAGACAAGAGCTACTCCTTGCTCAACGAAATGGACTCAACACCCCATATTAAACGCCTAAGAATGTACCTGACTAGGAAGTATCTTAAAACCTATGGATTGCTATGTCTCCGAAAGAGAATCAAGCGTGTGTACAGGGGCATAAACGCAGCAGTGATAGGACTGGAGAGGTTCGGTGAGCAAATGAAGACCCTTTGAAGTCATATTGCATGGTACCCATTCCACGGGTCTCAACTCTCCAGGTTTAAGGTATTCTTCCTTCAGCTAAAACATGCATGTGGAACCCAGAGTATGATCAACCGTGTGATCGGGAGACGTGTTCCAATATGTGTCAGTTTTCGTCCCCTGGTACTCGGGTGCAACATTCCAGACGCTTTACTAACACTCTCCCGACTTGGAGAGTCAGTGCCTTTAACCTCCTGTTTGGCCCAGTTTGCAATTTCTGCGGAAGATGAACAGGAATAGGGAGAACCAATGACAGACTAGCTGGAGGTGTCTGGACGGGCAAATTTAACTCTCATTGCCCACCAGGAAGAGGAATTAACCAAAGGCTCAGCGTGCCGTGCCGGAACCAGATTAGGGCCTGAAGCCATCCTGCGGTGTTGCGGCCAGCTCACGAGAAAGCGAGTTGAAGAAAGGAGCTCAGGGGCACTGTAATTCACAAACCTGCAGAGTTATAAATGACAGCTATCGTCCAAAAATATACTGAAGTAAGGCTGCCAAGAGGACTTGAAAGCGGGGCAGAATTGCAGGAAACCGATTTCAGGAGGTAGGCTGGAATTGCATTTAAAGCATAGGAAAAGAGGCAGAACGTCCACAATGATGCACTTGGCCAAAAAGGGCGTATGCGTTTTTTCCTGAATATATTCAGGAAAAAACGCATACGCACTTTTTGGCCAACCAAGCAAGCTTGCAAAGGAAATCTGCACTACAATGAAGTCTCACTTCCCCCCGGTCAAAAGGGCCATCTGAAAAAAGTGTAAAATCCAGAAAGGCAGGACAGGCCATGGAGAACTGGGAGCCTTGTTATGCTGATGGGCGGGATGTAAATTGCCAACAGCCACTCGGGAGAAGTGTATGCTGTTTCCTGAAACATCTAAAAAACAAAGCAACAGAGCCTAGAGCACTTCCACTTATGGTCCTATAGCTTAGGGAAATTAAAATCAAAAAGACACAGCCACCCCAAAAGTTGGGACAGCTCTGTTTACAAGAACCTGGTTTACGGTACAAGTTCAATATCGCAGAAAGTGAAAAATGGATAAAGAAGTTGTGGTACTTACGTACAATGCAGTATCACTCAGCAATGAAATCTATGTCATCAGGCCCGTAGCAGCATAATGAGTGGATTCAGGTATGATGATTCTAACTGAAATAAGTCACACAGAAAAAGAAACATCATAAGATATCACTAATACACGGAATGTAAACTTGGCTACACAGGAACTAAATTACAAAACAGAACAGGGTCTCAAATTTAGAAAATCAACTTATGCTTGCTTAAGGGGAAAGGTGAGTTGGGGTGCTGCATAAAACCAGAGATTGAAATGAGCACAGATAAAGTTCCTTAAGCCAAATATGGAATAGACAAGAGCTACTCCTTGCTCAACGAAATGGACTCAACACCCCATATTAAACGCCTAAGAATGTACCTGACTAGGAAGTATCTTAAAACCTATGGATTGCTATGTCTCCGAAAGAGAATCAAGCGTGTGTACAGGGGCATAAACGCAGCAGTGATAGGACTGGAGAGGTTCGGTGAGCAAATGAAGACCCTTTGAAGTCATATTGCATGGTACCCATTCCACGGGTCTCAACTCTCCAGGTTTAAGGTATTCTTCCTTCAGCTAAAACATGCATGTGGAACCCAGAGTATGATCAACCGTGTGATCGGGAGACGTGTTCCAATATGTGTCAGTTTTCGTCCCCTGGTACTCGGGTGCAACATTCCAGACGCTTTACTAACACTCTCCCGACTTGGAGAGTCAGTGCCTTTAACCTCCTGTTTGGCCCAGTTTGCAATTTCTGCGGAAGATGAACAGGAATAGGGAGAACCAATGACAGACTAGATGCAGGTGTCTGGACGGGCAAATTTAACTCTCATTTCCCACCAGGAAGAGGAATTAACCAAAGGCTCAGCGTGCCGTGCTGGAACCAGATTAGGGCCTGAAGCCATCCTGCGGTGTTGCGGCCAGCTCACGAGAAAGCGAGTTGAAGAAAGGAGCTCAGGGGCACTTTAATTCACAAACCTGCAGAGTTATAAATGACAGCTATCGTCCAAAAATATACTGAAGTAAGGCTGCCAAGAGGACTTGAAAGCGGGGCAGAATTGCAGGATACCGATTTCAGGAGGTAGACTGGAATTGCATTTAAAGCATAGGAAAAGAGGCAGAACGTCCACAATGATGCACTTGGCCAAAAAGGGCGTATGCGTTTTTTCCTGAATATATTCAGGAAAAAACGCATACGCCCTTTTTGGCCAACCAAGCAAGCTTGCAAAGGAAATCTGCACTACAATGAAGTCTCACTTCCCCCCGGTCAAAAGGGCCATCTGAAAAAAGTGTAAAATCCAGAAAGGCAGGACAGGCCATGGAGAACTGGGAGCCTTGTTATGCTGATGGGCGGGATGTAAATTGCCAACAGCCACTCGGGAGAAGTGTATGGTGTTTCCTGAAACATCTAAAAAACAAAGCAACAGAGCCTAGGGCACTTCCACTTATGGTCCTATAGCTTAGGGAAATTAAAATCAAAAGACACAGCCACCCCAAAGGTTGGGACGGCTCTGTTTACAAGAACCTGGTTTACGGTACAAGTTCAATATCGCAGAAAGTGAAAAATGGATAAAGAAGTTGTGGTACTTACGTACAATGCAATATCACGCAGCAATGAAATCTATGTCATCAGGCCCGTAGCAGCATAATGAGTGGATTCAGGTATGATGATTCTAACTGAAATAAGTCACACAGAAAAAGAAACATCATAAGATATCACTAATACACGGAATGTAACCTTGGCTACACAGGAACTGAATTACAAAACAGAACAGGGTCTCAAATTTAGAAACCCAACTTATGCTTACTGAAGGGGAAAGGTGAGTTGGGGTGCTGCATAAAACCAGAGATTGAAATGAGCACAGATAAAGTTCCTTAAGCCAAATATGGAATAGACAAGAGCTACTCCTTGCTCAACGAAATGGACTCAACACACCATATTAAACGCCTAAGAATGTACCTGACTAGGAAGTATCTTAAAACCTATGGATTGCTATGTCTCTGAAAGAGAATCAAGTGTGTGTACAGGGGCATAAACGCAGCAGTGATAGGACTGGAGAGGTTCGGTGAGCAAATGAAGACCCTTTGAAGTCATATTGCATGGTACCCATTCCACGGGTCTCAACTCTCCAGGTTTAAGGTATTCTTCCTTCAGCTAAAACATGCATGTGGAACCCAGAGTATGATCAACCATGTGATCGGGAGACGTGTTCCAATATGTGTCAGTTTTCGTCCCCTGGTACTCGGGTGCAACATTCCAGACGCTTTACTAACACTCTCCCGACTTGGAGAGTCAGTGCCTTTAACCTCCTGTTTGGCCCAGTTTGCAATTTCTGCGGAAGATGAACAGGAATAGGGAGAACCAATGACAGACTAGCTGGAGGTGTCTGGACGGGCAAATTTAACTCTCATTTCCCACCAGGAAGAGGAATTAACCAAAGGCTCAGCGTGCCGTGCCGGAACCAGATTAGGGCCTGAAGCCATCCTGCGGTGTTGCGGCCAGCTCACGAGAAAGCGAGTTGAAGAAAGGAGCTCAGGGGCACTGTAATTCACAAACCTGCAGAGTTATAAATGACAGCTATCGTCCAAAAATATACTGAAGTAAGGCTGCCAAGAGGACTTGAAAGCGGGGCAGAATTGCAGGAAACCGATTTCAGGAGGTAGACTGGAATTGCATTTAAAGCATAGGAAAAGAGGCAGAACGTCCACAATGATGCACTTGGCCAAAAAGGGCGTATGCGTTTTTTCCTAAATATATTCAGGAAAAAACGCATACGCCCTTTTTGGCCAACCAAGCAAGCTTGCAAAGGAAATCTGCACTACAATGAAGTCTCACTTCCCCCTGGTCAAAAGGGCCATCTGAAAAAAGTGTAAAATCCAGAAAGGCAGGACAGGCCATGGAGAACTGGGAGCCTTGTTATGCTGATGGGCGGGATGTAAATTGCCAACAGCCACTCGGGAGAAGTGTATGGTGTTTCCTGAAACATCTAAAAAACAAAGCAACAGAGCCTAGGGCACTTCCACTTATGGTCCTATAGCTTAGGGAAATTAAAATCAAAAGACACAGCCACCCCAAAGGTTGGGACGGCTCTGTTTACAAGAACCTGGTTTACGGTACAAGTTAAATATCGCAGAAAGTGAAAAATGGATAAAGAAGTTGTGGTACTTACGTACAATGCAATATCACTCAGCAATGAAATCTATGTCATCAGGCCCGTAGCAGCATAATGAGTGGATTCAGGTACGATGATTCTAACTGAAATAAGTCACACAGAAAAAGAAACATCATAAGATATCACTAATACATGGAATGTAACCTTGTCTACACAGGAACTGAATTCCAAAACAGAACAGGGTCTCAAATTTAGAAACCCAACTTATGCTTGCTTAAGGGGAAAGGTGAGTTGGGGTGCTGCATAAAACCAGAGATTGAAATGAGCACAGATAAAGTTCCTTAAGCCAAATATGGAATAGACAAGAGCTACTCCTTGCTCAACGAAATGGACTCAACACCCCATATTAAACGCCTAAGAATGTACCTGACTAGGAAGTATCTTAAAACCTATGGATTGCTATGTCTCCGAAAGAGAATCAAGCGTGTGTACAGGGGCATAAACGCAGCAGTGATAGGACTGGAGAGGTTCGGTGAGCAAATGAAGACCCTTTGAAGTCATATTGCATGGTACCCATTCCACGGGTCTCAACTCTCCAGGTTTAAGGTATTCTTCCTTCAGCTAAAACATGCATGTGGAACCCAGAGTATGATCAACCGTGTGATCGGGAGACGTGTTCCAATATGTGTCAGTTTTCGTCCCCTGGTACTCGGGTGCAACATTCCAGACGCTTTACTAACACTCTCCCGACTTGGAGAGTCAGTGCCTTTAACCTCCTGTTTGGCCCAGTTTGCAATTTCTGCGGAAGATGAACAGGAATAGGGAGAACCAATGAGAGACTAGCTGGAGGTGTCTGGACGGGCAAATTTAACTCTCATTTCCCACCAGGAAGAGCAATTAACCAAAGGCTCAGCGTGCCGTGCCGGAACCAGATTAGGGCCTGAAGCAATCCTCCGGTGTTGCGGCCAGCTCACGAGAAAGCGAGTTGAAGAAAGGAGCTCAGGGGCACTGTAATTCACAAACCTGCAGAGTTATAAATGACAGCTATCGTCCAAAAATATACTGAAGTAAGGCTGCCAAGAGGACTTGAAAGCGGGGCAGAATTGCACGAAACCGATTTCAGGAGGTAGACTGGAATTGCATTTAAAGCATAGGAAAAGAGGCAGAACGTCCACAATGATGCACTTGGCCAAAAAGGGCGTATGCGTTTTTTCCTGAATATATTCAGGAAAAAACGCATACACCCTTTTTGGCCAACCAAGCAAGCTTGCAAAGGAAATCTGCACTACAATGAAGTCTCACTTCCCCCTGGTCAAAAGGGCCATCTGAAAAAAGTGTAAAATCCAGAAAGGCAGGACAGGCCATGGAGAACTGGGAGCCTTGTTATGCTGATGGGCGGGATGTAAATTGCCAACAGCCACTCGGGAGAAGTGTATGGTGTTTCCTGAAACATCTAAAAAACAAAGCAACAGAGCCTAGGGCACTTCCACTTATGGTCCTATAGCTTAGGGAAATTAAAATAAAAAAGACACAGCCACCCCAAAGGTTGGGACGGCTCTGTTTACAAGAACCTGGCTTACGGTACAAGTTCAATATCGCAGAAAGTGAAAAATGGATAAAGAAGTTGTGGTACTTACGTACAATGCAGTATCACTCAGCAATGAAATCTATGTCATCAGGCCCGTAGCAGCATAATGAGTGGATTCAGGTATGATGATTCTAACTGAAATAAGTCACACAGAAAAAGAAACATCATAAGATATCACTAATACACGGAATGTAACCTTGGCTACACAGGAACTGAATTCCAAAACAGAACAGGGTCTCAAATTTAGAAACCCAACTTATGCTTGCTTAAGGGGAAAGGTGAGTTGGGGTGCTGCATAAAACCAGAGATTGAAATGAGCACAGATAAAGTTCCTTAAGCCAAATATGGAATAGACAAGAGCTACTCCTTGCTCAACGAAATGGACTCAACACCCCATATTAAACGCCTAAGAATGTACCTGACTAGGAAGTATCTTAAAACCTATGGATTGCTATGTCTCCGAAAGAGAATCAAGCGTGTGTGCAGGGGCATAAACGCAGCAGTGATAGGATTGGAGAGGTTCGGTGAGCAAATGAAGACCCTTTGAAATCATATTGCATGGTACCCATTCCACGGGTCTCAACTCTCCAGGTTTAAGGTATTCTTCCTTCAGCTAAAACATGCATGTGGAACCCAGAGTATGATCAATCGTGTGATCGGGAGACGTGTTCCAATATGTGTCAGTTTTCGTCCCCTGGTACTCGGGTGCAACATTCCAGACGCTTTACTAACACTCTCCCGACTTGGAGAGTCAGTGCCTTTAACCTCCTGTTTGGCCCAGTTTGCAATTTCTGCGGAAGATGAACAGGAATAGGGAGAACCAATGACAGACTAGCTGGAGGTGTCTGGACGGGCAAATTTAACTCTCATTTCCCACCAGGAAGAGGAATTAACCAAAGGCTCAGCGTGCCGTGCCGGAACCAGATTAGGGCCTGAAGCCATCCTCCAGTGTTGCGGCCAGCTCACGAGAAAGCGAGTTGAAGAAAGGAGCTCAGGGGCACTGTAATTCACAAACCTGCAGAGTTATAAATGACAGCTATCGTCCAAAAATATACTGAAGTAAGGCTGCCAAGAGGACTTGAAAGCGGGGCAGAATTGCACGAAACCGATTTCAGGAGGTAGACTGGAATTGCATTTAAAGCATAGGAAAAGAGGCAGAACGTCCACAATGATGCACTTGGCCAAAAAGGGCGTATGCGTTTTTTCCTGAATATATTCAGGAAAAAACGCATACGCCCTTTTTGGCCAACCAAGCAAGCTTGCAAAGGAAATCTGCACTACAATGAAGTCTCACTTCCCCCCGGTCAAAAGGGCCATCTGAAAAAAGTGTAAAATCCAGAAAGGCAGGACAGGCCATGGAGAACTGGGAGCCTTGTTATGCTGATGGGCGGGATGTAAATTGCCAACAGCCACTCGGGAGAAGTGTATGGTGTTTCCTGAAACATCTAAAAAACAAAGCAACAGAGCCTAGGGCACTTCCACTTATGGTCCTATAGCTTAGGGAAATTAAAATCTAAAAGACACAGCCACCCCAAAGGTTGGGACGGCTCTGTTTACAAGAACCTGGCTTACGGTACAAGTTCAATATCGCAGAAAGTGAAAAATGGATAAAGAAGTTGTGGTACTTACGTACAATGCAGTATCACTCAGCAATGAAATCTATGTCATCAGGCCCGTAGCAGCATAATGAGTGGATTCAGGTATGATGATTCTAACTGAAATAAGTCACACAGAAAAAGAAACATCATAAGATATCACTAATACACGGAATGTAAACTTGGCTACACAGGAACTGAATTACAAAACAGAACAGGGTCTCAAATTTAGAAAATCAACTTATGCTTGCTTAAGGGGAAAGGTGAGTTGGGGTGCTGCATAAAACCAGAGATTGAAATGAGCACAGATAAAGTTCCTTAAGCCAAATATGGAATAGACAAGAGCTACTCCTTGCTCAACGAAATGGACTCAACACCCCATATTAAACGCCTAAGAATGTACCTGACTAGGAAGTATCTTAAAACCTATGGATTGCTATGTCTCCGAAAGAGAATCAAGCGTGTGTACAGGGGCATAAACGCAGCAGTGATAGGACTGGAGAGGTTCGGTGAGCAAATGAAGACCCTTTGAAGTCATATTGCATGGTACCCATTCCACGGGTCTCAACTCTCCAGGTTTAAGGTATTCTTCCTTCAGCTAAAACATGCATGTGGAACCCAGAGTATGATCAACCGTGTGATCGGGAGACGTGTTCCAATATGTGTCAGTTTTCGTCCCCTGGTACTCGGGTGCAACATTCCAGACGCTTTACTAACACTCTCCCGACTTGGAGAGTCAGTGCCTTTAACCTCCTGTTTGGCCCAGTTTGCAATTTCTGCGGAAGATGAACAGGAATAGGGAGAACCAATGACAGACTAGCTGGAGGTGTCTGGACGGGCAAATTTAACTCTCATTTCCCACCAGGAAGAGGAATTAACCAAAGGCTCAGCATGCCGTGCCGGAACCAGATTAGGGCCTGAAGCAATCCTCCGGTGTTGTGGAAGCTCACGAGAAAGCGAGTTGAAGAAAGGAGCTCAGGGGCACTGTAATTCACAAACCTGCAGAGTTATAAATGACAGCTATCGTCCAAAAATATACTGAAGTAAGGCTGCCAAGAGGACTTGAAAGCGGGGCAGAATTGCAGGAAACCGATTTCAGGAGGTAGACTGGAATTGCATTTAAAGAATAGGAAAAGAGGCAGAACGTCCACAATGATGCACTTGGCCAAAAAGGGCGTATGCGTTTTTTCCTGAATATATTCAGGAAAAAACGCATACGCCCTTTTTGGCCAACCAAGCAAGCTTGCAAAGGAAATCTGCACTACAATGAAGTCTCACTTCCTCCTGGTCAAAAGGGTCATCTGAAAAAAGTGTAAAATCCAGAAAGGCAGGACAGGCCATGGACAACTGGGAGCCTTGTTATGCTGATGGGCGGGATGTAAATTGCCAACAGCCACTCGGGAGAAGTGTATGGTGTTTCCTGAAACATCTAAAAAACAAAGCAACAGAGCCTAGGGCACTTCCACTTATGGTCCTATAGCTTAGGGAAATTAAAATCAAAAAGACACAGCCACCCCAAAGGTTGGGACGGCTCTGTTTACAAGAACCTGGCTTACGGTACAAGTTCAATATCGCAGAAAGTGAAAAATGGATAAAGAAGTTGTGGTACTTACGTACAATGCAGTATCACTCAGCAATGAAATCTATGTCATCAGGCCCGTAGCAGCATAATGAGTGGATTCAGGTACGATGATTCTAACTGAAATAAGTCACACAGAAAAAGAAACATCATAAGATATCACTAATACACGGAATGTAACCTTGGCTACACAGGAACTGAATTCCAAAACAGAACAGGGTCTCAAATTTAGAAACCCAACTTATGCTTGCTTAAGGGGAAAGGTGAGTTGGGGTGCTGCATAAAACCAGAGATTGAAATGAGCACAGATAAAGTTCCTTAAGCCAAATAAGGAATAGACAAGAGCTACTCCTTGCTCAACGAAATGGACTCAACACCCCATATTAAACGCCTAAGAATGTACCTGACTAGGAAGTATCTTAAAACCTATGGATTGCTATGTCTCCGAAAGAGAATCAAGCGTGTGTACAGGGGCATAAACACAACAGTGATAGGATTGGAGAGGTTCGGTGAGCAAATGAAGACCCTTTGAAGTCATATTGCATGGTACCCATTCCACGGGTCTCAACTCTCCAGGTTTAAGGTATTCTTCCTTCAGCTAAAACATGCATGTGGAACCCAGAGTATGATCAACCGTGTGATCGGGAGACGTGTTCCAATATGTGTCAGTTTTCGTCCCCTGGTACTCGGGTGCAACATTCCAGACGCTTTACTAACACTCTCCCGACTTGGAGAGTCAGTGCCTTTAACCTCCTGTTTGGCCCAGTTTGCAATTTCTGCGGAAGATGAACAGGAATAGGGAGAACCAATGACAGACTAGCTGGAGGTGTCTGGACGGGCAAATTTAACTCTCATTTCCCACCAGGAAGAGGAATTAACCAAAGGCTCAGCGTGCCGTGCCGGAACCCGATTAGGGCCTGAAGCAATCCTCCGGTGTTGCGGCCAGCTCACGAGAAAGCGAGTTGAAGAAAGGAGCTCAGGGGCACTGTAATTCACAAACCTGCAGAGTTATAAATGACAGCTATCGTCCAAAAATATACTGAAGTAAGGCTGCCAAGAGGACTTGAAAGCGGGGCAGAATTGCAGGAAACCGATTTCAGGAGGTAGACTGGAATTGCATTGAAAGCATAGGAAAAGAGGCAGAACGTCCACAATGATGCACTTGGCCAAAAAGAGCATATGCGTTTTTTCCTGAGTATATTCAGGAAAAAACGCATACGCCCTTTTTGGCCAACCAAGCAAGCTTGCAAAGGAAATCTGCACTACAATGAAGTCTCACTTCCCCCCGGTAAAAAGGGCCATCTGAAAAAAGTGTAAAATCCAGAAAGGCAGGACAGGCCATGGAGAACTGGGAGCCTTGTTATGCTGATGGGCGGGATGTAAATTGCCAACAGCCACTCGGGAGAAGTGTATGGTGTTTCCTGAAACATCTAAAAAACAAAGCAACAGAGCCTAGGGCACTTCCACTTATGGTCCTATAGCTTAGGGAAATTAAAATCAAAAAGACACAGCCACCCCAAAGGTTGGGACGGCTCTGTTTACAAGAACCTGGTTTACGGTACAAGTTCAATATCGCAGAAAGTGAAAAATGGATAAAGAAGTTGTGGTACTTACGTACAATGCAGTATCACTCAGCAATGAAATCTATGTCATCAGGCACGTAGCAGCATAATGAGTGGATTCAGGTATGATGATTCTAACTGAAATAAGTCACACAGAAAAAGAAACATCATAAGATATCACTAATACACGGAATGTAAACTTGGCTACACAGGAACTGAATTACAAAACAGAACAGGGTCTCAAATTTAGAAAATCAACTTATGCTTGCTTAAGGGGAAAGGTGAGTTGGGGCGCTGCATAAAACCAGAGATTGAAATGAGCACAGATAAAGTTCCTTAAGCCAAATATGGAATAGACAAGAGCTACTCCTTGCTCAACGAAATGGATTCAACACCCCATATTAAACACCTAAGAATATACCTGACTAGGAAGTATCTTAAAACCTATGGATTGCTATGTCTCCAAAAGAGAATCAAGTGTGTGTGCAGGGGCATAAACGCGGCAGTGATAGGATTGGAGAAGTTTGGTGAGCAAATGAAGACCCTTTGAAGTCATATTGCATGGTACCAATTCCACGGGTCTCAACTCTCCAGGTTTAAGGTATTCTTCCTTCAGCTAAAACATGCATGTGGAACCCAGAGTATGATCAATCGTGTGATCGGGAGACGTGTTCCAATATGTCTCAGTTTTCGTCCCCTGGTACTCGGGTGCAACATTCCAGACGCTTTACTAACACTCTCCCGACTTGGAGAGTCAGTGCCTTTAACCTTCTGTTTGGCCCAGTTTGCAATTTCTGCGGAAGATGAACAGGAATAGGGAGAACCAATGACAGACTAGCTGGAGGTGTCTGGACGGGCAAATTTAACTCTCATTTCCCACCAGGAAGAGGAATTAACCAAAGGCTCAGCGTGCCGTGCCGGAACCAGATTAGGGCCTGAAGCCATCCTGCGGTGTTGCGGCCAGCTCACGAGAAAGCGAGTTGAAGAAAGGAGCTCAGGGGCACTGTAATTCACAAACCTGCAGAGTTATAAATGACAGCTATCGTCCAAAAATATACTGAAGTAAGGCTGCCAAGAGGACTTGAGAGCGGGGCAGAATTGCAGGATACCGATTTCAGGAGGTAGACTGGAATTGCATTTAAAGCATAGGAAAAGAGGCAAAACGTCCACAATGATGCACTTGGCCAAAAAGGGCGTATGCGTTTTTTCCTGAATATATTCAGGAAAAAACGCATACGCCCTTTTTGGCCAACCAAGCAAGCTTGCAAAGGAAATCTGCACTACAATGAAGTCTCACTTCCCCCTGGTCAAAAGGGCCATCTGAAAAAAGTGTAAAATCCAGAAAGGCAGGACAGGCCATGGAGAACTGGGAGCCTTGTTATGCTGATGGGCGGGATGAAAATTGCCAACAGCCACTCGGGAGAAGTGTATGGTGTTTCCTGAAACATCTAAAAAACAAAGCAACAGAGCCTAGGGCACTTCCACTTATGGTCCTATAGCTTAGGGAAATTAAAATCAAAAGACACAGCCACCCCAAATGTTGGGATGGCTCTGTTTACAAGAACCTGGTTTACGGTACAAGTTCAATATCGCAGAAAGTGAAAAATGGATAAAGAAGTTGTGGTACTTACGTACAATGCAGTATCACTCAGCAATGAAATCTATGTCATCAGGCCCGTAGCAGCATAATGAGTGGATTCAGGTATGATGATTCTAACTGAAATAAGTCACACAGAAAAAGAAACATCATAAGATATCACTAATACACGGAATGTAACCTTGGCTACACAGGAACTGAATTCCAAAACAGAACAGGGTCTCAAATTTAGAAACCCAACTTATGCTTGCTTAAGGGGAAAGGTGAGTTGGGGTGCTGCATAAAACCAGAGATTGAAATGAGCACAGATAAAGTTCCTTAAGCCAAATATGGAATAGACAAGAGCTACTCCTTGCTCAACGAAATGGACTCAACACCCCATATTAAACGCCTAAGAATGTACCTGACTAGGAAGTATCTTAAAACCTATGGATTGCTATGTCTCCGAAAGAGAATCAAGCGTGTGTACAGGGGCATAAACGCAGCAGTGATAGGACTGGAGAGGTTCGGTGAGCAAATGAAGACCCTTTGAAGTCATATTGCATGGTACCCATTCCACGGGTCTCAACTCTCCAGGTTTAAGGTATTCTTCCTTCAGCTAAAACATGCATGTGGAACCCAGAGTATGATCAACCGTGTGATCGGGAGACGTGTTCCAATATGTGTCAGTTTTCGTCCCCTGGTACTCGGGTGCAACATTCCAGACGCTTTACTAACACTCTCCCGACTTGGAGAGTCAGTGCCTTTAACCTCCTGTTTGGCCCAGTTTGCAATTTCTGCGGAAGATGAACAGGAATAGGGAGAACCAATGACAGACTAGCTGGAGGTGTCTGGACGGGCAAATTTAACTCTCATTTCCCACCAGGAAGAGGAATTAACCAAAGGCTCAGCGTGCCGTGCCGGAACCAGATTAGGGCCTGAAGCCATCCTGCGGTGTTGCGGCCAGCTCACGAGAAAGCGAGTTGAAGAAAGGAGCTCAGGGGCACTGTAATTCACAAACCTGCAGAGTTATAAATGACAGCTATCGTCCAAAAATATACTGAAGTAAGGCTGCCAAGAGGACTTGAGAGCGGGGCAGAATTGCAGGATACCGATTTCAGGAGGTAGACTGGAATTGCATTTAAAGCATAGGAAAAGAGGCAAAACGTCCACAATGATGCACTTGGCCAAAAAGGGCGTATGCGTTTTTTCCTGAATATATTCAGGAAAAAACGCATACGCCCTTTTTGGCCAACCAAGCAAGCTTGCAAAGGAAATCTGCACTACAATGAAGTCTCACTTCCCCCTGGTCAAAAGGGCCATCTGAAAAAAGTGTAAAATCCAGAAAGGCAGGACAGGCCATGGAGAACTGGGAGCCTTGTTATGCTGATGGGCGGGATGAAAATTGCCAACAGCCACTCGGGAGAAGTGTATGGTGTTTCCTGAAACATCTAAAAAACAAAGCAACAGAGCCTAGGGCACTTCCACTTATGGTCCTATAGCTTAGGGAAATTAAAATCAAAAGACACAGCCACCCCAAATGTTGGGATGGCTCTGTTTACAAGAACCTGGTTTACGGTACAAGTTCAATATCGCAGAAAGTGAAAAATGGATAAAGAAGTTGTGGTACTTACGTACAATGCAGTATCACTCAGCAATGAAATCTATGTCATCAGGCCCGTAGCAGCATAATGAGTGGATTCAGGTATGATGATTCTAACTGAAATAAGTCACACAGAAAAAGAAACATCATAAGATATCACTAATACACGGAATGTAACCTTGGCTACACAGGAACTGAATTCCAAAACAGAACAGGGTCTCAAATTTAGAAACCCAACTTATGCTTGCTTAAGGGGAAAGGTGAGTTGGGGTGCTGCATAAAACCAGAGATTGAAATGAGCACAGATAAAGTTCCTTAAGCCAAATATGGAATAGACAAGAGCTACTCCTTGCTCAACGAAATGGACTCAACACCCCATATTAAACGCCTAAGAATGTACCTGACTAGGAAGTATCTTAAAACCTATGGATTGCTATGTCTCCGAAAGAGAATCAAGCGTGTGTACAGGGGCATAAACGCAGCAGTGATAGGACTGGAGAGGTTCGGTGAGCAAATGAAGACCCTTTGAAGTCATATTGCATGGTACCCATTCCACGGGTCTCAACTCTCCAGGTTTAAGGTATTCTTCCTTCAGCTAAAACATGCATGTGGAACCCAGAGTATGATCAACCGTGTGATCGGGAGACGTGTTCCAATATGTGTCAGTTTTCGTCCCCTGGTACTCGGGTGCAACATTCCAGACGCTTTACTAACACTCTCCCGACTTGGAGAGTCAGTGCCTTTAACCTCCTGTTTGGCCCAGTTTGCAATTTCTGCGGAAGATGAACAGGAATAGGGAGAACCAATGAGAGACTAGCTGGAGGTGTCTGGACGGGCAAATTTAACTCTCATTTCCCACCAGGAAGAGGAATAACCAAAGGCTCAGCGTGCCGTGCCGGAACCAGATTAGGGCCTGAAGCCATCCTGCGGTGTTGCGGCCAGCTCACGAGAAAGCGAGTTGAAGAAAGGAGCTCAGGGGCACTGTAATTCACAAACCTGCAGAGTTATAAATGACAGCTATCGTCCAAAAATATACTGAAGTAAGGCTGCCAAGAGGACTTGAAAGCGGGGCAGAATTGCAGGAAACCGATTTCAGGAGGTAGACTGGAATTGCATTTAAAGCATAGGAAAAGAGGCAGAACGTCCACAATGATGCACTTGGCCAAAAAGGGCGTATGCGTTTTTTCCGGAATATATTCAGGAAAAAACGCATACGCCCTTTTTGGCCAACCAAGCAAGCTTGCAAAGGAAATCTGCACTACAATGAAGTCTCACTTCCCCCCGGTCAAAAGGGCCATCTGAAAAAAGTGTAAAATCCAGAAAGGCAGGACAGGCCATGGAGAACTGGGAGCCTTGTTATGCTGATGGGCGGGATGTAAATTGCCAACAGCCACTCGGGACAAGTGTATGGTGTCTCCTGAAACATCTAAAAAACAAAGCAACAGAGCCTAGGGCACTTCCACTTATGGTCCTATAGCTTAGGGAAATTAAAATCAAAAAGACACAGCCACCCCAAAGGTTGGGACGGCTCTGTTTACAAGAACCTGGCTTACGGTACAAGTTCAATATCGCAGAAAGTGAAAAATGGATAAAGAAGTTGTGGTACTTACGTACAATGCAATATCACTCAGCAATGAAATCTATGTCATCAGGCCCGTAGCAGCATAATGAGTGGATTCAGGTATGATGATTCTAACTGAAATAAGTCACACAGAAAAAGAAACATCATAAGATATCACTAATACACGGAATGTAACCTTGGCTACACAGGAACTGAATTCCAAAACAGAACAGGGTCTCAAATTTAGAAACCCAACGTATGCTTGCTTAAGGGGAAAGGTGAGTTGGGGTGCTGCATAAAACCAGAGATTGAAATGAGCACAGATAAAGTTCCTTAAGCCAAATATGGAATAGACAAGAGCTACTCCTTGCTCAACGAAATGGACTCAACACCCCATATTAAACGCCTAAGAATGTACCTGACTAGGAAGTATCTTAAAACCTATGGATTGCTATGTCTCCGAAAGAGAATCAAGCGTGTGTGCAGGGGCATAAACGCAGCAGTGATAGGACTGGAGAGGTTCGGTGAGCAAATGAAGACCCTTTGAAGTCATATTGCATGGTACCCATTCCACGGGTCTCAACTCTCCAGGTTTAAGGTATTCTTCCTTCAGCTAAAACATGCATGTGGAACCCAGAGTATGATCAACCGTGTGATCGGGAGACGTGTTCCAATATGTGTCAGTTTTCGTCCCCTGGTACTCGGGTGCAACATTCCAGACGCTTTACTAACACTCTCCCGACTTGGAGAGTCAGTGCCTTTAACCTCCTGTTTGGCCCAGTTTGCAATTTCTGCGGAAGATGAACAGGAATAGGGAGAACCAATGACAGACTAGCTGGAGGTGTCTGGACGGGCAAATTTAACTCTCATTTCCCACCAGGAAGAGGAATTAACCAAAGGCTCAGCGTGCCGTGCCGGAACCAGATTAGGGCCTGAAGCCATCTTGCGGTGTTGCGGCCAGCTCACGAGAAAGCGAGTTGAAGAAAGGAGCTCAGGGGCACTGTAATTCACAAACCTGCAGAGTTATAAATGACAGCTATCGTCCAAAAATATACTGAAGTAAGGCTGCCAAGAGGACTTGAAAGCGGGGCAGAATTGCAGGAAACCGATTTCAGGAGGTAGACTGGAATTGCATTGAAAGCATAGGAAAAGAGGCAGAACGTCCACAATGATGCACTTGGCCAAAAAGGGCGTATGCGTTTTTTCCTGAATATATTCAGGAAAAAACGCATACGCCCTTTTTGGCCAACCAAGCAAGCTTGCAAAGGAAATCTGCACTACAATGAAGTCTCACTTCCCCCCGGTCAAAAGGGCCATCTGAAAAAAGTGTAAAATCCAGAAAGGCAGGACAGGCCATGGAGAACTGGGAGCCTTGTTATGCTGATGGGCGGGATGTAAATTGCCAACAGCCACTGGGGAGAAGTGTATGGTGTTTCCTGAAACATCTAAAAAACAAAGCAACAGAGCCTAGGGCACTTCCACTTATGGTCCTATAGCTTAGGGAAATTAAAATCAAAAGACACAGCCACCCCAAAGGTTGGGACGGCTCTGTTTACAAGAACCTGGTTTACGGTACAAGTTCAATATCGCAGAAAGTGAAAAATGGATAAAGAAGTTGTGGTTCTTACGTACAATGCAGTATCACTCAGCAATGAAATCTATGTCATCAGGCCCGTAGCAGCATAATGAGTGGATTCAGGTATGATGATTCTAACTGAAATAAGTCACACAGAAAAAGAAACATCATAAGATATCACTAATACACGGAATGTAACCTTGGCTACACAGGAACTGAATTCCAAAACAGAACAGGGTCTAAATTTAGAAACCCAACTTATGCTTGCTTAAGGGGAAAGGTGAGTTGGGGTGCTGCATAAAACCAGAGATTGAAATGAGCACAGATAAAGTTCCTTAAGCCAAATATGGAATAGACAAGAGCTACTCCTTGCTCAACGAAATGGACTCAACACCCCATATTAAACGCCTAAGAATATACCTGACTAGGAAGTATCTTAAAACCTATGGATTGCTATGTCTCCGAAAGAGAATCAAGCGTGTGTACAGCGGCATAAACGCAGCAGTGATAGGATTGGAGAAGTTCGGTGAGCAAATGAAGACCCTTTGAAGTCATATTGCATGGTACCCATTCCACGGGTCTCAACTCTCCAGGTTTAAGGTATTCTTCCTTCAGCTAAAACATGCATGTGGAACCCAGAGTATGATCAACCGTGTGATCGGGAGACGTGTTCCAATATGTGTCAGTTTTCGTCCCCTGGTACTCGGGTGCAACATTCCAGACGCTTTACTAACACTCTCCCGACTTGGAGAGTCAGTGCCTTTAACCTCCTGTTTGGCCCAGTTTGCAATTTCTGCGGAAGATGAACAGGAATAGGGAGAACCAATGACAGACTAGCTGGAGGTGTCTGGACGGGCAAAGTTAACTCTCATTTCCCACCAGGAAGAGGAATTAACCAAAGGCTCAGCGTGCCGTGCCGGAACCAGATTAGGGCCTGAAGCCATCCTGCGGTGTTGCGGCCAGCTCACGAGAAAGCGAGTTGAAGAAAGGAGCTCAGGGGCACTGTAATTCACAAACCTGCAGAGTTATAAATGACAGCTATCGTCCAAAAATATACTGAAGTAAGGCTGCCAAGAGGACTAGAAAGCGGGGCAGAATTGCAGGAACCCGATTTCAGGAGGTAGACTGGAATTGCATTTAAAGCATAGGAAAAGAGGCAGAACGTCCACAGTGATGCACTTGGCCAAAAAGGGCGTATGCGTTTTTTCCTGAATATATTCAGGAAAAAACGCATACGCCCTTTTTGGCCAACCAAGCAAGCTTGCAAAGGAAATCTGCACTACAATGAAGTCTCACTTCCCCCCGGTCAAAAGGGCCATCTGAAAAAAGTGTAAAATCCAGAAAGGCAGGACAGGCCATGGAGAACTGGGAGCCTTGTTATGCTGATGGGCGGGATGTAAATTGCCAACAGCCACTCGGGAGAAGTGTATGGTGTTTCCTGAAACATCTAAAAAACAAAGCAACAGAGCCTAGGGCACTTCCACTTATGGTCCTATAGCTTAGGGAAATTAAAATCAAAAAGACACAGCCACCCCGACGGTTGGGACGGCTCTGTTTACAAGAACCTGGCTTACGGTACAAGTTCAATATCGCAGAAAGTGAAAAATGGATAAAGAAGTTGTGGTACTTACGTACAATGCAGTATCACTCAGCAATGAAATCTATGTCATCAGGCCCGTAGCAGCATAATGAGTGGATTCAGGTATGATGATTCTAACTGAAATAAGTCACACAGAAAAAGAAACATCATAAGATATCACTAATACACGGAATGTAACCTTGGCTACACAGGAACTGAATTCCAAAACAGAACAGGGTCTCAAATTTAGAAACCCAACTTATGCTTGCTTAAGGGGAAAGGTGAGTTGGGGTGCTGCATAAAACCAGAGATTGAAATGAGCACAGATAAAGTTCCTTAAGCCAAATATGGAATAGACAAGAGCTACTCCTTGCTCAACGAAATGGACTCAACACCCCATATTAAACGCCTAAGAATGTACCTGACTAGGAAGTATCTTAAAACCTATGGATTGCTATGTCTCCGAAAGAGAATCAAGCGTGTGTACAGGGGCATAAACGCAGCAGTGATAGGACTGGAGAGGTTCGGTGAGCAAATGAAGACCCTTTGAAGTCATATTGCATGGTACCCATTCCACGGGTCTCAACTCTCCAGGTTTAAGGTATTCTTCCTTCAGCTAAAACATGCATGTGGAACCCAGAGTATGATCAACCGTGTGATCGGGAGACGTGTCCCAATATGTCTCAGTTTTCGTCCCCTGGTACTCGGGTGCAACATTCCAGACGCTTTACTAACACTCTCCCGACTTGGAGAGTCAGTGCCTTTAACCTCCTGTTTGGCCCAGTTTGCAATTTCTGCGGAAGATGAACAGGAATAGGGAGAACCAATGACAGACTAGCTGGAGGTGTCTGGACGGGCAAATTTAACTCTCATTTCCCACCAGGAAGAGGAATTAACCAAAGGCTCAGCGTGCCGTGCCGGAAGCAGATTAGGGCCTGAAGCACTCATGCGGTGTTGCGGCCAGCTCACGAGAAAGCGAGTTGAAGAAAGGAGCTCAGGGGCACTGTAATTCACAAACCTGCAGAGTTATAAATGACAGCTATCGTCCAAAAATATACTGAAGTAAGGCTGCCAAGAGGACTTGAAAGCGGGGCAGAATTGCAGGAAACCGATTTCAGGAGGTAGACTGGAATTGCATTTAAAGCATAGGAAAAGAGGCAGAACGTCCACAATGATGCACTTGGCCAAAAAGGGCGTATGCGTTTTTTCCTGAATATATTCAGGAAAAAACGCATACGCCCTTTTTGGCCAACCAAGCAAGCTTGCAAAGGAAATCTGCACTACAATGAAGTCTCACTTCCCCCCGGTCAAAAGGGCCATCTGAAAAAAGTGTAAAATCCAGAAAGGCAGGACAGGCCATGGAGAACTGGGAGCCTTGTTATGCTGATGGGCGGGATGTAAATTGCCAACAGCCACTCGGGAGAAGTGTATGGTGTTTCCTGAAACATCTAAAAAACAAAGCAACAGAGCCTAGGGCACTTCCACTTATGGTCCTATAGCTTAGGGAAATTAAAATCAAAAAGACACAGCCACCCCAAAGGTTGGGACGGCTCTGTTTACAAGAACCTGGTTTACGGTACAAGTTCAATATCGCAGAAAGTGAAAAATGGATAAAGAAGTTGTGGTACTTACGTACAATGCAATATCACTCGGCAATGAATTCTATGTCATCAGGCCCGTAGCAGCATAATGAGTGGATTCAGGTATGATGATTCTAACTGAAATAAGTCACACAGAAAAAGAAACATCATAAGATATCACTAATACACGGAATGTAACCTTGGCTACACAGGAACTGAATTCCAAAACAGAACAGGGTCTCAAATTTAGAAACCCAACTTATGCTTGCTTAAGGGGAAAGGTGAGTTGGGGTGCTGCATAAAACCAGAGATTGAAATGAGCACAGATAAAGTTCCTTAAGCCAAATATGGAATAGACAAGAGCTACTCCTTGCTCAACGAAATGGACTCAACACCCCATATTAAACGCCTAAGAATGTACCTGACTAGGAAGTATCTTAAAACCTATGGATTGCTATGTCTCCGAAAGAGAATCAAGCGTGTGTACAGGGGCATAAACGCAGCAGTGATAGGACTGGAGAGGTTCGGTGAGCAAATGAAGACCCTTTGAAGTCATATTGCATGGTACCCATTCCACGGGTCTCAACTCTCCAGGTTTAAGGTATTCTTCCTTCAGCTAAAACATGCATGTGGAACCCAGAGTATGATCAACCGTGTGATCGGGAGACGTGTTCCAATATGTGTCAGTTTTCGTCCCCTGGTACTCGGGTGCAACATTCCAGACGCTTTACTAACACTCTCCCGACTTGGAGAGTCAGTGCCTTTAACCTCCTGTTTGGCCCAGTTTGCAATTTCTGCGGAAGATGAACAGGAATAGGGAGAACCAATGACAGACTAGCTGGAGGTGTCTGGACGGGCAAATTTAACTCTCATTTCCCACCAGGAAGAGGAATTAACCAAAGGCTCAGCGTGCCGTGCCGGAAGCAGATTAGGGCCTGAAGCCATCCTGCGGTGTTGCGGCCAGCTCACGAGAAAGCGAGTTGAAGAAAGGAGCTCAGGGGCACTGTAATTCACAAACCTGCAGAGTTATAAATGACAGCTATCGTCCAAAAATATACTGAAGTAAGGCTGCCAAGAGGACTTGAAAGCGGGGCAGAATTGCAGGAAACCGATTTCAGGAGGTAGACTGGAATTGCATTGAAAGCATAGGAAAAGAGGCAGAACGTCCACAATGATGCACTTGGCCAAAAAGGGCGTATGCGTTTTTTCCTGAATATATTCAGGAAAAAACGCATACGCCCTTTTTGGCCAACCAAGCAAGCTTGCAAAGGAAATCTGCACTACAATGAAGTCTCACTTCCCCCCGGTCAAAAGGGCCATCTGAAAAAAGTGTAAAATCCAGAAAGGCAGGACAGGCCATGGAGAACTGGGAGCCTTGTTATGCTGATGGGCGGGATGTAAATTGCCAACAGCCACTCGGGAGAAGTGTATGGTGTTTCCTGAAACATCTAAAAAACAAAGCAACAGAGCCTAGGGCACTTCCACTTATGGTCCTATAGCTTAGGGAAATTAAAATCAAAAAGACACAGCCACCCCAAAGGTTGGGACGGCTCTGTTTACAAGAACCTGGTTTACGGTACAAGTTCAATATCGCAGAAAGTGAAAAATGGATAAAGAAGTTGTGGTACTTACGTACAATGCAGTATCACTCAGCAAAGAATCTATGTCATCAGGCCCGTAGCAGCATAATGAGTGGATTCAGGTATGATGATTCTAACTGAAATAAGTCACACAGAAAAAGAAACATCATAAGATATCACTAATACACGGAATGTAAACTTGGCTACACAGGAACTGAATTCCAAAACAGAACAGGGTCTCAAATTTAGAAACCCAACTTATGCTTGCTTAAGGGGAAAGGTGAGTTGGGGTGCTGCATAAAACCAGAGATTGAAATGAGCACAGATAAAGTTCCTTAAGCCAAATATGGAATAGACAAGAGCTACTCCTTGCTCAACGAAATGGACTCAACACCCCATATTAAATGCCTAAGAATGTACCTGACTAGGAAGTATCTTAAAACCTATGGATTGCTATGTCTCCGAAAGAGAATCAAGCGTGTGTACAGGGGCATAAACGCAGCAGTGATAGGACTGGAGAGGTTCGGTGAGCAAATGAAGACCCTTTGAAGTCATATTGCATGGTACCCATTCCACGGGTCTCAACTCTCCAGGTTTAAGGTATTCTTCCTTCAGCTAAAACATGCATGTGGAACCCAGAGTATGATCAACCGTGTGATCGGGAGACGTGTTCAAATATGTCTCAGTTTTCGTCCCCTGGTACTCGGGTGCAACATTCCAGACGCTTTACTAACACTCTCCCGACTTGGAGAGTCAGTGCCTTTAACCTCCTGTTTTGCCCAGTTTGCAATTTCTGCGGAAGATGAACAGGAATAGGGAGAACCAATGAGAGACTAGCTGGAGGTGTCTGGACGGGCAAATTTAACTCTCATTTCCCACCAGGAAGAGGAATTAACCAAAGGCTCAGCGTGCCGTGCCGGAAGCAGATTAGGGCCTGAAGCCATCCTGCGGTGTTGCGGCCAGCTCACGAGAAAGCGAGTTGAAGAAAGGAGCTCAGGGGCACTGTAATTCACAAACCTGCAGAGTTATAAATGACAGCTATCGTCCAAAAATATACTGAAGTAAGGCTGCCAAGAGGACTTGAAAGCGGGGCAGAATTGCAGGAAACCGATTTCAGGAGGTAGACTGGAATTGCATTGAAAGCATAGGAAAAGAGGCAGAACGTCCACAATGATGCACTTGGCCAAAAAGGGCGTATGCGTTTTTTCCTGAATATATTCAGGAAAAAACGCATACGCCCTTTTTGGCCAACCAAGCAAGCTTGCAAAGGAAATCTGCACTACAATGAAGTCTCACTTCCCCCCGGTCAAAAGGGCCATCTGAAAAAAGTGTAAAATCCAGAAAGGCAGGACAGGCCATGGAGAACTGGGAGCCTTGTTATGCTGATGGGCGGGATGTAAATTGCCAACAGCCACTCGGGAGAAGTGTATGCTGTTTCCTGAAACATCTAAAAAACAAAGCAACAGAGCCTAGGGCACTTCCACTTATGGTCCTATAGATTAGGGAAATTAAAATAAAAAAGACACAGCCACCTCAACGGTTGGGACGGCTCTGTTTACAAGAACCTGGTTTACGGTACAAGTTCAATATCGCAGAAAGTGAAAAATGGATAAAGAAGTTGTGGTACTTACGTACAATGCAGTATCACTCAGCAAAGAATCTATGTCATCAGGCCCGTAGCAGCATAATGAGTGGATTCAGGTATGATGATTCTAACTGAAATAAGTCACACAGAAAAAGAAACATCATAAGATATCACTAATACACGGAATGTAAACTTGGCTACACAGGAACTGAATTCCAAAACAGAACAGGGTCTCAAATTTAGAAAACCAACTTATGCTTGCTTAAGGGGAAAGGTGAGTTGGGGTGCTGCATAAAACCAGAGATTGAAATGAGCACAGATAAAGTTCCTTAAGCCAAATATGGAATAGACAAGAGCTACTCCTTGCTCAACGAAATGGACTCAACACCCCATATTAAACGCCTAAGAATGTACCTGACTAGGAAGTATCTTAAAACCTATGGATTGCTATGTCTCCGAAAGAGAATCAAGCGTGTGTACAGGGGCATAAACGCAGCAGTGATAGGACTGGAGAGGTTCGGTGAGCAAATGAAGACCCTTTGAAGTCATATTGCATGGTACCCATTCCACGGGTCTCAACTCTCCAGGTTTAAGGTATTCTTCCTTCAGCTAAAACATGCATGTGGAACCCAGAGTATGATCAACCGTGTGATCGGGAGACGTGTTCCAATATGTGTCAGTTTTCGTCCCCTGGTACTCGGGTGCAACATTCCAGACGCTTTACTAACACTCTCCCGACTTGGAGAGTCAGTGCCTTTAACCTCCTGTTTGGCCCAGTTTGCAATTTCTGCGGAAGATGAACAGGAATAGGGAGAACCAATGAGAGACTAGCTGGAGGTGTCTGGACGGGCAAATTTAACTCTCATTTCCCACCAGGAAGAGGAATTAACCAAAGGCTCAGCGTGCCATGCCGGAACCAGATTAGGGCCTGAAGCAATCCTGCGGTGTTGCGGCCAGCTCACGAAAAAGCGAGTTGAAGAAAGGAGCTCAGGGGCACTGTAATTCACAAACCTGCAGAGTTATAAATGACAGCTATCGTCCAAAAATATACTGAAGTAAGGCTGCCAAGAGGACTTGAAAGTGGGGCAGAATTGCAGGAAACTGATTGCAGGAGGTAGACTGGAATTGCATTTAAAGCATAGGAAAAGAGGCAGAACGTCCACAATGATGCACTTGGCCAAAAAGGGCGTATGCGTTTTTTCCTGAATATATTCAGGAAAAAACGCATACGCCCTTTTTGGCCAACCAAGCAAGCTTGCAAAGGAAATCTGCACTACAATGAAGTCTCACTTCCCCCCGGTCAAAAGGGCCATCTGAAAAAAGTGTAAAATCCAGAAAGGCAGGACAGGCCATGGAGAACTGGGAGCCTTGTTATGCTGATGGGCGGGATGTAAATTGCCAACAGCCACTCGGGAGAAGTGTATGGTGTTTCCTGAAACATCTAAAAAACAAAGCAACAGAGCCTAGGGCACTTCCACTTATGGTCCTATAGCTTAGGGAAATTAAAATCAAAAAGACACAGCCACCCCAAAGGTTGGGACGGCTCTGTTTACAAGAACCTGGCTTACGGTACAAGTTCAATATCGCAGAAAGTGAAAAATGGATAAAGAAGTTGTGGTACTTACGTACAATGCAGTATCACTCAGCAAGGAAATCTATGTCATCAGGCCCGTAGCAGCATAATGAGTGGATTCAGGTATGATGATTCTAACTGAAATAAGTCACACAGAAAAAGAAACATCATAAGATATCACTAATACACGGAATGTAACCTTGGCTACACAGGAACTGAATTCCAAAACAGAACAGGGTCTCAAATTTAGAAACCCAACTTATGCTTGCTTAAGGGGAAAGGTGAGTTGGGGTGCTGCATAAAACCAGAGATTGAAATGAGCACAGATAAAGTTCCTTAAGCCAAATATGGAATAGACAAGAGCTACTCCTTGCTCAACGAAATGGACTCAACACCCCATATTAAACGCCTAAGAATGTACCTGACTAGGAAGTATCTTAAAACCTATGGATTGCTATGTCTCCGAAAGAGAATCAAGCGTGTGTACAGGGGCATAAACGCAGCAGTGATAGGACTGGAGAGGTTCGGTGAGCAAATGAAGACCCTTTGAAGTCATATTGCATGGTACCCATTCCACGGTCTCAACTCTCCAGGTTTAAGGTATTCTTCCTTCAGCTAAAACATGCATGTGGAACCCAGAGTATGATCAACCGTGTGATCGGGAGACGTGTTCCAATATGTCTCAGTTTTCGTCCCCTGGTACTCGGGTGCAACATTCCAGACGCTTTACTAACACTCTCCCGACTTGGAGAGTCAGTGCCTTTAACCTCCTGTTTGGCCCAGTTTGCAATTTCTGCGGAAGATGAACAGGAATAGGGAGAACCAATGACAGACTAGCTGGAGGTGTCTGGACGGGCAAATTTAACTCTCATTTCCCACCAGGAAGAGGAATTAACCAAAGGCTCAGCGTGCCGTGCCGGAACCAGATTAGGGCCTGAAGCCATCCTGCGGTGTTGCGGCCAGCTCACGAGAAAGCGAGTTGAAGAAAGGAGCTCAGGGGCACTGTAATTCACAAACCTGCAGAGTTATAAATGACAGCTATCGTCCAAAAATATACTGAAGTAAGGCTGCCAAGAGGACTTGAAAGTGGGGCAGAATTGCAGGAAACCGATTTCAGGAGGTAGACTGGAATTGCATTTAAAGCATAGGAAAAGAGGCAGAACGTCCACAATGATGCACTTGGCCAAAAAGGGCGTATGCGTTTTTTCCTGAATATATTCAGGAAAAAACGCATACGCCCTTTTTGGCCAACCAAGCAAGCTTGCAAAGGAAATCTGCACTACAATGAAGTCTCACTTCCCCCCGGTCAAAAGGGCCATCTGAAAAAAGTGTAAACTCCAGAAAGGCAGGACAGGCCATGGAGAACTGGGAGCCTTGTTATGCTGATGGGCAGGATGTAAATTGCCAACAGCCACTCGGGAGAAGTGTATGGTGTTTCCTGAAACATCTAAAAAACAAAGCAACAGAGCCTAGGGCACTTCCACTTATGGTCCTATAGCTTAGGGAAATTAAAATCAAAAAGACACAGACACCCCAACGGTTGGGACGGCTCTGTTTACAAGAACCTGGTTTACGGTACAAGTTCAATATCGCAGAAAGTGAAAAATGGATAAAGAAGTTGTGGTACTTACGTACAATGCAGTATCACTCAGCAAGGAAATCTATGTCATCAGGCCCGTAGCAGCATAATGAGTGGATTCAGGTATGATGATTCTAACTGAAATAAGTCACACAGAAAAAGAAACATCATAAGATATCACTAATACACGGAATGTAACCTTGGCTACACAGGAACTGAATTCCAAAACAGAACAGGGTCTCAAATTTAGAAACCCAACTTATGCTTGCTTAAGGGGAAAGGTGAGTTGGGGTGCTGCATAAAACCAGAGATTGAAATGAGCACAGATAAAGTTCCTTAAGCCAAATATGGAATAGACAAGAGCTACTCCTTGCTCAACGAAATGGACTCAACACCCCATATTAAACGCCTAAGAATGTACCTGACTAGGAAGTATCTTAAAACCTATGGATTGCTATGTGTCCGAAAGAGAATCAAGCGTGTGTACAGGGGCACAAACACAGCAGTGATAGGACTGGAGAGGTTCGGTGAGCAAATGAAGACCCTTTGAAGTCATATTGCATGGTACCCATTCCACGGGTCTCAACTCTCCAGGTTTAAGGTATTCTTCCTTCAGCTAAAACATGCATGTGGAACCCAGAGTATGATCAACCGTGTGATCGGGAGACGTGTTCCAATATGTGTCAGTTTTCGTCCCCTGGTACTCGGGTGCAACATTCCAGAGGCTTTACTAACACTCTCCCGACTTGGAGAGTCAGTGCCTTTAACCTCCTGTTTGGCCCAGTTTGCAATTTCTGCGGAAGATGAACAGGAATAGGCAGAACCAATGACAGACTAGCTGGAGGTGTCTGGACGGGCAAATTTAACTCTCATTTCCCACCAGGAAGAGGAATTAACCAAAGGCTCAGCGTGCCGTGCCGGAACCAGATTAGGGCCTGAAGCCATCCTGCGGTGATGCGGCCAGCTCACGAGAAAGCGAGTTGAAGAAAGGAGCTCAGGGGCACTGTAATTCACAAACCTGCAGAGTTATAAATGACAGCTATCGTCCAAAAATATACTGAAGTAAGGCTGCCAAGAGGACTTGAAAGCGGGGCAGAATTGCAGGATACCGATTTCAGGAGGTAGACTGGAATTGCATTTAAAGCATAGGAAAAGAGGCAGAACGTCCACAATGATGCACTTGGCCAAAAAGGGCGTATGCGTTTTTTCCTGAATATATTCAGGAAAAAACGCACACGCCCTTTTTGGCCAACCAAGCAAGCTTGCAAAGGAAATCTGCACTACAATGAAGTCTCACTTCCCCCTGGTCATAAGGGCCATCTGAAAAAAGTGTAAAATCCAGAAAGGCAGGACAGGCCATGGAGAACTGGGAGCCTTGTTATGCTGATGGGCGGGATGTAAATTGCCAACAGCCACTCGGGAGAAGTGTATGGTGTTTCCTGAAACATCTAAAAAACAAAGCAACAGAGCCTAGGGCACTTCCACTTATGGTCCTATAGCTTAGGGAAATTAAAATCAAAAAGACACAGCCACCCCAAAGTTTGGGACGGCTCTGTTTACAAGAACCTGATTTACGGTACAAGTTCAATATCGCAGAAAGTGAAAAATGGATAAAGAAGTTGTGGTACTTACGTACAATGCAGTATCACTCAGCAATGAAATCTATGTCATCAGGCCCGTAGCAGCATAATGAGTGGATTCAGGTATGATGATTCTAACTGAAATAAGTCACACAGAAAAAGAAACATCATAAGATATCACTAATACACGGAATGTAACCTTGGCTACACAGGAACTGAATTCCAAAACAGAACAGGGTCTCCAATTTAGAAAACCAACTTATGCTTGCTTAAGGGGAAAGGTGAGTTGGGGTGCTGCATAAAACCAGAGATTGAAATGAGCACAGATAAAGTTCCTTAAGCCAAATATGGAATAGACAAGAGCTACTCCTTGCTCAACGAAATGGACTCAACACCCCATATTAAATGCCTAAGAGTGTACCTGACTAGGAAGTATCTTAAAACCTATGGATTGCTATGTCTCCGAAAGAGAATCAAGCGTGTGTACAGGGGCATAAACGCAGCAGTGATAGGATTTGAGAAGTTCGATGAGCAAATGAAGACCCTTTGAAGTCATATTGCATGGTACCCATTCCACGGGTCTCAACTCTCCAGGTTTAAGGTATTCTTCCTTCAGCTAAAACATGCATGTGGAACCCAGATTATGATCAACCGTGTGATCGGGAGACGTGTTCCAATATGTCTCAGTTTTCGTCCCCTGGTACTCGGGTGCAACATTCCAGACGCTTTACTAACACTCTCCCGACTTGGAGAGTCAGCGCCTTTAACCTCCTGTTTGGCCCAGTTTGCAATTTCTGCGGAAGATGAACAGGAATAGGGAGAACCAATGAGAGACTAGCTGGAGGTGTCTGGACGGGCAAATTTAACTCTCATTTCCCACCAGGAAGAGGAATTAACCAAAGGCTCAGCGTGCCGTGCTGGAACCAGATTAGGGCCTGAAGCCATCCTGCGGTGTTGCGGCCAGCTCACGCGAAAGCGAGTTGAAGAAAGGAGCTCAGGGGCACTGTAATTCACAAACCTGCAGAGTTATAAATGACAGCTATCGTCCAAAAATATACTGAAGTAAGGCTGCCAAGAGGACTTGAAAGCGGGGCAGAATTGCAGGAAACCGATTTCAGGAGGTAGACTGGAATTGCATTTAAAGCATAGGAAAAGAGGCAGAACGTCCACAATGATGCACTTGGCCAAAAAGGGCGTATGCGTTTTTTCCTGAATATATTCAGGAAAAAACGCATACGCCCTTTTTGGCCAACCAAGCAAGCTTGCAAAGGAAATCTGCACTACAATGAAGTCTCACTTCCCCCTGGTCAAAAGGGCCATCTGAAAAAAGTGTAAAATCCAGAAAGGCAGGACAGGCCATGGAGAACTGGGAGCCTTGTTATGCTGATGGGCGGGATGTAAATTGCCAACAGCCACTCGGGAGAAGTGTATGGTGTTTCCTGAAACATCTAAAAAACAAAGCAACAGAGCCTAGGGCACTTCCACTTATGGTCCTATAGCTTAGGGAAATTAAAATCAAAAAGACACAGCCACCCCAAAGTTTGGGACGGCTCTGTTTACAAGAACCTGATTTACGGTACAAGTTCAATATCGCAGAAAGTGAAAAATGGATAAAGAAGTTGTGGTACTTACGTACAATGCAGTATCACTCAGCAATGAAATCTATGTCATCAGGCCCGTAGCAGCATAATGAGTGGATTCAGGTATGATGATTCTAACTGAAATAAGTCACACAGAAAAAGAATCATAAGATATCACTAATACATGGAATGTAAACTTGGCTACACAGGAACTGAATTCCAAAACAGAACAGGGTCTCAAATTTAGAAACCCAACTTATGCTTGCTTAAGGGGAAAGGTGAGTTGGAGTGCTGCATAAAACCAGAGATTGAAATGAGCACAGATAAAGTTCCTTAAGCCAAATATGGAATAGACAAGAGCTACTCCTTGCTCAACGAAATGGACTCAACACCCCATATTAAATGCCTAAGAGTGTACCTGACTAGGAAGTATCTTAAAACCTATGGATTGCTATGTCTCCGAAAGAGAATCAAGCGTGTGTACAGGGGCATAAACGCAGCAGTGATAGGATTGGAGAAGTTCGGTGAGCAAATGAAGACCCTTTGAAGTCATATTGCATGGTAACCATTCCACGGGTCTCAACTCTCCAGGTTTAAGGTATTCTTCCTTCAGCTAAAACATGCATGTGGAACCCAGAGTATGATCAACCGTGTGATCGGGAGACGTGTTCCAATATGTCTCAGTTTTCGTCCCCTGGTACTCGGGTGCAACATTCCAGACGCTTTCCTAACACTCTGCCGACTTGGAGAGTCAGCGCCTTTAACCTCCTGTTTGGCCCAGTTTGCAATTTCTGCGGAAGATGAACAGGAATAGGGAGAACCAATGAGAGACTAGATGGAGGTGTCTGGACGGGCAAATTTAACTCTCATTTCCCACCAGGAAGAGGAATTAACCAAAGGCTCAGCGTGCCGTGCCGGAACCAGATTAGGGCCTGAAGCCATCCTGCGGTGTTGCGGCCAGCTCACGAGAAAGCGAGTTGAAGAAAGGAGCTCAGGGGCACTGTAATTCACAAACCTGCAGAGTTATAAATGACAGCTATCGTCCAAAAATATACTGAAGTAAGGCTGCCAAGAGGACTTGAAAGCGGGGCAGAATGGCAGGAAACCGATTTCAGGAGGTAGACTGGAATTGCATTTAAAGCATAGGAAAAGAGGCAGAACGTCCACAATGATGCACTTGGCCAAAAAGGGCGTATGCGTTTTTTCCTGAATATATTCAGGAAAAAACGCATACGCCCTTTTTGGCCAACCAAGCAAGCTTGCAAAGGAAATCTGCACTACAATGAAGTCTCACTTCCCCCCGGTCAAAAGGGCCATCTGAATAAAGTGTAAATCCAGAAAGGCAGGACAGGCCATGGAGAACTGGGAGCCTTGTTATGCTGATGGGCGGGATGTAAATTGCCAACAGCCACTCGGGAGAAGTGTATGGTGTTTCCTGAAACATCTAAAAAACAAAGCAACAGAGCCTAGGGCACTTCCACTTATGGTCCTATAGTTTAGGGAAATTAAAATCAAAAAGACACAGCCACCCCAAAGGTTGGGACAACTCTGTTTACAACAACCTGGTTTAAGGTACAAGTTCAATATCGCGGAAAGTGAAAAATGGATAAAGAAGTTGTGGTACTTACGTACAATGCAGTATCACTCAGCAATGAAATCTATGTCATCAGGCCCGTAGCAGCATAATGAGTGGATTCAGGTATGATGATTCTAACTGAAATAAGTCACACAGAAAAAGAAACATCATAAGATATCACTAATACACGGAATGTAACCTTGGCTACACAGGAACTGAATTCCAAAACAGAACAGGGTCTCAAATTTAGAAACCCAACTTATGCTTGCTTAAGGGGAAAGGTGAGTTGGGGTGCTGCATAAAACCAGAGATTGAAATGAGCACAGATAAAGTTCCTTAAGCCAAATATGGAATAGACAAGAGCTACTCCTTGCTCAACGAAATGGACTCAACACCCCATATTAAATGCCTAAGAGTGTACCTGACTAGGAAGTATCTTAAAACCTATGGATTGCTATGTCTCCGAAAGAGAATCAAGCGTGTGTACAGGGGCATAAACGCAGCAGTGATAGGATTGGAGAAGTTCGGTGAGCAAATGAAGACCCTTTGAAGTCATATTGCATGGTACCCATTCCACGGGTCTCAACTCTCCAGGTTTAAGGTATTCTTCCTTCAGCTAAAACATGCATGTGGAACCCAGAGTATGATCAACCGTGTGATCAGGAGACGTGTTCAAATATGTCTCAGTTTTCGTCCCCTGGTACTCGGGTGCAACATTCCAGACGCTTTACTAACACTCTCCCGACTTGGAGAGTCAGTGCCTTTAACATCCTGTTTGGCCCAGTTTGCAATTTCTGCGGAAGATGAACAGGAATAGGGAGAACCAATGAGAGACTAGCTGGAGGTGTCTGGACGGGCAAATTTAACTCTCATTTCCCACCAGGAAGAGGAATTAACCAAAGGCTCAGCGTTCCGTGCTGGAACCAGATTAGGGCCTGAAGCCAACATGCGGTGTTGCGACCAGCTCACGAGAAAGCGAGTTGAAGAAAGGAGCTCAGGGGCACTGTAATTCACAAACCTGCAGAGTTATAAATGACAGCTATCATCCAAAAATATACTGAAGTAAGGCTGCCAAGAGGACTTGAAAGCGGGGCAGAATTGCAGAAAACCGATTTCAGGAGGTAGACTGGAATTGCATTTAAAGCATAGGAAAAGAGGCAGAACGTCCACAATGATGCACTTGGCCAAAAAGGGCGTATGCGTTTTTTCCTGAATATATTCAGGAAAAAACGCACACGCCCTTTTTGGCCAACCAAGCAAGCTTGCAAAGGAAATCTGCACTACAATGAAGTCTCACTTCCCCCTGGTCATAAGGGCCATCTGAAAAAAGTGTAAAATCCAGAAAGGCAGGACAGGCCATGGAGAACTGGGAGCCTTGTTATGCTGATGGGCGGGATGTAAATTGCCAACAGCCACTCGGGAGAAGTGTATGGTGTTTCCTGAAACATCTAAAAAACAAAGCAACAGAGCCTAGGGCACTTCCACTTATGGTCCTATAGCTTAGGGAAATTAAAATCAAAAAGACACAGCCACCCCAAAGTTTGGGACGGCTCTGTTTACAAGAACCTGATTTACGGTACAAGTTCAATATCGCAGAAAGTGAAAAATGGATAAAGAAGTTGTGGTACTTACGTACAATGCAGTATCACTCAGCAATGAAATCTATGTCATCAGGCCCGTAGCAGCATAATGAGTGGATTCAGGTATGATGATTCTAACTGAAATAAGTCACACAGAAAAAGAAACATCATAAGATATCACTAATACACGGAATGTAACCTTGGCTACACAGGAACTGAATTCCAAAACAGAACAGGGTCTCAAATTTAGAAAACCAACTTATGCTTGCTTAAGGGGAAAGGTGAGTTGGGGTGCTGCATAAAACCAGAGATTGAAATGAGCACAGATAAAGTTCCTTAAGCCAAATATGGAATAGACAAGAGCTACTCCTTGCTCAACGAAATGGACTCAACACCCCATATTAAATGCCTAAGAGTGTACCTGACTAGGAAGTATCTTAAAACCTATGGATTGCTATGTCTCTGAAAGAGAATCAAGCGTGTGTACAGGGGCATAAACGCAGCAGTGATAGGATTGGAGAGGTTCGGTGAGCAAATGAAGACCCTTTGAAGTCATATTGCATTGTACCCATTCCACGGGTCTCAACTCTCCAGGTTTAAGGTATTCTTCCTTCAGCTAAAACATGCATGTGGAACCCAGAGTATGATCAACCGTGTGATCGGGAGACGTGTTCCAATATGTCTCAGTTTTCGTCCCCTGGTACTCGGGTGCAACATTCCAGACGCTTTACTAACACTCTCCCGACTTGGAGAGTCAGCGCCTTTAACCTCCTGTTTGGCCCAGTTTTCAATTTCTGCGGAAGATGAACAGGAATAGGGAGAACCAATGAGAGACTAGCTGGAGGTGTCTGGACGGGCAAATTTAACTCTCATTTCCCACCAGGAAGAGGAATTAACCAAAGGCTCAGCGTGCCGTGCTGGAACCAGATTAGGGCCTGAAGCCATCCTGCGGTGTTGCGGCCAGCTCACGCGAAAGCGAGTCGAAGAAAGGAGCTCAGGGGCACTGTAATTCACAAACCTGCAGAGTTATAAATGACAGCTATCGTCCAAAAATATACTGAAGTAAGGCTGCCAAGAGGACTTGAAAGCGGGGCAGAATTGCAGGAAACCGATTTCAGGAGGTAGACTGGAATTGCATTTAAAGCATAGGAAAAGAGGCAGAACGTCCACAATGATGCACTTGGCCAAAAAGGGCGTATGCGTTTTTTCCTGAATATATTCAGGAAAAAACGCATACGCCCTTTTTGGCCAACCAAGCAAGCTTGCAAAGGAAATCTGCACTACAATGAAGTCTCACTTCCCCCTGGTCAAAAGGGCCATCTGAAAAAAGTGTAAAATCCAGAAAGGCAGGACAGGCCATGGAGAACTGGGAGCCTTGTTATGCTGATGGGCGGGATGTAAATTGCCAACAGCCACTCGGGAGAAGTGTATGGTGTTTCCTGAAACATCTAAAAAACAAAGCAACAGAGCCTAGGGCACTTCCACTTATGGTCCTATAGCTTAGGGAAATTAAAATCAAAAAGACACAGCCACCCCAAAGTTTGGGACGGCTCTGTTTACAAGAACCTGATTTACGGTACAAGTTCAATATCGCAGAAAGTGAAAAATGGATAAAGAAGTTGTGGTACTTACGTACAATGCAGTATCACTCAGCAATGAAATCTATGTCATCAGGCCCGTAGCAGCATAATGAGTGGATTCAGGTATGATGATTCTAACTGAAATAAGTCACACAGAAAAAGAATCATAAGATATCACTAATACATGGAATGTAAACTTGGCTACACAGGAACTGAATTCCAAAACAAAACAGGGTCTCAAATTTAGAAACCCAACTTATGCTTGCTTAAGGGGAAAGGTGAGTTGGAGTGCTGCATAAAACCAGAGATTGAAATGAGCACAGATAAAGTTCCTTAAGCCAAATATGGAATAGACAAGAGCTACTCCTTGCTCAACGAAATGGACTCAACACCCCATATTAAATGCCTAAGAGTGTACCTGACTAGGAAGTATCTTAAAACCTATGGATTGCTATGTCTCCGAAAGAGAATCAAGCGTGTGTACACGGGCATAAACGCAGCAGTGATAGGATTGGAGAAGTTCGGTGAGCAAATGAAGACCCTTTGAAGTCATATTGCATGGTAACCATTCCACGGGTCTCAACTCTCCAGGTTTAAGGTATTCTTCCTTCAGCTAAAACATGCATGTGGAACCCAGAGTATGATCAACCGTGTGATCGGGAGACGTGTTCCAATATGTCTCAGTTTTCGTCCCCTGGTACTCGGGTGCAACATTCCAGACGCTTTCCTAACACTCTCCCGACTTGGAGAGTCAGCGCCTTTAACCTCCTGTTTGGCCCAGTTTGCAATTTCTGTGGAAGATGAACAGGAATAGGGAGAACCAATGAGAGACTAGATGGAGGTGTCTGGACGGGCAAATTTAACTCTCATTTCCCACCAGGAAGAGGAATTAACCAAAGGCTCAGCGTGCCGTGCCGGAACCAGATTAGGGCCTGAAGCCATCCTGCGGTGTTGCGGCCAGCTCACGAGAAAGCGAGTTGAAGAAAGGAGCTCAGGGGCACTGTAATTCACAAACCTGCAGAGTTATAAATGACAGCTATCGTCCAAAAATATACTGAAGTAAGGCTGCCAAGAGGACTTGAAAGCGGGGCAGAATTGCAGGAAACCGATTTCAGGAGGTAGACTGGAATTGCATTTAAAGCATAGGAAAAGAGGCAGAACGTCCACAATGATGCACTTGGCCAAAAAGGGCGTATGCGTTTTTTCCTGAATATATTCAGGAAAAAACGCATACGCCCTTTTTGGCCAACCAAGCAAGCTTGCAAAGGAAATCTGCACTACAATGAAGTCTCACTTCCCCCCGGTCAAAAGGGCCATCTGAATAAAGTGTAAATCCAGAAAGGCAGGACAGGCCATGGAGAACTGGGAGCCTTGTTATGCTGATGGGCGGGATGTAAATTGCCAACAGCCACTCGGGAGAAGTGTATGGTGTTTCCTGAAACATCTAAAAAACAAAGCAACAGAGCCTAGGGCACTTCCACTTATGGTCCTATAGCTTAGGGAAATTAAAATCAAAAAGACACAGCCACCCCAAAGGTTGGGACAACTCTGTTTACAACAACCTGGTTTAAGGTACAAGTTCAATATCACGGAAAGTGAAAAATGGATAAAGAAGTTGTGGTACTTACGTACAATGCAGTATCACTCAGCAATGAAATCTATGTCATCAGGCCCGTAGCAGCATAATGAGTGGATTCAGGTATGATGATTCTAACTGAAATAAGTCACACAGGAAAAGAAACATCATAAGATATCACTAATACACGGAATGTAACCTTGGCTACACAGGAACTGAATTCCAAAACAGAACAGGGTCTCCAATTTAGAAACCCAACTTATGCTTGCTTAAGGGGAAAGGTGAGTTGGGGTGCTGCATAAAACCAGAGATTGAAATGAGCACAGATAAAGTTCCTTAAGCCAAATATGGAATAGACAAGAGCTACTCCTTGCTCAACGAAATGGACTCAACACCCCATATTAAATGCCTAAGAGTGTACCTGACTAGGAAGTATCTTAAAACCTATGGATTGCTATGTCTCCAAAAGAGAATCAAGCGTGTGTACAGGGGCATAAACGCAGCAGTGATAGGATTGGAGAAGTTCGGTGAGCAAATGAAGACCCTTTGAAGTCATATTGCATGGTACCCATTCCACGGGTCTCAACTCTCCAGGTTTAAGGTATTCTTCCTTCAGCTAAAACATGCATGTGGAACCCAGAGTATGATCAACCGTGTGATCGGGAGACGTGTTCCAATATGTCTCAGTTTTCGTCCCCTGGTACTCGGGTGCAACATTCCAGACGCTTTACTAACACTCTCCCGACTTGGAGAGTCAGTGCCTTTAACCTCCTGTTTGGCCCAGTTTGCAATTTCTGCGGAAGATGAACAGGAATAGGGAGAACCAATGAGAGACTAGCTGGAGGTGTCTGGACGGGCAAATTTAACTCTCATTTCCCACCAGGAAGAGGAATTAACCAAAGGCTCAGCGTGCCGTGCTGGAACCAGATTAGGGCCTGAAGCCAACATGCGGTGTTGCGGCCAGCTCACGAGAAAGCGAGTTGAAGAAAGGAGCTCAGGGGCACTGTAATTCACAAACCTGCAGAGTTATAAATGACAGCTATCGTCCAAAAATATACTGAAGTAAGGCTGCCAAGAGGACTTGAAAGCGGGGCAGAATTGCAGGAAACCGATTTCAGGAGGTAGACTGGAATTGCATTGAAAGCATAGGAAAAGAGGCAGAACGTCCACAATGATGCACTTGGCCAAAAAGGGCGTATGCGTTTTTTCCTGAATATATTCAGGAAAAAACGCATACGCCCTTTTTGGCCAACCAAGCAAGCTTGCAAAGGAAATCTGCACTACAATGAAGTCTCACTTCCCCCTGGTCAAAAGGGCCATCTGAAAAAAGTGTAAAATCCAGAAAGGCAGGACAGGCCATGGAGAACTGGGAGCCTTGTTATGCTGATGGGCGGGATGTAAATTGCAAACAGCCACTCGGGAGAAGTGTATGGTGTTTCCTGAAACATCTAAAAAACAAAGCAACAGAGCCTAGGGCACTTCCACTTATGGTCCTATAGCTTAGGGAAATTAAAATCAAAAAGACACAGCCACCCCAAAGTTTGGGACGGCTCTGTTTACAAGAACCTGATTTACGGTACAAGTTCAATATCGCAGAAAGTGAAAAATGGATAAAGAAGTTGTGGTACTTACGTACAATGCAGTATCACTCAGCAATGAAATCTATGTCATCAGGCCCGTAGCAGCATAATGAGTGGATTCAGGTATGATGATTCTAACTGAAATAAGTCACACAGAAAAAGAAACATCATAAGATATCACTAATACACGGAATGTAACCTTGGCTACACAGGAACTGAATTCCAAAACAGAACAGGGTCTCAAATTTAGAAACCCAACATATGCTTGCTTAAGGGGAAAGGTGAGTTGGGGTGCTGCATAAAACCAGAGATTGAAATGAGCACAGATAAAGTTCCTTAAGCCAAATATGGAATAGACAAGAGCTACTCCTTGCTCAACGAAATGGACTCAACACCCCATATTAAATGCCTAAGAGTGTACCTGACTAGGAAGTATCTTAAAACCTATGGATTGCTATGTCTCCGAAAGAGAATCAAGCGTGTGTACAGGGGCATAAACGCAGCAGTGATAGGATTGGAGAAGTTCGGTGAGCAAATGAAGACCCTTTGAAGTCATATTGCATGGTAACCATTCCACGGGTCTCAACTCTCCAGGTTTAAGGTATTCTTCCTTCAGCTAAAACATGCATGTGGAACCCAGAGTATGATCAACCGTGTGATCGGGAGACGTGTTCCAATATGTCTCAGTTTTCGTCCCCTGGTACTCGGGTGCAACATTCCAGACGCTTTACTAACACTCTCCTGACTTGGAGAGTCAGCGCCTTTAACCTCCTGTTTGGCCCAGTTTGCAATTTCTGCGGAAGATGAACAGGAATAGGGAGAACCAATGAGAGACTAGCTGGAGGTGTCTGGACGGGCAAATTTAACTCTCATTTCCCACCAGGAAGAGGAATTAACCAAAGGCTCAGCGTGCCGTGCCGGAACCAGATTAGGGCCTGAAGCAATCCTGCGGTGTTGCGGCCAGCTCACGAGAAAGCGAGTTGAAGAAAGGAGCTCAGGGGCACTGTAATTCACAAACCTGCAGAGTTATAAATGACAGCTATCGTCCAAAAATATACTGAAGTAAGGCTGCCAAGAGGACTTGAAAGTGGGGCAGAATTGCAGGAAACCGATTTCAGGAGGTAGACTGGAATTGCATTGAAAGCATAGGAAAAGAGGCAGAACGTCCACAATGATGCACTTGGCCAAAAAGAGCATATGCGTTTTTTCCTGAATATATTCAGGAAAAAACGCATACGCCCTTTTTGGCCAACCAAGCAAGCTTGCAAAGGAAATCTGCACTACAATGAAGTCTCACTTCCCCCCGGTCAAAAGGGCCATCTGAAAAAAGTGTAAAATCCAGAAAGGCAGGACAGGCCATGGAGAACTGGGAGCCTTGTTATGCTGATGGGCGGGATGTCAATTGCCAACAGCCACTCGGGAGAAGTGTATGGTGTTTCCTGAAACATCTAAAAAACAAAGCAACAGAGCCTAGGGCACTTCAACTTATGGTCCTATATCTTAGGGAAATTAAATCAAAAGACACAGCCACCCCAAAGGTTGGGACGGCTCTGTTTACAAGAACCTGGTTTACGGTACAAGTTAAATATCGCAGAAAGTGAAAAATGGATAAAGATGTTGTGGTACTTACGTACAATGCAATATCACTCAGCAATGAACTCTATGTCATCAGGCCCGTAGCAGCATAATGAGTGGATTCAGGTATGATGATTCTAACTGAAATAAGTCACACAGAAAAAGAAACATCATAAGATATCACTAATACACGGAATGTAAACTTGGCTACATAGGAATTGAATTCCAAAACAGAACAGGGTCTCAAATTTAGAAACCCAACTTATGCTTGCTTAAGGGGAAAGGTGAGTTGGGGTGCTGCATAAAACCAGAGATTGAAATGAGCACAGATAAAGTTCCTTAAGCCAAATATGGAATAGACAAGAGCTACTCCTTGCTCAACAAAATGGATTCAACACCCCATATTAAACACCTAAGAATGTACCTGACTAGGAAGTATCTTAAAACCTATGGATTGCTATGTCTCCGAAAGAGAATCAAGCGTGTGTGCATGGGCATAAACGCAGCAGTGATAGGATTGGAGAGGTTCGGTGAGCAAATGAAGACCCTTTGAAGTCATATTGCATGGTACCCATTCCACGGGTCTCAACTGTCCAGGTTTAAGGTATTCTTCCTTCAGCTAAAACATGCATGTGGAACCCAGAGTATGATCAACCGTGTAATCGGGAGACGTGTTCCAATATGTCTCAGTTTTCGTCCCCTGGTACTCGGGTGCAACATTCCAGACGCTTTACTAACACTCTCCCGACTTGGAGAGTCAGTGCCTTTAACCTCCTGTTTGGCCCAGTTTGCAATTTCTGCGGAAGATGAACAGGAATAGGGAGAACCAATGAGAGACTAGATGGAGGTGTCTGGACGGGCAAATTTAACTCTCATTTCCCACCAGGAAGAGGAATTAACCAAAGGCTCAGCGTGCCGTGCCAGAACCAGATTAGGGCCTGAAGCCAACATGCGGTGTTGCGGCCAGCTCACGCGAAAGAGAGTTGAGGAAAGGAGCTCAGGGGCACTGTAATTCACAAACCTGCAGAGTTATAAATGACAGCTATCGTCCAAAAATATACTGAAGTAAGGCTGCCAAGAGGACTTGAAAGCGGTGCAGAATTGCAGGAAACCGATTTCAGGAGGTAGACTGGAATTGCATTTAAAGCATAGGAAAAGAGGCAGAACGTCCACAATGATGCACTTGGCCAAAAAGGGCGTATGCGTTTTTTCCTGAATATATTCAGGAAAAAACGCATACGCTCTTTTTGGCCAACCAAGCAAGCTTCCAAAGGAAATCTGCACTACAATGAAGTCTCACTTCCCCCCGGTCAAAAGGGCCATCTGAAAAAAGTGTAAAATCCAGAAAGGCAGGACAGGCCATGGAGAACTGGGAGCCTTGTTATGCTGATGGGCGGGATGTAAATTGCCAACAGCCACTCGGGAGAAGTGTATGCTGTTTCCTGAAACATCTAAAAAACAAAGCAACAGAGCCTAGGGCACTTCCACTTATGGTCCTATATCTTAGGGAAATTAAAATCAAAAGACACAGCCACCCCAAACGTTGGGACGGCTCTGTTTACAAGAACCTGGTTTACGGTACAAGTTCAATATCGCAGAAAGTGAAAAATGGATAAAGAAGTTGTGGTACTTACGTACAATGCAATATCACTCAGCAAGGAAATCTATGTCATCAGGCCCGTAGCAGCATAATGAGTGGATTCAGGTATGATGATTCTAACTGAAATAAGTCACACAGAAAAAGAAACATCATAAGATATCACTAATACACGGAATGTAAACTTGGCTACACAGGAACTGAATTCCAAAACAGAACAGGTTCTCAAATTTAGAAAACCAACTTATGCTTGCTTAAGGGGAAAGGTGAGTTGGGGTGCTGCATAAAACCAGAGATTGAAATGAGCACAGATAAAGTTCCTTAAGCCAAATATGGAATAGACAAGAGCTACTCCTTGCTCAACGAAATGGACTCAACACCCCATATTAAACACCTAAGAATATACCTGACTAGGAAGTATCTTAAAACCTATGGATTGCTATGTCTCCGAAAGAGAATCAAGCGTGTGTACAGGGGCATAAACGCAGCAGTGATAGGATTGGAGAGGTTCGGTGAGCAAATGAAGACCCTTTGAAGTCATATTGCATGGTACCCATTCCACGGGTCTCAACTCTCCAGGTTTAAGGCATTCTTCCTTCAGCTAAAACATGCATGTGGAACCCAGAGTATGATCAACCGTGTGATCGGGAGACGTGTTCCAATATGTGTCAGTTTTCGTCCCCTGGTACTCGGGTGCAACATTGCAGACGCTTTACTAACACTCTCCCGACTTGGAGAGTCAGTGCCTTTAACCTCCTGTTTGGCCCAGTTTGCAATTTCTGCGGAAGATGAACAGGAATAGGGAGAACCAATGAGAGACTAGCTGGAGGTGTCTGGACGGGCAAATTTAACTCTCATTTCCCACCAGGAAGAGGAATTAACCAAAGACTCAGCGTGCCGTGCCAGAACCAGATTAGGGCCTGAAGCCAACATGCGGTGTTGCGGCCAGCTCACGAGAAAGCGAGTTGAAGAAAGGAGCTCAGGGGCACTGTAATTCACAAACCTGCAGAGTTATAAATGACAGCTATCGTCCAAAAATATACTGCAGTAAGGCTGCCAAGAGGACTTGAAAGCGGTGCAGAATTGCAGGACACCGATTTCAGGAGGTAGACTGGAATTGCATTTAAAGCATAGGAAAAGAGGCAGAACGTCCACAATGATGCACTTGGCCAAAAAGGGCGTATGCGTTTTTTCCTGAATATATTCAGGAAAAAACGCATACGCTCTTTTTGGCCAACCAAGCAAGCTTGCAAAGGAAATCTGCACTACAATGAAGTCTCACTTCCCCCCGGTCAAAAGGGCCATCTGAAAAAAGTGTAAAATCCAGAAAGGCAGGACAGGCCATGGAGAACTGGGAGCCTTGTTATACTGATGGGCGGGATGTAAATTGCCAACAGCCACTCGGGAGAAGTGTATGGTGTTTCCTGAAACATCTAAAAAACAAAGCAACAGAGCCTAGGGCACTTCCACTTATGGTCCTATAGCTTAGGGAAATTAAAATCAAAAGACACAGCCACCCCAAACGTTGGGACGGCTCTGTTTACAAGAACCTGGTTTACGGTACAAGTTCAATATCGCAGAAAGTGAAAAATTGATAAAGAAGTTGTGGTACTTACGTACAATGCAGTATCACTCAGCAATGAAATCTATGTCATCAGGCCCGTAGCAGCATAATGAGTGGATTCAGGTATGATGATTCTAACTGAAATAAGTCACACAGAAAAAGAAACATCATAAGATATCACTAATACACGGAATGTAAACTTGGCTACACAGGAACTGAATTACAAAACAGAACAGGGTCTCAAATTTAGAAAACCAACTTATGCTTGCTTAAGGGGAAAGGTGAGTTGGGGTGCTGCATAAAACCAGAGATTGAAATGAGCACAGATAAAGTTCCTTAAGCCAAATATGGAATAGACAAGAGCTACTCCTTGCTCAACGAAATGGACTCAACACCCCATATTAAACACCTAAAAATATACCTGACTAGGAAGTATCTTAAAACCTATGGATTGCTATGTCTCCGAAAGGGAATCAAGCGTGTGAACAGGGGCATAATCGCAGCAGTGATAGGACTGGAGAGGTTCGGTGAGCAAATGAAGACCCTTTGAAGTCATATTGCATGGTACCCATTCCACGGGTCTCAACTCTCCAGGTTTAAGGTATTCTTCCTTCAGCTAAAACATGCATGTGGAACCCAGAGTATGATCAACCGTGTGATCGGGAGACGTGTTCCAATATGTGTCAGTTTTCGTCCCCTGGTACTCGGGTGCAACATTCCAGACGCTTTACTAACACTCTCCCGACTTGGAGAGTCAGTGCCTTTAACCTCCTGTTTGGCCCAGTTTGCAATTTCTGTGGAAGATGAACAGGAATAGGGAGAACCAATGAGAGACTAGCTGGAGCTGTCTGGACGGGCAAATTTAACTCTCATTTCCCACCAGGAAGAGGAATTAACCAAAGGCTCAGCGTGCCGTGCCGGAACCAGATTAGGGCCTGAAGCCATCCTGCGGTGTTGCGGCCAGCTCACGAGAAAGCGAGTTGAAGAAAGGAGCTCAGGGGCACTGTAATTCACAAACCTGCAGAGTTATAAATGACAGCTATCGTCCAAAAATATACTGAAGTAAGGCTGCCAAGAGGACTTGAAAGCGGGGCAGAATTGCAGGAAACCGATTTCAGGAGGTAGACTGGAATTGCATTTAAAGCATAGGAAAAGAGGCAGAACGTCCACAATGATGCACTTGGCCAAAAAGGGCGTATGCGTTTTTTCCTGAATATATTCAGGAAAAAACGCATACGCTCTTTTTGGCCAACCAAGCAAGCTTGCAAAGGAAATCTGCACTACAATGAAGTCTCACTTCCCCCCGGTCAAAAGGGCCATCTGAAAAAAGTGTAAAATCCAGAAAGGCAGGACAGGCCATGGAGAACTGGGAGCCTTGTTATACTGATGGGCGGGATGTAAATTGCCAACAGCCACTCGGGAGAAGTGTATGGTGTTTCCTGAAACATCTAAAAAACAAAGCAACAGAGCCTAGGGCACTTCCACTTATGGTCCTATAGCTTAGGGAAATTAAAATCAAAAGACACAGCCACCCCAAACGTTGGGACGGCTCTGTTTACAAGAACCTGGTTTACGGTACAAGTTCAATATCGCAGAAAGTGAAAAATTGATAAAGAAGTTGTGGTACTCACGTACAATGCAGTATCACTCAGCAATGAAATCTATGTCATCAGGCCCGTAGCAGCATAATGAGTGGATTCAGGTATGATGATTCTAACTGAAATAAGTCACACAGAAAAAGAAACATCATAAGATATCACTAATACACGGAATGTAAACTTGGCTACACAGGAACTGAATTACAAAACAGAACAGGGTCTCAAATTTAGAAAACCAACTTATGCTTGCTTAAGGGGAAAGGTGAGTTGGGGTGCTGCATAAAACCAGAGATTGAAATGAGCACAGATAAAGTTCCTTAAGCCAAATATGGAATAGACAAGAGCTACTCCTTGCTCAACGAAATGGACTCAACACCCCATATTAAACACCTAAAAATATACCTGACTAGGAAGTATCTTAAAACCTATGGATTGCTATGTCTCCGAAAGGGAATCAAGCGTGTGAACAGGGGCATAATCGCAGCAGTGATAGGACTGGAGAGGTTCGGTGAGCAAATGAAGACCCTTTGAAGTCATATTGCATGGTACCCATTCCACGGGTCTCAACTCTCCAGGTTTAAGGTATTCTTCCTTCAGCTAAAACATGCATGTGGAACCCAGAGTATGATCAACCGTGTGATCGGGAGACGTGTTCCAATATGTGTCAGTTTTCGTCCCCTGGTACTCGGGTGCAACATTCCAGACGCTTTACTAACACTCTCCCGACTTGGAGAGTCAGTGCCTTTAACCTCCTGTTTGGCCCAGTTTGCAATTTCTGTGGAAGATGAACAGGAATAGGGAGAACCAATGAGAGACTAGCTGGAGCTGTCTGGACGGGCAAATTTAACTCTCATTTCCCACCAGGAAGAGGAATTAACCAAAGGCTCAGCGTGCCGTGCCGGAACCAGATTAGGGCCTGAAGCCATCCTGCGGTGTTGCGGCCAGCTCACAAGAAAGCGAGTTGAAGAAAGGAGCTCAGGGGCACTGTAATTCACAAACCTGCAGAGTTATAAATGACAGCTATCGTCCAAAAATATACTGAAGTAAGGCTGCCAAGAGGACTTGAAAGCGGGGCAGAATTGCAGGAAACCGATTTCAGGAGGTAGACTGGAATTGCATTTAAAGCATAGGAAAAGAGGCAGAACGTCCACAATGATGCACTTGGTCAAAAAGGGCGTATGCATTTTTTCCTGAATATATTCAGGAAAAAACGCATACACACTTTTTGGCCAACCAAGCAAGCTTGCAAAGGAAATCTGCACTACAATGAAGTCTCACTTCCCCCCGGTCAAAAGGGCCATCTGAAAAAAGTGTAAAATCCAGAAAGGCAGGACAGGCCATGGAGAACTGGGAGCCTTGTTATGCTGATGGGCGGGATGTCAATTGCCAACAGCCACTCGGGAGAAGTGTATGGTGTTTCCTGAAACATCTAAAAAACAAAGCAACAGAGCCTAGGGCACTTCCACTTATGGTCCTATAGCTTAGGGAAATTAAAATCAAAAAGACACAGCCACCCCAAAGGTTGGGACGGCTCTGTTTACAAGAACCTGGTTTACGGTACAAGTTCAATATCGCAGAAAGTGAAAAATGGATAAAGAAGTTGTGGTACTTACGTACAATGCAGTATCACTCAGCAATGAAATCTATGTCATCAGGCCCGTAGCAGCATAATGAGTGGATTCAGGTACGATGATTCTAACTGAAATAAGTCACACAGAAAAAGAAACATCATAAGATATCACTAATACACGGAATGTAACCTTGGCTACACAGGAACTGAATTACAAAACAGAACAGGGTCTCAAATTTAGAAACCCAACTTATGCTTGCTTAAGGGGAAAGGTGAGTTGGGGTGCTGCATAAAACCAGAGATTGAAATGAGCACAGATAAAGTTCCTTAAGCCAAATATGGAATAGACAAGAGCTACTCCTTGCTCAACGAAATGGACTCAACACCCCATATTAAATGCCTAAGAGTGTACCTGACTAGGAAGTATCTTAAAACCTATGGATTGCTATGTCTCCGAAAGAGAATCAAGCGTGTGTGCAGGGGCATAAACGCAGCAGTGATAGGATTGGAGAGGTTCGGTGAGCAAATGAAGACCCTTTGAAGTCATATTGCATGGTACCCATTCCACGGGTCTCAACTCTCCAGGTTTAAGGTATTCTTCCTTCAGCTAAAACATGCATGTGGAACCCAGAGTATGATCAACCGTGTGATCGGGAGACGTGTTCCAATATGTCTCAGTTTTCGTCCCCTGGTACTCGGGTGCAACATTCCAGACGCTTTCCTAACACTCTGCCGACTTGGAGAGTCAGCGCCTTTAACCTCCTGTTTGGCCCAGTTTGCAATTTCTGCGGAAGATGAACAGGAATAGGGAGAACCAATGAGAGACTAGATGGAGGTGTCTGGACGGGCAAATTTAACTCTCATTTCCCACCAGGAAGAGGAATTAACCAAAGGCTCAGCGTGCCGTGCCGGAACCAGATTAGGGCCTGAAGCCATCCTGCGGTGTTGCGGCCAGCTCACGAGAAAGCGAGTTGAAGAAAGGAGCTCAGGGGCACTGTAATTCACAAACCTGCAGAGTTATAAATGACAGCTATCGTCCAAAAATATACTGAAGTAAGGCTGCCAAGAGGACTTGAAAGCGGGGCAGAATGGCAGGAAACCGATTTCAGGAGGTAGACTGGAATTGCATTTAAAGCATAGGAAAAGAGGCAGAACGTCCACAATGATGCACTTGGCCAAAAAGGGCGTATGCGTTTTTTCCTGAATATATTCAGGAAAAAACGCATACGCCCTTTTTGGCCAACCAAGCAAGCTTGCAAAGGAAATCTGCACTACAATGAAGTCTCACTTCCCCCCGGTCAAAAGGGCCATCTGAATAAAGTGTAAATCCAGAAAGGCAGGACAGGCCATGGAGAACTGGGAGCCTTGTTATGCTGATGGGCGGGATGTAAATTGCCAACAGCCACTCGGGAGAAGTGTATGGTGTTTCCTGAAACATCTAAAAAACAAAGCAACAGAGCCTAGGGCACTTCCACTTATGGTCCTATAGTTTAGGGAAATTAAAATCAAAAAGACACAGCCACCCCAAAGGTTGGGACAACTCTGTTTACAACAACCTGGTTTAAGGTACAAGTTCAATATCGCGGAAAGTGAAAAATGGATAAAGAAGTTGTGGTACTTACGTACAATGCAGTATCACTCAGCAATGAAATCTATGTCATCAGGCCCGTAGCAGCATAATGAGTGGATTCAGGTATGATGATTCTAACTGAAATAAGTCACACAGAAAAAGAAACATCATAAGATATCACTAATACACGGAATGTAACCTTGGCTACACAGGAACTGAATTCCAAAACAGAACAGGGTCTCAAATTTAGAAACCCAACTTATGCTTGCTTAAGGGGAAAGGTGAGTTGGGGTGCTGCATAAAACCAGAGATTGAAATGAGCACAGATAAAGTTCCTTAAGCCAAATATGGAATAGACAAGAGCTACTCCTTGCTCAACGAAATGGACTCAACACCCCATATTAAATGCCTAAGAGTGTACCTGACTAGGAAGTATCTTAAAACCTATGGATTGCTATGTCTCCGAAAGAGAATCAAGCGTGTGTACAGGGGCATAAACGCAGCAGTGATAGGATTGGAGAAGTTCGGTGAGCAAATGAAGACCCTTTGAAGTCATATTGCATGGTACCCATTCCACGGGTCTCAACTCTCCAGGTTTAAGGTATTCTTCCTTCAGCTAAAACATGCATGTGGAACCCAGAGTATGATCAACCGTGTGATCAGGAGACGTGTTCAAATATGTCTCAGTTTTCGTCCCCTGGTACTCGGGTGCAACATTCCAGACGCTTTACTAACACTCTCCCGACTTGGAGAGTCAGTGCCTTTAACATCCTGTTTGGCCCAGTTTGCAATTTCTGCGGAAGATGAACAGGAATAGGGAGAACCAATGAGAGACTAGCTGGAGGTGTCTGGACGGGCAAATTTAACTCTCATTTCCCACCAGGAAGAGGAATTAACCAAAGGCTCAGCGTTCCGTGCTGGAACCAGATTAGGGCCTGAAGCCAACATGCGGTGTTGCGACCAGCTCACGAGAAAGCGAGTTGAAGAAAGGAGCTCAGGGGCACTGTAATTCACAAACCTGCAGAGTTATAAATGACAGCTATCATCCAAAAATATACTGAAGTAAGGCTGCCAAGAGGACTTGAAAGCGGGGCAGAATTGCAGAAAACCGATTTCAGGAGGTAGACTGGAATTGCATTTAAAGCATAGGAAAAGAGGCAGAACGTCCACAATGATGCACTTGGCCAAAAAGGGCGTATGCGTTTTTTCCTGAATATATTCAGGAAAAAACGCACACGCCCTTTTTGGCCAACCAAGCAAGCTTGCAAAGGAAATCTGCACTACAATGAAGTCTCACTTCCCCCTGGTCATAAGGGCCATCTGAAAAAAGTGTAAAATCCAGAAAGGCAGGACAGGCCATGGAGAACTGGGAGCCTTGTTATGCTGATGGGCGGGATGTAAATTGCCAACAGCCACTCGGGAGAAGTGTATGGTGTTTCCTGAAACATCTAAAAAACAAAGCAACAGAGCCTAGGGCACTTCCACTTATGGTCCTATAGCTTAGGGAAATTAAAATCAAAAAGACACAGCCACCCCAAAGTTTGGGACGGCTCTGTTTACAAGAACCTGATTTACGGTACAAGTTCAATATCGCAGAAAGTGAAAAATGGATAAAGAAGTTGTGGTACTTACGTACAATGCAGTATCACTCAGCAATGAAATCTATGTCATCAGGCCCGTAGCAGCATAATGAGTGGATTCAGGTATGATGATTCTAACTGAAATAAGTCACACAGAAAAAGAAACATCATAAGATATCACTAATACACGGAATGTAACCTTGGCTACACAGGAACTGAATTCCAAAACAGAACAGGGTCTCAAATTTAGAAACCCAACTTATGCTTGCTTAAGGGGAAAGGTGAGTTGGGGTGCTGCATAAAACCAGAGATTGAAATGAGCACAGATAAAGTTCCTTAAGCCAAATATGGAATAGACAAGAGCTACTCCTTGCTCAACGAAATGGACTCAACACCCCATATTAAATGCCTAAGAGTGTACCTGACTAGGAAGTATCTTAAAACCTATGGATTGCTATGTCTCTGAAAGAGAATCAAGCGTGTGTACAGGGGCATAAACGCAGCAGTGATAGGATTGGAGAGGTTCGGTGAGCAAATGAAGACCCTTTGAAGTCATATTGCATTGTACCCATTCCACGGGTCTCAACTCTCCAGGTTTAAGGTATTCTTCCTTCAGCTAAAACATGCATGTGGAACCCAGAGTATGATCAACCGTGTGATCGGGAGACGTGTTCCAATATGTCTCAGTTTTCGTCCCCTGGTACTCGGGTGCAACATTCCAGACGCTTTACTAACACTCTCCCGACTTGGAGAGTCAGCGCCTTTAACCTCCTGTTTGGCCCAGTTTTCAATTTCTGCGGAAGATGAACAGGAATAGGGAGAACCAATGAGAGACTAGCTGGAGGTGTCTGGACGGGCAAATTTAACTCTCATTTCCCACCAGGAAGAGGAATTAACCAAAGGCTCAGCGTGCCGTGCTGGAACCAGATTAGGGCCTGAAGCCATCCTGCGGTGTTGCGGCCAGCTCACGCGAAAGCGAGTCGAAGAAAGGAGCTCAGGGGCACTGTAATTCACAAACCTGCAGAGTTATAAATGACAGCTATCGTCCAAAAATATACTGAAGTAAGGCTGCCAAGAGGACTTGAAAGCGGGGCAGAATTGCAGGAAACCGATTTCAGGAGGTAGACTGGAATTGCATTGAAAGCATAGGAAAAGAGGCAGAACGTCCACAATGATGCACTTGGCCAAAAAGGGCGTATGCGTTTTTTCCTGAATATATTCAGGAAAAAACGCATACGCCCTTTTTGGCCAACCAAGCAAGCTTGCAAAGGAAATCTGCACTACAATGAAGTCTCACTTCCCCCTGGTCAAAAGGGCCATCTGAAAAAAGTGTAAAATCCAGAAAGGCAGGACAGGCCATGGAGAACTGGGAGCCTTGTTATGCTGATGGGCGGGATGTCAATTGCCAACAGCCACTCGGGAGAAGTGTATGGTGTTTCCTGAAACATCTAAAAAACAAAGCAACAGAGCCTAGGGCACTTCCACTTATGGTCCTATAGCTTAGGGAAATTAAAATCAAAAAGACACAGCCACCCCAAAGTTTGGGACGGCTCTGTTTACAAGAACCTGATTTACGGTACAAGTTCAATATCGCAGAAAGTGAAAAATGGATAAAGAAGTTGTGGTACTTACGTACAATGCAGTATCACTCAGCAATGAAATCTATGTCATCAGGCCCGTAGCAGCATAATGAGTGGATTCAGGTATGATGATTCTAACTGAAATAAGTCACACAGAAAAAGAATCATAAGATATCACTAATACATGGAATGTAAACTTGGCTACACAGGAACTGAATTCCAAAACAAAACAGGGTCTCAAATTTAGAAACCCAACTTATGCTTGCTTAAGGGGAAAGGTGAGTTGGAGTGCTGCATAAAACCAGAGATTGAAATGAGCACAGATAAAGTTCCTTAAGCCAAATATGGAATAGACAAGAGCTACTCCTTGCTCAACGAAATGGACTCAACACCCCATATTAAATGCCTAAGAGTGTACCTGACTAGGAAGTATCTTAAAACCTATGGATTGCTATGTCTCCGAAAGAGAATCAAGCGTGTGTACACGGGCATAAACGCAGCAGTGATAGGATTGGAGAAGTTCGGTGAGCAAATGAAGACCCTTTGAAGTCATATTGCATGGTAACCATTCCACGGGTCTCAACTCTCCAGGTTTAAGGTATTCTTCCTTCAGCTAAAACATGCATGTGGAACCCAGAGTATGATCAACCGTGTGATCGGGAGACGTGTTCCAATATGTCTCAGTTTTCGTCCCCTGGTACTCGGGTGCAACATTCCAGACGCTTTCCTAACACTCTCCCGACTTGGAGAGTCAGCGCCTTTAACCTCCTGTTTGGCCCAGTTTGCAATTTCTGTGGAAGATGAACAGGAATAGGGAGAACCAATGAGAGACTAGATGGAGGTGTCTGGACGGGCAAATTTAACTCTCATTTCCCACCAGGAAGAGGAATTAACCAAAGGCTCAGCGTGCCGTGCCGGAACCAGATTAGGGCCTGAAGCCATCCTGCGGTGTTGCGGCCAGCTCACGAGAAAGCGAGTTGAAGAAAGGAGCTCAGGGGCACTGTAATTCACAAACCTGCAGAGTTATAAATGACAGCTATCGTCCAAAAATATACTGAAGTAAGGCTGCCAAGAGGACTTGAAAGCGGGGCAGAATTGCAGGAAACCGATTTCAGGAGGTAGACTGGAATTGCATTTAAAGCATAGGAAAAGAGGCAGAACGTCCACAATGATGCACTTGGCCAAAAAGGGCGTATGCGTTTTTTCCTGAATATATTCAGGAAAAAACGCATACGCCCTTTTTGGCCAACCAAGCAAGCTTGCAAAGGAAATCTGCACTACAATGAAGTCTCACTTCCCCCCGGTCAAAAGGGCCATCTGAATAAAGTGTAAATCCAGAAAGGCAGGACAGGCCATGGAGAACTGGGAGCCTTGTTATGCTGATGGGCGGGATGTAAATTGCCAACAGCCACTCGGGAGAAGTGTATGGTGTTTCCTGAAACATCTAAAAAACAAAGCAACAGAGCCTAGGGCACTTCCACTTATGGTCCTATAGCTTAGGGAAATTAAAATCAAAAAGACACAGCCACCCCAAAGGTTGGGACAACTCTGTTTACATCAACCTGGTTTAAGGTACAAGTTCAATATCGCGGAAAGTGAAAAATGGATAAAGAAGTTGTGGTACTTACGTACAATGCAGTATCACTCAGCAATGAAATCTATGTCATCAGGCCCGTAGCAGCATAATGAGTGGATTCAGGTATGATGATTCTAACTGAAATAAGTCACACAGAAAAAGAAACATCATAAGATATCACTAATACACGGAATGTAACCTTGGCTACACAGGAACTGAATTCCAAAACAGAACAGGGTCTCAAATTTAGAAACCCAACTTATGCTTGCTTAAGGGGAAAGGTGAGTTGGGGTGCTGCATAAAACCAGAGATTGAAATGAGCACAGATAAAGTTCCTTAAGCCAAATATGGAATAGACAAGAGCTACTCCTTGCTCAACGAAATGGACTCAACACCCCATATTAAATGCCTAAGAGTGTACCTGACTAGGAAGTATCTTAAAACCTATGGATTGCTATGTCTCCGAAAGAGAATCAAGCGTGTGTACAGGGGCATAAACGCAGCAGTGATAGGATTGGAGAAGTTCGGTGAGCAAATGAAGACCCTTTGAAGTCATATTGCATGGTACCCATTCCACGGGTCTCAACTCTCCAGGTTTAAGGTATTCTTCCTTCAGCTAAAACATGCATGTGGAACCCAGAGTATGATCAACCGTGTGATCGGGAGACGTGTTCCAATATGTGTCAGTTTTCGTCCCCTGGTACTCGGGTGCAACATTCCAGACGCTTTACTAACACTCTCCCGACTTGGAGAGTCAGTGCCTTTAACCTCCTGTTTGGCCCAGTTTGCAATTTCTGCGGAAGATGAACAGGAATAGGGAGAACCAATGAGAGACTAGCTGGAGGTGTCTGGACGGGCAAATTTAACTCTCATTTCCCACCAGGAAGAGGAATTAACCAAAGGCTCAGCGTGCCGTGCCGGAACCAGATTAGGGCCTGAAGCCATCCTGCGGTGTTGCGGCCAGCTCACGAGAAAGCGAGTTGAAGAAAGGAGCTCAGGGGCACTGTAATTCACAAACCTGCAGAGTTATAAATGACAGCTATCGTCCAAAAATATACTGAAGTAAGGCTGCCAAGAGGACTTGAAAGCGGGGCAGAATTGCAGGAAACCGATTTCAGGAGGTAGACTGGAATTGCATTTAAAGCATAGGAAAAGAGGCAGAACGTCCACAATGATGCACTTGGCCAAAAAGGGCGTATGCGTTTTTTCCTGAATATATTCAGGAAAAAACGCATACGCCCTTTTTGGCCAACCAAGCAAGCTTGCAAAGGAAATCTGCACTACAATGAAGTCTCACTTCCCCCCGGTCAAAAGGGCCATCTGAATAAAGTGTAAATCCAGAAAGGCAGGACAGGCCATGGAGAACTGGGAGCCTTGTTATGCTGATGGGCGGGATGTAAATTGCCAACAGCCACTCGGGAGAAGTGTATGGTGTTTCCTGAAACATCTAAAAAACAAAGCAACAGAGCCTAGGGCACTTCCACTTATGGTCCTATAGCTTAGGGAAATTAAAATCAAAAAGACACAGCCACCCCAAAGGTTGGGACAACTCTGTTTACAACAACCTGGTTTAAGGTACAAGTTCAATATCACGGAAAGTGAAAAATGGATAAAGAAGTTGTGGTACTTACGTACAATGCAGTATCACTCAGCAATGAAATCTATGTCATCAGGCCCGTAGCAGCATAATGAGTGGATTCAGGTATGATGATTCTAACTGAAATAAGTCACACAGGAAAAGAAACATCATAAGATATCACTAATACACGGAATGTAACCTTGGCTACACAGGAACTGAATTCCAAAACAGAACAGGGTCTCCAATTTAGAAACCCAACTTATGCTTGCTTAAGGGGAAAGGTGAGTTGGGGTGCTGCATAAAACCAGAGATTGAAATGAGCACAGATAAAGTTCCTTAAGCCAAATATGGAATAGACAAGAGCTACTCCTTGCTCAACGAAATGGACTCAACACCCCATATTAAATGCCTAAGAGTGTACCTGACTAGGAAGTATCTTAAAACCTATGGATTGCTATGTCTCCAAAAGAGAATCAAGCGTGTGTACAGGGGCATAAACGCAGCAGTGATAGGATTGGAGAAGTTCGGTGAGCAAATGAAGACCCTTTGAAGTCATATTGCATGGTACCCATTCCACGGGTCTCAACTCTCCAGGTTTAAGGTATTCTTCCTTCAGCTAAAACATGCATGTGGAACCCAGAGTATGATCAACCGTGTGATCGGGAGACGTGTTCCAATATGTCTCAGTTTTCGTCCCCTGGTACTCGGGTGCAACATTCCAGACGCTTTACTAACACTCTCCCGACTTGGAGAGTCAGTGCCTTTAACCTCCTGTTTGGCCCAGTTTGCAATTTCTGCGGAAGATGAACAGGAATAGGGAGAACCAATGAGAGACTAGCTGGAGGTGTCTGGACGGGCAAATTTAACTCTCATTTCCCACCAGGAAGAGGAATTAACCAAAGGCTCAGCGTGCCGTGCTGGAACCAGATTAGGGCCTGAAGCCAACATGCGGTGTTGCGGCCAGCTCACGAGAAAGCGAGTTGAAGAAAGGAGCTCAGGGGCACTGTAATTCACAAACCTGCAGAGTTATAAATGACAGCTATCGTCCAAAAATATACTGAAGTAAGGCTGCCAAGAGGACTTGAAAGCGGGGCAGAATTGCAGGAAACCGATTTCAGGAGGTAGACTGGAATTGCATTGAAAGCATAGGAAAAGAGGCAGAACGTCCACAATGATGCACTTGGCCAAAAAGGGCGTATGCGTTTTTTCCTGAATATATTCAGGAAAAAACGCATACGCCCTTTTTGGCCAACCAAGCAAGCTTGCAAAGGAAATCTGCACTACAATGAAGTCTCACTTCCCCCTGGTCAAAAGGGCCATCTGAAAAAAGTGTAAAATCCAGAAAGGCAGGACAGGCCATGGAGAACTGGGAGCCTTGTTATGCTGATGGGCGGGATGTAAATTGCAAACAGCCACTCGGGAGAAGTGTATGGTGTTTCCTGAAACATCTAAAAAACAAAGCAACAGAGCCTAGGGCACTTCCACTTATGGTCCTATAGCTTAGGGAAATTAAAATCAAAAAGACACAGCCACCCCAAAGTTTGGGACGGCTCTGTTTACAAGAACCTGATTTACGGTACAAGTTCAATATCGCAGAAAGTGAAAAATGGATAAAGAAGTTGTGGTACTTACGTACAATGCAGTATCACTCAGCAATGAAATCTATGTCATCAGGCCCGTAGCAGCATAATGAGTGGATTCAGGTATGATGATTCTAACTGAAATAAGTCACACAGAAAAAGAAACATCATAAGATATCACTAATACACGGAATGTAACCTTGGCTACACAGGAACTGAATTCCAAAACAGAACAGGGTCTCAAATTTAGAAACCCAACATATGCTTGCTTAAGGGGAAAGGTGAGTTGGGGTGCTGCATAAAACCAGAGATTGAAATGAGCACAGATAAAGTTCCTTAAGCCAAATATGGAATAGACAAGAGCTACTCCTTGCTCAACGAAATGGACTCAACACCCCATATTAAATGCCTAAGAGTGTACCTGACTAGGAAGTATCTTAAAACCTATGGATTGCTATGTCTCCGAAAGAGAATCAAGCGTGTGTACAGGGGCATAAACGCAGCAGTGATAGGATTGGAGAAGTTCGGTGAGCAAATGAAGACCCTTTGAAGTCATATTGCATGGTAACCATTCCACGGGTCTCAACTCTCCAGGTTTAAGGTATTCTTCCTTCAGCTAAAACATGCATGTGGAACCCAGAGTATGATCAACCGTGTGATCGGGAGACGTGTTCCAATATGTCTCAGTTTTCGTCCCCTGGTACTCGGGTGCAACATTCCAGACGCTTTACTAACACTCTCCTGACTTGGAGAGTCAGCGCCTTTAACCTCCTGTTTGGCCCAGTTTGCAATTTCTGCGGAAGATGAACAGGAATAGGGAGAACCAATGAGAGACTAGCTGGAGGTGTCTGGACGGGCAAATTTAACTCTCATTTCCCACCAGGAAGAGGAATTAACCAAAGGCTCAGCGTGCCGTGCCGGAACCAGATTAGGGCCTGAAGCAATCCTGCGGTGTTGCGGCCAGCTCACGAGAAAGCGAGTTGAAGAAAGGAGCTCAGGGGCACTGTAATTCACAAACCTGCAGAGTTATAAATGACAGCTATCGTCCAAAAATATACTGAAGTAAGGCTGCCAAGAGGACTTGAAAGTGGGGCAGAATTGCAGGAAACCGATTTCAGGAGGTAGACTGGAATTGCATTGAAAGCATAGGAAAAGAGGCAGAACGTCCACAATGATGCACTTGGCCAAAAAGAGCATATGCGTTTTTTCCTGAATATATTCAGGAAAAAACGCATACGCCCTTTTTGGCCAACCAAGCAAGCTTGCAAAGGAAATCTGCACTACAATGAAGTCTCACTTCCCCCCGGTCAAAAGGGCCATCTGAAAAAAGTGTAAAATCCAGAAAGGCAGGACAGGCCATGGAGAACTGGGAGCCTTGTTATGCTGATGGGCGGGATGTCAATTGCCAACAGCCACTCGGGAGAAGTGTATGGTGTTTCCTGAAACATCTAAAAAACAAAGCAACAGAGCCTAGGGCACTTCAACTTATGGTCCTATATCTTAGGGAAATTAAATCAAAAGACACAGCCACCCCAAAGGTTGGGACGGCTCTGTTTACAAGAACCTGGTTTACGGTACAAGTTAAATATCGCAGAAAGTGAAAAATGGATAAAGATGTTGTGGTACTTACGTACAATGCAATATCACTCAGCAATGAACTCTATGTCATCAGGCCCGTAGCAGCATAATGAGTGGATTCAGGTATGATGATTCTAACTGAAATAAGTCACACAGAAAAAGAAACATCATAAGATATCACTAATACACGGAATGTAAACTTGGCTACATAGGAATTGAATTCCAAAACAGAACAGGGTCTCAAATTTAGAAACCCAACTTATGCTTGCTTAAGGGGAAAGGTGAGTTGGGGTGCTGCATAAAACCAGAGATTGAAATGAGCACAGATAAAGTTCCTTAAGCCAAATATGGAATAGACAAGAGCTACTCCTTGCTCAACAAAATGGATTCAACACCCCATATTAAACACCTAAGAATGTACCTGACTAGGAAGTATCTTAAAACCTATGGATTGCTATGTCTCCGAAAGAGAATCAAGCGTGTGTGCATGGGCATAAACGCAGCAGTGATAGGATTGGAGAGGTTCGGTGAGCAAATGAAGACCCTTTGAAGTCATATTGCATGGTACCCATTCCACGGGTCTCAACTGTCCAGGTTTAAGGTATTCTTCCTTCAGCTAAAACATGCATGTGGAACCCAGAGTATGATCAACCGTGTAATCGGGAGACGTGTTCCAATATGTCTCAGTTTTCGTCCCCTGGTACTCGGGTGCAACATTCCAGACGCTTTACTAACACTCTCCCGACTTGGAGAGTCAGTGCCTTTAACCTCCTGTTTGGCCCAGTTTGCAATTTCTGCGGAAGATGAACAGGAATAGGGAGAACCAATGAGAGACTAGATGGAGGTGTCTGGACGGGCAAATTTAACTCTCATTTCCCACCAGGAAGAGGAATTAACCAAAGGCTCAGCGTGCCGTGCCAGAACCAGATTAGGGCCTGAAGCCAACATGCGGTGTTGCGGCCAGCTCACGCGAAAGAGAGTTGAGGAAAGGAGCTCAGGGGCACTGTAATTCACAAACCTGCAGAGTTATAAATGACAGCTATCGTCCAAAAATATACTGAAGTAAGGCTGCCAAGAGGACTTGAAAGCGGTGCAGAATTGCAGGAAACCGATTTCAGGAGGTAGACTGGAATTGCATTTAAAGCATAGGAAAAGAGGCAGAACGTCCACAATGATGCACTTGGCCAAAAAGGGCGTATGCGTTTTTTCCTGAATATATTCAGGAAAAAACGCATACGCTCTTTTTGGCCAACCAAGCAAGCTTCCAAAGGAAATCTGCACTACAATGAAGTCTCACTTCCCCCCGGTCAAAAGGGCCATCTGAAAAAAGTGTAAAATCCAGAAAGGCAGGACAGGCCATGGAGAACTGGGAGCCTTGTTATGCTGATGGGCGGGATGTAAATTGCCAACAGCCACTCGGGAGAAGTGTATGCTGTTTCCTGAAACATCTAAAAAACAAAGCAACAGAGCCTAGGGCACTTCCACTTATGGTCCTATATCTTAGGGAAATTAAAATCAAAAGACACAGCCACCCCAAAGGTTGGGACGGCTCTGTTTACAAGAACCTGGTTTACGGTACAAGTTCAATATCGCAGAAAGTGAAAAATGGATAAAGAAGTTGTGGTACTTACGTACAATGCAGTATCACTCAGCAAGGAAATCTATGTCATCAGGCCCGTAGCAGCATAATGAGTGGATTCAGGTATGATGATTCTAACTGAAATAAGTCACACAGAAAAAGAAACATCATAAGATATCACTAATACACGGAATGTAAACTTGGCTACACAGGAACTGAATTCCAAAACAGAACAGGTTCTCAAATTTAGAAAACCAACTTATGCTTGCTTAAGGGGAAAGGTGAGTTGGGGTGCTGCATAAAACCAGAGATTGAAATGAGCACAGATAAAGTTCCTTAAGCCAAATATGGAATAGACAAGAGCTACTCCTTGCTCAACGAAATGGACTCAACACCCCATATTAAACACCTAAGAATATACCTGACTAGGAAGTATCTTAAAACCTATGGATTGCTATGTCTCCGAAAGAGAATCAAGCGTGTGTACAGGGGCATAAACGCAGCAGTGATAGGATTGGAGAGGTTCGGTGAGCAAATGAAGACCCTTTGAAGTCATATTGCATGGTACCCATTCCACGGGTCTCAACTCTCCAGGTTTAAGGCATTCTTCCTTCAGCTAAAACATGCATGTGGAACCCAGAGTATGATCAACCGTGTGATCGGGAGACGTGTTCCAATATGTGTCAGTTTTCGTCCCCTGGTACTCGGGTGCAACATTGCAGACGCTTTACTAACACTCTCCCGACTTGGAGAGTCAGTGCCTTTAACCTCCTGTTTGGCCCAGTTTGCAATTTCTGCGGAAGATGAACAGGAATAGGGAGAACCAATGAGAGACTAGCTGGAGGTGTCTGGACGGGCAAATTTAACTCTCATTTCCCACCAGGAAGAGGAATTAACCAAAGACTCAGCGTGCCGTGCCAGAACCAGATTAGGGCCTGAAGCCAACATGCGGTGTTGCGGCCAGCTCACGAGAAAGCGAGTTGAAGAAAGGAGCTCAGGGGCACTGTAATTCACAAACCTGCAGAGTTATAAATGACAGCTATCGTCCAAAAATATACTGCAGTAAGGCTGCCAAGAGGACTTGAAAGCGGTGCAGAATTGCAGGACACCGATTTCAGGAGGTAGACTGGAATTGCATTTAAAGCATAGGAAAAGAGGCAGAACGTCCACAATGATGCACTTGGCCAAAAAGGGCGTATGCGTTTTTTCCTGAATATATTCAGGAAAAAACGCATACGCTCTTTTTGGCCAACCAAGCAAGCTTGCAAAGGAAATCTGCACTACAATGAAGTCTCACTTCCCCCCGGTCAAAAGGGCCATCTGAAAAAAGTGTAAAATCCAGAAAGGCAGGACAGGCCATGGAGAACTGGGAGCCTTGTTATACTGATGGGCGGGATGTAAATTGCCAACAGCCACTCGGGAGAAGTGTATGGTGTTTCCTGAAACATCTAAAAAACAAAGCAACAGAGCCTAGGGCACTTCCACTTATGGTCCTATAGCTTAGGGAAATTAAAATCAAAAGACACAGCCACCCCAAACGTTGGGACGGCTCTGTTTACAAGAACCTGGTTTACGGTACAAGTTCAATATCGCAGAAAGTGAAAAATTGATAAAGAAGTTGTGGTACTTACGTACAATGCAGTATCACTCAGCAATGAAATCTATGTCATCAGGCCCGTAGCAGCATAATGAGTGGATTCAGGTATGATGATTCTAACTGAAATAAGTCACACAGAAAAAGAAACATCATAAGATATCACTAATACACGGAATGTAAACTTGGCTACACAGGAACTGAATTACAAAACAGAACAGGGTCTCAAATTTAGAAAACCAACTTATGCTTGCTTAAGGGGAAAGGTGAGTTGGGGTGCTGCATAAAACCAGAGATTGAAATGAGCACAGATAAAGTTCCTTAAGCCAAATATGGAATAGACAAGAGCTACTCCTTGCTCAACGAAATGGACTCAACACCCCATATTAAACACCTAAAAATATACCTGACTAGGAAGTATCTTAAAACCTATGGATTGCTATGTCTCCGAAAGGGAATCAAGCGTGTGAACAGGGGCATAATCGCAGCAGTGATAGGACTGGAGAGGTTCGGTGAGCAAATGAAGACCCTTTGAAGTCATATTGCATGGTACCCATTCCACGGGTCTCAACTCTCCAGGTTTAAGGTATTCTTCCTTCAGCTAAAACATGCATGTGGAACCCAGAGTATGATCAACCGTGTGATCGGGAGACGTGTTCCAATATGTGTCAGTTTTCGTCCCCTGGTACTCGGGTGCAACATTCCAGACGCTTTACTAACACTCTCCCGACTTGGAGAGTCAGTGCCTTTAACCTCCTGTTTGGCCCAGTTTGCAATTTCTGTGGAAGATGAACAGGAATAGGGAGAACCAATGAGAGACTAGCTGGAGCTGTCTGGACGGGCAAATTTAACTCTCATTTCCCACCAGGAAGAGGAATTAACCAAAGGCTCAGCGTGCCGTGCCGGAACCAGATTAGGGCCTGAAGCCATCCTGCGGTGTTGCGGCCAGCTCACGAGAAAGCGAGTTGAAGAAAGGAGCTCAGGGGCACTGTAATTCACAAACCTGCAGAGTTATAAATGACAGCTATCGTCCAAAAATATACTGAAGTAAGGCTGCCAAGAGGACTTGAAAGCGGGGCAGAATTGCAGGAAACCGATTTCAGGAGGTAGACTGGAATTGCATTTAAAGCATAGGAAAAGAGGCAGAACGTCCACAATGATGCACTTGGCCAAAAAGGGCGTATGCGTTTTTTCCTGAATATATTCAGGAAAAAACGCATACGCTCTTTTTGGCCAACCAAGCAAGCTTGCAAAGGAAATCTGCACTACAATGAAGTCTCACTTCCCCCCGGTCAAAAGGGCCATCTGAAAAAAGTGTAAAATCCAGAAAGGCAGGACAGGCCATGGAGAACTGGGAGCCTTGTTATACTGATGGGCGGGATGTAAATTGCCAACAGCCACTCGGGAGAAGTGTATGGTGTTTCCTGAAACATCTAAAAAACAAAGCAACAGAGCCTAGGGCACTTCCACTTATGGTCCTATAGCTTAGGGAAATTAAAATCAAAAGACACAGCCACCCCAAACGTTGGGACGGCTCTGTTTACAAGAACCTGGTTTACGGTACAAGTTCAATATCGCAGAAAGTGAAAAATTGATAAAGAAGTTGTGGTACTTACGTACAATGCAGTATCACTCAGCAATGAAATCTATGTCATCAGGCCCGTAGCAGCATAATGAGTGGATTCAGGTATGATGATTCTAACTGAAATAAGTCACACAGAAAAAGAAACATCATAAGATATCACTAATACACGGAATGTAAACTTGGCTACACAGGAACTGAATTACAAAACAGAACAGGGTCTCAAATTTAGAAAACCAACTTATGCTTGCTTAAGGGGAAAGGTGAGTTGGGGTGCTGCATAAAACCAGAGATTGAAATGAGCACAGATAAAGTTCCTTAAGCCAAATATGGAATAGACAAGAGCTACTCCTTGCTCAACGAAATGGACTCAACACCCCATATTAAACACCTAAAAATATACCTGACTAGGAAGTATCTTAAAACCTATGGATTGCTATGTCTCCGAAAGGGAATCAAGCGTGTGAACAGGGGCATAATCGCAGCAGTGATAGGACTGGAGAGGTTCGGTGAGCAAATGAAGACCCTTTGAAGTCATATTGCATGGTACCCATTCCACGGGTCTCAACTCTCCAGGTTTAAGGTATTCTTCCTTCAGCTAAAACATGCATGTGGAACCCAGAGTATGATCAACCGTGTGATCGGGAGACGTGTTCCAATATGTGTCAGTTTTCGTCCCCTGGTACTCGGGTGCAACATTCCAGACGCTTTACTAACACTCTCCCGACTTGGAGAGTCAGTGCCTTTAACCTCCTGTTTGGCCCAGTTTGCAATTTCTGTGGAAGATGAACAGGAATAGGGAGAACCAATGAGAGACTAGCTGGAGCTGTCTGGACGGGCAAATTTAACTCTCATTTCCCACCAGGAAGAGGAATTAACCAAAGGCTCAGCGTGCCGTGCCGGAACCAGATTAGGGCCTGAAGCCATCCTGCGGTGTTGCGGCCAGCTCACAAGAAAGCGAGTTGAAGAAAGGAGCTCAGGGGCACTGTAATTCACAAACCTGCAGAGTTATAAATGACAGCTATCGTCCAAAAATATACTGAAGTAAGGCTGCCAAGAGGACTTGAAAGCGGGGCAGAATTGCAGGAAACCGATTTCAGGAGGTAGACTGGAATTGCATTTAAAGCATAGGAAAAGAGGCAGAACGTCCACAATGATGCACTTGGTCAAAAAGGGCGTATGCATTTTTTCCTGAATATATTCAGGAAAAAACGCATACACACTTTTTGGCCAACCAAGCAAGCTTGCAAAGGAAATCTGCACTACAATGAAGTCTCACTTCCCCCCGGTCAAAAGGGCCATCTGAAAAAAGTGTAAAATCCAGAAAGGCAGGACAGGCCATGGAGAACTGGGAGCCTTGTTATGCTGATGGGCGGGATGTCAATTGCCAACAGCCACTCGGGAGAAGTGTATGGTGTTTCCTGAAACATCTAAAAAACAAAGCAACAGAGCCTAGGGCACTTCCACTTATGGTCCTATAGCTTAGGGAAATTAAAATCAAAAAGACACAGCCACCCCAAAGGTTGGGACGGCTCTGTTTACAAGAACCTGGTTTACGGTACAAGTTCAATATCGCAGAAAGTGAAAAATGGATAAAGAAGTTGTGGTACTTACGTACAATGCAGTATCACTCAGCAATGAAATCTATGTCATCAGGCCCGTAGCAGCATAATGAGTGGATTCAGGTACGATGATTCTAACTGAAATAAGTCACACAGAAAAAGAAACATCATAAGATATCACTAATACACGGAATGTAACCTTGGCTACACAGGAACTGAATTACAAAACAGAACAGGGTCTCAAATTTAGAAACCCAACTTATGCTTGCTTAAGGGGAAAGGTGAGTTGGGGTGCTGCATAAAACCAGAGATTGAAATGAGCACAGATAAAGTTCCTTAAGCCAAATATGGAATAGACAAGAGCTACTCCTTGCTCAACGAAATGGACTCAACACCCCATATTAAATGCCTAAGAGTGTACCTGACTAGGAAGTATCTTAAAACCTATGGATTGCTATGTCTCCGAAAGAGAATCAAGCGTGTGTGCAGGGGCATAAACGCAGCAGTGATAGGATTGGAGAGGTTCGGTGAGCAAATGAAGACCCTTTGAAGTCATATTGCATGGTACCCATTCCACGGGTCTCAACTCTCCAGGTTTAAGGTATTCTTCCTTCAGCTAAAACATGCATGTGGAACCCAGAGTATGATCAACCGTGTGATCGGGAGACGTGTTCCAATATGTCTCAGTTTTCGTCCCCTGGTACTCGGGTGCAACATTCCAGACGCTTTACTAACACTCTCCCGACTTGGTTAACCTCCTGTTTGGCCCAGTTTGCAATTTCTGCGGAAGATGAACAGGAATAGGGAGAACCAATGACAGACTAGCTGGAGGTGTCTGGACGGGCAAATTTAACTCTCATTTCCCACCAGGAAGAGGAATTAACCAAAGGCTCAGCATGCCGTGCCGGAACCAGATTAGGGCCTGAAGCCATCCTGCGGTGTTGCGGCCAGCTCACGAGAAAGCGAGTTGAAGAAAGGAGCTCAGGGGCACTGTAATTCACAAACCTGCAGAGTTATAAATGACAGCTATGGTCCAAAAATATACTGAAGTAAGGCTGCCAAGAGGACTTGAACTTGGGTCAGAATTGCAGGAAACCGATTTCAGGAGGTAGACTGGAATTGCATTTAAAGCATAGGAAAAGAGGCAGAACGTCCACAATGATGCACTTGGCCAAAAAGGGCGTATGCGTTTTTTCCTGAATATATTCAGGAAAAAACGCATACGCCCTTTTTGGCCAACCAAGCAAGCTTGCAAAGGAAATCTGCACTACAATGAAGTCTCACTTCCCCCCGGTCAAAAGGGCCATCTGAAAAAAGTGTAAAATCCAGAAAGGCAGGACAGGCCATGGAGAACTGGGAGCCTTGTTATGCTGATGGGCGGGATGTCAATTGCCAACAGCCACTCGGGAGAAGTGTATGGTGTTTCCTGAAACATCTAAAAAACAAAGCAACAGAGCCTAGGGCACTTCCACTTATGGTCCTATAGCTTAGGGAAATTAAAATCAAAAAGACACAGCCACCCCAAAGGTTGGGACGGCTCTGTTTACAAGAACCTGGTTTACGGTACAAGTTCAATATCGCAGAAAGTGAAAAATGGATAAAGAAGTTGTGGTACTTACGTACAATGCAGTATCACTCAGCAATGAAATCTATGTCATCAGGGCCGTAGCAGCATAATGAGTGGATTCAGGTACGATGATTCTAACTGAAATAAGTCACACAGGAAAAGAAACATCATAAGATATCACTAATACACGGAATGTAACCTTGGATACACAGGAACTGAATTACAAAACAGAACAGGGTCTCAAATTTAGAAACCCAACTTATGCTTGCTTAAGGGGAAAGGTGAGTTGGGGTGCTGCATAAAACCAGAGATTGAAATGAGCACAGATAAAGTTCCTTAAGCCAAATATGGAATAGACAAGAGCTACTCCTTGCTCAACGAAATGGACTCAACACCCCATATTAAAGGCCTAAGAGTGTACCTGACTAGGAAGTATCTTAAAACCTATGGATTGCTATGTCTCTGAAAGAGAATCAAGTGTGTGTACAGGGGCATAAACGCAGCAGTGATAGGATTGGAGAGGTTCGGTGAGCAAATGAAGACCCTTTGAAGTCATATTGCATGGTACCCATTCCACGGGTCTCAACTCTCCAGGTTTAAGGTATTCTTCCTTCAGCTAAAACATGCATGTGGAACCCAGAGTATGATCAACCGTGTGATCGGGAGACGTGTTCCAATATGTCTCAGTTTTCGTCCCCTGGTACTCGGGTGCAACATTCCAGACGCTTTACTAACACTCTCCCGACTTGGAGAGTCAGTGCCTTTAACCTCCTGTTTGGCCCAGTTTGCAATTTCTGCGGAAGATGAACAGGAATAGGGAGAACCAATGACAGACTAGCTGGAGGTGTCTGGACGGGCAAATTTAACTCTCATTTCCCACCAGGAAGAGGAATTAACCAAAGGCTCAGCGTGCCGTGCCGGAACCAGATTAGGGCCTGAAGCCATCCTGCGGTGTTGCGGCCAGCTCACGAGAAAGCGAGTTGAAGAAAGGAGCTCAGGGGCACTGTAATTCACAAACCTGCAGAGTTATACATGACAGCTATCGTCCAAAAATATACTGAAGTAAGGCTGCCAAGAGGACTTGAAAGCGGGGCAGAATTGCAGGAAACCGATTTCAGGAGGTAGACTGGAATTGCATTTAAAGCATAGGAAAAGAGGCAGAACGTCCACAATGATGCACTTGGCCAAAAAGGGCGTATGCATTTTTTCCTGAATATATTCAGGAAAAAACGCATACGCCCTTTTTGGCCAACCAAGCAAGCTTGCAAAGGAAATCTGCACTACAATGAAGTCTCACTTCCCCCCGGTCAAAAGGGCCATCTGAAAAAAGTGTAAAATCCAGAAAGGCAGGACAGGCCATGGAGAACTGGGAGCCTTGTTATGCTGATGGGCGGGATGTAAATTGCCAACAGCCACTCGGGAGAAGTGTATGGTGTTTCCTGAAACATCTAAAAAACAAAGCAACAGAGCCTAGGGCACTTCCACTTATGGTCCTATAGCTTAGGGAAATTAAAATCAAAAAGACACAGCCACCCCAAAGGTTGGGACGGCTCTGTTTACAAGAACCTGGTTTACGGTACAAGTTCAATATCGCAGAAAGTGAAAAATGGATAAAGAAGTTGTGGTACTTACGTACAATGCAGTATCACTCAGCAATGAAATCTATGTCATCAGGCCCGTAGCAGCATAATGAGTGGATTCAGGTACGATGATTCTAACTGAAATAAGTCACACAGGAAAAGAAACATCATAAGATATCACTAATACACGGAATGTAACCTTGGCTACACAGGAACTGAATTACAAAACAGAACAGGGTCTCAAATTTAGAAACCCAACTTATGCTTGCTTAAGGGGAAAGGTGAGTTGGGGTGCTGCATAAAACCAGAGATTGAAATGAGCACAGAAAAAGTTCCTTAAGCCAAATATGGAATAGACAAGAGCTACTCCTTGCTCAAGGAAATGGACTCAACACCCCATATTAAATGCCTAAGAGTGTACCTGACTAGGAAGTATCTTAAAACCTATGGATTGCTATGTCTCTGAAAGAGAATCAAGTGTGTGTACAGGGGCATAAACGCAGCAGTGATAGGATTGGAGAGGTTCGGTGAGCAAATGAAGACCCTTTGAAGTCATATTGCATGGTACCCATTCCACGGGTCTCAACTCTCCAGGTTTAAGGTATTCTTCCTTCAGCTAAAACATGCATGTGGAACCCAGAGTATGATCAACCGTGTGATCGGGAGACGTGTTCCAATATGTCTCAGTTTTCGTCCCCTGGTACTCGGGTGCAACATTCCAGACGCTTTACTAACACTCTCCCGACTTGGTTAACCTCCTGTTTGGCCCAGTTTGCAATTTCTGCGGAAGATGAACAGGAATAGGGAGAACCAATGACAGACTAGCTGGAGGTGTCTGGACGGGCAAATTTAACTCTCATTTCCCACCAGGAAGAGGAATTAACCAAAGGCTCAGCATGCCGTGCCGGAACCAGATTAGGGCCTGAAGCCATCCTGCGGTGTTGCGGCCAGCTCACGAGAAAGCGAGTTGAAGAAAGGAGCTCAGGGGCACTGTAATTCACAAACCTGCAGAGTTATAAATGACAGCTATGGTCCAAAAATATACTGAAGTAAGGCTGCCAAGAGGACTTGAACTTGGGTCAGAATTGCAGGAAACCGATTTCAGGAGGTAGACTGGAATTGCATTTAAAGCATAGGAAAAGAGGCAGAACGTCCACAATGATGCACTTGGCCAAAAAGGGCGTATGCGTTTTTTCCTGAATATATTCAGGAAAAAACGCATACGCCCTTTTTGGCCAACCAAGCAAGCTTGCAAAGGAAATCTGCACTACAATGAAGTCTCACTTCCCCCCGGTCAAAAGGGCCATCTGAAAAAAGTGTAAAATCCAGAAAGGCAGGACAGGCCATGGAGAACTGGGAGCCTTGTTATGCTGATGGGCGGGATGTCAATTGCCAACAGCCACTCGGGAGAAGTGTATGGTGTTTCCTGAAACATCTAAAAAACAAAGCAACAGAGCCTAGGGCACTTCCACTTATGGTCCTATAGCTTAGGGAAATTAAAATCAAAAAGACACAGCCACCCCAAAGGTTGGGACGGCTCTGTTTACAAGAACCTGGTTTACGGTACAAGTTCAATATCGCAGAAAGTGAAAAATGGATAAAGAAGTTGTGGTACTTACGTACAATGCAGTATCACTCAGCAATGAAATCTATGTCATCAGGGCCGTAGCAGCATAATGAGTGGATTCAGGTACGATGATTCTAACTGAAATAAGTCACACAGGAAAAGAAACATCATAAGATATCACTAATACACGGAATGTAACCTTGGATACACAGGAACTGAATTACAAAACAGAACAGGGTCTCAAATTTAGAAACCCAACTTATGCTTGCTTAAGGGGAAAGGTGAGTTGGGGTGCTGCATAAAACCAGAGATTGAAATGAGCACAGATAAAGTTCCTTAAGCCAAATATGGAATAGACAAGAGCTACTCCTTGCTCAACGAAATGGACTCAACACCCCATATTAAAGGCCTAAGAGTGTACCTGACTAGGAAGTATCTTAAAACCTATGGATTGCTATGTCTCTGAAAGAGAATCAAGTGTGTGTACAGGGGCATAAACGCAGCAGTGATAGGATTGGAGAGGTTCGGTGAGCAAATGAAGACCCTTTGAAGTCATATTGCATGGTACCCATTCCACGGGTCTCAACTCTCCAGGTTTAAGGTATTCTTCCTTCAGCTAAAACATGCATGTGGAACCCAGAGTATGATCAACCGTGTGATCGGGAGACGTGTTCCAATATGTCTCAGTTTTCGTCCCCTGGTACTCGGGTGCAACATTCCAGACGCTTTACTAACACTCTCCCGACTTGGAGAGTCAGTGCCTTTAACCTCCTGTTTGGCCCAGTTTGCAATTTCTGCGGAAGATGAACAGGAATAGGGAGAACCAATGACAGACTAGCTGGAGGTGTCTGGACGGGCAAATTTAACTCTCATTTCCCACCAGGAAGAGGAATTAACCAAAGGCTCAGCGTGCCGTGCCGGAACCAGATTAGGGCCTGAAGCCATCCTGCGGTGTTGCGGCCAGCTCACGAGAAAGCGAGTTGAAGAAAGGAGCTCAGGGGCACTGTAATTCACAAACCTGCAGAGTTATACATGACAGCTATCGTCCAAAAATATACTGAAGTAAGGCTGCCAAGAGGACTTGAAAGCGGGGCAGAATTGCAGGAAACCGATTTCAGGAGGTAGACTGGAATTGCATTTAAAGCATAGGAAAAGAGGCAGAACGTCCACAATGATGCACTTGGCCAAAAAGGGCGTATGCATTTTTTCCTGAATATATTCAGGAAAAAACGCATACGCCCTTTTTGGCCAACCAAGCAAGCTTGCAAAGGAAATCTGCACTACAATGAAGTCTCACTTCCCCCCGGTCAAAAGGGCCATCTGAAAAAAGTGTAAAATCCAGAAAGGCAGGACAGGCCATGGAGAACTGGGAGCCTTGTTATGCTGATGGGCGGGATGTAAATTGCCAACAGCCACTCGGGAGAAGTGTATGGTGTTTCCTGAAACATCTAAAAAACAAAGCAACAGAGCCTAGGGCACTTCCACTTATGGTCCTATAGCTTAGGGAAATTAAAATCAAAAAGACACAGCCACCCCAAAGGTTGGGACGGCTCTGTTTACAAGAACCTGGTTTACGGTACAAGTTCAATATCGCAGAAAGTGAAAAATGGATAAAGAAGTTGTGGTACTTACGTACAATGCAGTATCACTCAGCAATGAAATCTATGTCATCAGGCCCGTAGCAGCATAATGAGTGGATTCAGGTACGATGATTCTAACTGAAATAAGTCACACAGGAAAAGAAACATCATAAGATATCACTAATACACGGAATGTAACCTTGGCTACACAGGAACTGAATTACAAAACAGAACAGGGTCTCAAATTTAGAAACCCAACTTATGCTTGCTTAAGGGGAAAGGTGAGTTGGGGTGCTGCATAAAACCAGAGATTGAAATGAGCACAGAAAAAGTTCCTTAAGCCAAATATGGAATAGACAAGAGCTACTCCTTGCTCAAGGAAATGGACTCAACACCCCATATTAAATGCCTAAGAGTGTACCTGACTAGGAAGTATCTTAAAACCTATGGATTGCTATGTCTCTGAAAGAGAATCAAGTGTGTGTACAGGGGCATAAACGCAGCAGTGATAGGATTGGAGAGGTTCGGTGAGCAAATGAAGACCCTTTGAAGTCATATTGCATGGTACCCATTCCACGGGTCTCAACTCTCCAGGTTTAAGGTATTCTTCCTTCAGCTAAAACATGCATGTGGAACCCAGAGTATGATCAACCGTGTGATCGGGAGACGTGTTCCAATATGTCTCAGTTTTCGTCCCCTGGTACTCGGGTGCAACATTCCAGACGCTTTACTAACACTCTCCCGACTTGGAGAGTCAGTGCCTTTAACCTCCTGTTTGGCCCAGTTTGCAATTTCTGTGGAAGATGAACAGGAATAGGGAGAACCAATGAGAGACTAGCTGGAGGTGTCTGGACGGGCAAATTTAACTCTCATTTCCCACCAGGAAGAGGAATTAACCAAAGGCTCAGCGTGCCGTGCCGGAACCAGATTAGGGCCTGAAGCCATCCTGCGGTGTTGCGGCCAGCTCACAAGAAAGCGAGTTGAAGAAAGGAGCTCAGGGGCACTGTAATTCACAAACCTGCAGAGTTATAAATGACAGCTATCGTCCAAAAATATACTGAAGTAAGGCTGCCAAGAGGACTTGAACTTGGGTCAGAATTGCAGGAAACCGATTTCAGGAGGTAGACTGGAATTGCATTGAAAGCATAGGAAAAGAGGCAGAACGTCCACAATGATGCACTTGGCCAAAAAGGGCGTATGCGTTTATTCCTGAATATATTCAGGAAAAAACGCATACGCCCTTTTTGGCCAACCAAGCAAGGTTGCAAAGGAAATCTGCACTACAATGAAGTCTCACTTCCCCCCGGTCAAAAGGGCCATCTGAAAAAAGTGTAAAATCCAGAAAGGCAGGACAGGCCATGGAGAACTGGGAGCCTTGTTATGCTGATGGGCGGGATGTAAATTGCCAACAGCCACTCGGGAGAAGTGTATGGTGTTTCCTGAAACATCTAAAAAACAAAGCAACAGAGCCTAGGGCACTTCCACTTATGGTCCTATAGCTTAGGGAAATTAAAATCAAAAAGACACAGCCACCCCAAAGGTTGGGACGGCTCTGTTTACAAGAACCTGGTTTACCGTACAAGTTCAATATCGCAGAAAGTGAAAAATGGATAAAGAAGTTGTGGTACTTATGTACAATGCAGTATCACTCAGCAATGAAATCTATGTCATCAGGCCCGTAGCAGCATAATGAGTGGATTCAGGTACGATGATTCTAACTGAAATAAGTCACACAGGAAAAGAAACATCATAAGATATCACTAATACACGGAATGTAACCTTGGCTACACAGGAACTGAATTACAAAACAGAACAGGGTCTCAAATTTAGAAACCAAACTTATGCTTGCTTAAGGGGAAAGGTGAGTTGGGGTGCTGCATAAAACCAGAGATTGAAATGAGCACAGATAAAGTTCCTTAAGCCAAATATGGAATAGACAAGAGCTACTCCTTGCTCAACGAAATGGACTCAACACCCCATATTAAATGCCTAAGAGTGTACCTGACTAGGAAGTATCTTAAAACCTATGGATTGCTATGTCTCTGAAAGTGAATCAAGTGTGTGTACAGGGGCATAAACGCAGCAGTGATAGGATTGGAGAGGTTCGGTGAGCAAATGAAGACCCTTTGAAGTCATATTGCATGGTACCCATTCCACGGGTCTCAACTCTCCAGGTTTAACGTATTCTTCCTTCAGCTAAAACATGCATGTGGAACCCAGAGTATGATCAACCGTGTGATCGGGAGACGTGTTCCAATATGTCTCAGTTTTCGTCCCCTGGTACTCGGGTGCAACATTCCAGACGCTTTACTAACACTCTCCCGACTTGGAGAGTCAGTGCCTTTAACCTCCTGTTTGGCCCAGTTTGCAATTTCTGCGGAAGATGAACAGGAATAGGGAGAACCAATGACAGACTAGCTGGAGGTGTCTGGACGGGCAAATTTAACTCTCATTTCCCACCAGGAAGAGGAATTAACCAAAGGCTCAGCGTGCCGTGCCGGAACCAGATTAGGGCCTGAAGCCATCCTGCGGTGTTGCGGCCAGCTCACGAGAAAGCGAGTTGAAGAAAGGAGCTCAGGGGCACTGTAATTCACAAACCTGCAGAGTTATAAATGACAGCTATCGTCCAAAAATATACTGAAGTAAGGCTGCCAAGAGGACTTGAAAGCGGGGCAGAATTGCAGGAACTCGATTTCAGGAGGTAGACTGGAATTGTATTTAAAGCATAGGAAAAGAGGCAGAATGTCCACAATGATGCACTTGGCCAAAAAGGGCGTATGCGTTTTTTCCTGAATATATTCAGGAAAAAACGCATACGCCCTTTTTGGCCAACCAAGCAAGCTTGCAAAGGAAATCTGCACTACAATGAAGTCTCACTTCCCCCCGGTCAAAAGGGCCATCTGAAAAAAGTGTAAAATCCAGAAAGGCAGGACAGGTCATGGAGAACTGGGAGCCTTGTTATGCTGATGGGCGGGATGTAAATTGCCAACAGCCACTCGGGAGAAGTGTATGGTGTTTCCTGAAACATCTAAAAAACAAAGCAACAGAGCCTAGGGCACTTCCACTTATGGTCCTATAGCTTAGGGAAATTAAAATCAAAAAGACACAGCCACCCCAAAGGTTGGGACGGCTCTGTTTACAAGAACCTGGTTTACGGTACAAGTTCAATATCGCAGAAAGTGAAAAATGGATAAAGAAGTTGTGGTACTTACGTACAATGCAGTATCACTCAGCAATGAAATCTATGTCATCAGGGCCGTAGCAGCATAATGAGTGGATTCAGGTACGATGATTCTAACTGAAATAAGTCACACAGGAAAAGAAACATCATAAGATATCACTAATACACGGAATGTAACCTTGGCTACACAGGAACTGAATTACAAAACAGAACAGGGTCTCAAATTTAGAAACCAAACTTATGCTTGCTTAAGGGGAAAGGTGAGTTGGGGTGCTGCATAAAACCAGAGATTGAAATGAGCACAGATAAAGTTCCTTAAGCCAAATATGGAATAGACAAGAGCTACTCCTTGCTCAACGAAATGGACTCAACACCCCATATTAAATGCCTAAGAGTGTACCTGACTAGGAAGTATCTTAAAACCTATGGATTGCTATGTCTCTGAAAGAGAATCAAGTGTGTGTACAGGGGCATAAATGCAGCAGTGATAGGATTGGAGAGGTTTGGTGAGCAAATGAAGACCCTTTGAAGTCATATTGCATGGTACCCATTCCACGGGTCTCAACTCTCCAGGTTTAAGGTATTCTTCCTTCAGCTAAAACATGCATGTGGAACCCAGAGTATGATCAACCGTGTGATCGGGAGACGTGTTCCAATATGTCTCAGTTTTCGTCCCCTGGTACTCGGGTGCAACATTCCAGACGCTTTACTAACACTCTCCCGACTTGGAGAGTCAGTGCCTTTAACCTCCTGTTTGGCCCAGTTTGCAATTTCTGCGGAAGATGAACAGGAATAGGGAGAACCAATGACAGACTAGCTGGAGGTGTCTGGACGGGCAAATTTAACTCTCATTTCCCACCAGGAAGAGGAATTAACCAAAGGCTCAGCGTGCCGTGCCGGAACCAGATTAGGGCCTGAAGCCATCCTGCGGTGTTGCGGCCAGCTCACGAGAAAGCGAGTTGAAGAAAGGAGCTCAGGGGCACTGTAATTCACAAACCTGCAGAGTTATAAATGACAGCTATCGTCCAAAAATATACTGAAGTAAGGCTGCCAAGAGGACTTGAAAGCGGGGCAGAATTGCAGGAAACCGATTTCAGGAGGTAGGCTGGAATTGCATTGAAAGCATAGGAAAAGAGGCAGAACGTCCACAATGATGCACTTGGCCAAAAAGGGCGTATGCGTTTTTTCCTGAATATATTCAGGAAAAAACGCATACGCCCTTTTTGGCCAACCAAGCAAGCTTGCAAAGGAAATCTGCACTACAATGAAGTCTCACTTCCCCCCGGTCAAAAGGGCCATCTGAAAAAAGTGTAAAATCCAGAAAGGCAGGACAGGCCATGGAGAACTGGGAGCCTTGTTATGCTGATGGGCGGGATGTCAATTGCCAACAGCCACTCGGGAGAAGTGTATGGTGTTTCCTGAAACATCTAAAAAACAAAGCAACAGAGCCTAGGGCACTTCCACTTATGGTCCTATAGCTTAGGGAAATTAAAATCAAAAAGACACAGCCACCCCAAAGGTTGGGACGGCTCTGTTTACAAGAACCTGGTTTACGGTACAAGTTCAATATCGCAGAAAGTGAAAAATGGATAAAGAAGTTGTGGTACTTATGTACAATGCAGTATCACTCAGCAATGAAATCTATGTCATCAGGCCCGTAGCAGCATAATGAGTGGATTCAGGTACGATGATTCTAACTGAAATAAGTCACACAGGAAAAGAAACATCATAAGATATCACTAATACACGGAATGTAACCTTGGCTACACAGGAACTGAATTACAAAACAGAACAGGGTCTCAAATTTAGAAACCCAACTTATGCTTGCTTAAGGGGAAAGGTGAGTTGGGGTGCTGCATAAAACCAGAGATTGAAATGAGCACAGATAAAGTTCCTTAAGCCAAATATGGAATAGACAAGAGCTACTCCTTGCTCAACGAAATGGACTCAACACCCCATATTAAAGGCCTAAGAGTGTACCTGACTAGGAAGTATCTTAAAACCTATGGATTGCTATGTCTCTGAAAGAGAATCAAGTGTGTGTACAGGGGCATAAACGCAGCAGTGATAGGATTGGAGAGGTTCGGTGAGCAAATGAAGACCCTTTGAAGTCATATTGCATGGTACCCATTCCACGGGTCTCAACTCTCCAGGTTTAAGGTATTCTTCCTTCAGCTAAAACATGCATGTGGAACCCAGAGTATGATCAACCGTGTGATCGGGAGACGTGTTCCAATATGTGTCAGTTTTCGTCCCCTGGTACTCGGGTGCAACATTCCAGACGCTTTACTAACACTCTCCCGACTTGGAGAGTCAGTGCCTTTAACCTCCTGTTTGGCCCAGTTTGCAATTTCTGCGGAAGATGAACAGGAATAGGGAGAACCAATGAGAGACTAGCTGGAGGTGTCTGGACGGGCAAATTTAACTCTCATTTCCCACCAGGAAGAGGAATTAACCAAAGGCTCAGCGTGCCGTGCCGGAACCAGATTAGGGCCTGAAGCCATCCTGCGGTGTTGCGGCCAGCTCACGAGAAAGCGAGTTGAAGAAAGGAGCTCAGGGGCACTGTAATTCACAAACCTGCAGAGTTATAAATGACAGCTATCGTCCAAAAATATACTGAAGTAAGGCTGCCAAGAGGACTTGAAAGCGGGGCAGAATTGCAGGAAACCGATTTCAGGAGGTAGACTGGAATTGTATTTAAAGCATAGGAAAAGAGGCAGAACGTCCACAATGATGCACTTGGCCAAAAAGGGCGTATGCGTTTTTTCCTGAATATATTCAGGAAAAAACGCATACGCCCTTTTTGGCCAACCAAGCAAGCTTGCAAAGGAAATCTGCACTACAATGAAGTCTCACTTCCCCCCGGTCTAAAGGGCCATCTGAAAAAAGTGTAAAATCCAGAAAGGCAGGACAGGTCATGGAGAACTGGGAGCCTTGTTATGCTGATGGGCGGGATGTCAATTGCCAACAGCCACTCGGGAGAAGTGTATGGTGTTTCCTGAAACATCTAAAAAACAAAGCAACAGAGCCTAGGGCACTTCCACTTATGGTCCTATAGCTTAGGGAAATTAAAATCAAAAAGACACAGCCACCCCAAAGGTTGGGACGGCTCTGTTTACAAGAACCTGGTTTACGGTACAAGTTCAATATCGCAGAAAGTGAAAAATGGATAAAGAAGTTGTGGTACTTACGTACAATGCAGTATCACTCAGCAATGAAATCTATGTCATCAGGGCCGTAGCAGCATAATGAGTGGATTCAGGTACGATGATTCTAACTGAAATAAGTCACACAGGAAAAGAAACATCATAAGATATCACTAATACACGGAATGTAACCTTGGCTACACAGGAACTGAATTACAAAACAGAACAGGGTCTCAAATTTAGAAACCCAACTTATGCTTGCTTAAGGGGAAAGGTGAGTTGGGGTGCTGCATAAAACCAGAGATTGAAATGAGCACAGATAAAGTTCCTTAAGCCAAATATGGAATAGACAAGAGCTACTCCTTGCTCAACGAAATGGACTCAACACCCCATATTAAATGCCTAAGAGTGTACCTGACTAGGAAGTATCTTAAAACCTATGGATTGCTATGTCTCTGAAAGAGAATCAAGTGTGTGTACAGGGGCATAAACGCAGCAGTGATAGGATTGGAGAGGTTTGGTGAGCAAATGAAGACCCTTTGAAGTCATATTGCATGGTACCCATTCCACGGGTCTCAACTCTCCAGGTTTAAGGTATTCTTCCTTCAGCTAAAACATGCATGTGGAACCCAGAGTATGATCAACCGTGTGATCGGGAGACGTGTTCCAATATGTCTCAGTTTTCGTCCCCTGGTACTCGGGTGCAACATTCCAGACGCTTTACTAACACTCTCCCGACTTGGAGAGTCAGTGCCTTTAACCTCCTGTTTGGCCCAGTTTGCAATTTCTGCGGAAGATGAACAGGAATAGGGAGAACCAATGACAGACTAGCTGGAGGTGTCTGGACGGGCAAATTTAACTCTCATTTCCCACCAGGAAGAGGAATTAACCAAAGGCTCAGCGTGCCGTGCCGGAACCAGATTAGGGCCTGAAGCCATCCTGCGGTGTTGCGGCCAGCTCACGAGAAAGCGAGTTGAAGAAAGGAGCTCAGGGGCACTGTAATTCACAAACCTGCAGAGTTATAAATGACAGCTATCGTCCAAAAATATACTGAAGTAAGGCTGCCAAGAGGACTTGAAAGCGGGGCAGAATTGCAGGAAACCGATTTCAGGAGGTAGACTGGAATTGCATTGAAAGCATAGGAAAAGAGGCAGAACGTCCACAATGATGCACTTGGCCAAAAAGGGCGTATGCGTTTTTTCCTGAATATATTCAGGAAAAAACGCATACGCCCTTTTTGGCCAACCAAGCAAGCTTGCAAAGGAAATCTGCACTACAATGAAGTCTCACTTCCCCCCGGTCAAAAGGGCCATCTGAAAAAAGTGTAAAATCCAGAAAGGCAGGACAGGCCATGGAGAACTGGGAGCCTTGTTATGCTGATGGGCGGGATGTCAATTGCCCACAGCCACTCGGGAGAAGTGTATGGTGTTTCCTGAAACATCTAAAAAACAAAGCAACAGAGCCTAGGGCACTTCCACTTATGGTCCTATAGCTTAGGGAAATTAAAATCAAAAAGACACAGCCACCCCAAAGGTTGGGACGGCTCTGTTTACAAGAACCTGGTTTACGGTACAAGTTCAATATCGCAGAAAGTGAAAAATGGATAAAGAAGTTGTGGTACTTACGTACAATGCAGTATCACTCAGCAATGAAATCTATGTCATCAGGCCCGTAGCAGCATAATGAGTGGATTCAGGTACGATGATTCTAACTGAAATAAGTCACACAGGAAAAGAAACATCATAAGATATCACTAATACACGGAATGTAACCTTGGCTACACAGGAACTGAATTACAAAACAGAACAGGGTCTCAAATTTAGAAACCCAACTTATGCTTGCTTAAGGGGAAAGGTGAGTTGGGGTGCTGCATAAAACCAGAGATTGAAATGAGCACAGATAAAGTTCCTTAAGCCAAATATGGAATAGACAAGAGCTACTCCTTGCTCAACGAAATGGACTCAACACCCCATATTAAATGCCTAAGAGTGTACCTGACTAGGAAGTATCTTAAAACCTATGGATTGCTATGTCTCTGAAAGAGAATCAAGTGTGTGTACAGGGGCATAAACGCAGCAGTGATAGGATTGGAGAGGTTCGGTGAGCAAATGAAGACCCTTTGAAGTCATATTGCATGGTACCCATTCCACGGGTCTCAACTCTCCAGGTTTAAGGTATTCTTCCTTCAGCTAAAACATGCATGTGGAACCCAGAGTATGATCAACCGTGTGATCGGGAGACGTGTTCCAATATGTCTCAGTTTTCGTCCCCTGGTACTCGGGTGCAACATTCCAGACGCTTTACTAACACTCTCCCGACTTGGAGAGTCAGTGCCTTTAACCTCCTGTTTGGCCCAGTTTGCAATTTCTGCGGAAGATGAACAGGAATAGGGAGAACCAATGACAGACTAGCTGGAGGTGTCTGGACGGGCAAATTTAACTCTCATTTCCCACCAGGAAGAGGAATTAACCAAAGGCTCAGCGTGCCGTGCCGGAACCAGATTAGGGCCTGAAGCCATCCTGCGGTGTTGCGGCCAGCTCACGAGAAAGCGAGTTGAAGAAAGGAGCTCAGGGGCACTGTAATTCACAAACCTGCAGAGTTATAAATGACAGCTATCGTCCAAAAATATACTGAAGTAAGGCTGCCAAGAGGACTTGAAAGCGGGGCAGAATTGCAGGAAACCGATTTCAGGAGGTAGACTGGAATTGCATTGAAAGCATAGGAAAAGAGGCAGAACGTCCACAATGATGCACTTGGCCAAAAAGGGCGTATGCGTTTTTTCCTGAATATATTCAGGAAAAAACGCATACGCCCTTTTTGGCCAACCAAGCAAGCTTGCAAAGGAAATCTGCACTACAATGAAGTCTCACTTCCCCCCGGTCAAAAGGGCCATCTGAAAAAAGTGTAAAATCCAGAAAGGCAGGACAGGCCATGGAGAACTGGGAGCCTTGTTATGCTGATGGGCGGGATGTAAATTGCCAACAGCCACTCGGGAGAAGTGTATGGTGTTTCCTGAAACATCTAAAATACAAAGCAACAGAGCCTAGGGCACTTCCACTTATGGTCCTATAGCTTAGGGAAATTAAAATCAAAAAGACACAGCCACCCCAAAGGTTGGGACGGCTCTGTTTACAAGAACCTGGTTTACGGTACAAGTTCAATATCGCAGAAAGTGAAAAATGGATAAAGAAGTTGTGGTACTTACGTACAATGCAGTATCACTCAGCAATGAAATCTATGTCATCAGGCCCGTAGCAGCATAATGAGTGGATTCAGGTACGATGATTCTAACTGAAATAAGTCACACAGGAAAAGAAACATCATAAGATATCACTAATACACGGAATGTAACCTTGGCTACACAGGAACTGAATTACAAAACAGAACAGGGTCTCAAATTTAGAAACCCAACTTATGCTTGCTTAAGGGGAAAGGTGAGTTGGGGTGCTGCATAAAACCAGAGATTGAAATGAGCACAGAAAAAGTTCCTTAAGCCAAATATGGAATAGACAAGAGCTACTCCTTGCTCAACGAAATGGACTCAACACCCCATATTAAATGCCTAAGAGTGTACCTGACTAGGAAGTATCTTAAAACCTATGGATTGCTATGTCTCTGAAAGAGAATCAAGTGTGTGTACAGGGGCATAAACGCAGCAGTGATAGGATTGGAGAGGTTCGGTGAGCAAATGAAGACCCTTTGAAGTCATATTGCATGGTACCCATTCCACGGGTCTCAACTCTCCAGGTTTAAGGTATTCTTCCTTCAGCTAAAACATGCATGTGGAACCCAGAGTATGATCAACCGTGTGATGGGGAGACGTGTCCCAATATGTCTCAGTTTTCGTCCCCTGGTACTCGGGTGCAACATTCCAGACGCTTTACTAACACTCTCCCGACTTGGAGAGTCAGTGCCTTTAACCTCCTGTTTGGCCCAGTTTGCAATTTCTGCGGAAGATGAACAGGAATAGGGAGAACCAATGACAGACTAGCTGGAGGTGTCTGGACGGGCAAATTTAACTCTCATTTCCCACCAGGAAGAGGAATTAACCAAAGGCTCAGCGTGCCGTGCCGGAACCAGATTAGGGCCTGAAGCCATCCTGCTGTGTTGCGGCCAGCTCACGAGAAAGCGAGTTGAAGAAAGGAGCTCAGGGGCACTGTAATTCACAAACCTGCAGAGTTATACATGACAGCTATCGTCCAAAAATATACTGAAGTAAGGCTGCCAAGAGGACTTGAAAGCGGGGCAGAATTGCAGGAAACCGATTTCAGGAGGTAGACTGGAATTGCATTGAAAGCATAGGAAAAGAGGCAGAACGTCCACAACGATGCACTTGGCCAAAAAGGGCGTATGCGTTTTTTCCTGAATATATTCAGGAAAAAACGCATACGCCCTTTTTGGCCAACCAAGCAAGCTTGCAAAGGAAATCTGCACTACAATGAAGTCTCACTTCCCCCCGGTCAAAAGGGCCATCTGAAAAAAGTGTAAAATCCAGAAAGGCAGGACAGGCCATGGAGAACTGGGAGCCTTGTTATGCTGATGGGCGGGATGTAAATTGCCAACAGCCACTCGGGAGAAGTGTATGGTGTTTCCTGAAACATCTAAAAAACAAAGCAACAGAGCCTAGGGCACTTCCACTTATGGTCCTATAGCTTAGGGAAATTAAAATCAAAAAGACACAGCCACCCCAAAGGTTGGGACGGCTCTGTTTACAAGAACCTGGTTTACGGTACAAGTTCAATATCGCAGAAAGTGAAAAATGGATAAAGAAGTTGTGGTACTTACGTACAATGCAGTATCACTCAGCAATGAAATCTATGTCATCAGGCCCGTAGCAGCATAATGAGTGGATTCAGGTACGATGATTCTAACTGAAATAAGTCACACAGGAAAAGAAACATCATAAGATATCACTAATACACGGAATGTAACCTTGGCTACACAGGAACTGAATTACAAAACAGAACAGGGTCTCAAATTTAGAAACCCAACTTATGCTTGCTTAAGGGGAAAGGTGAGTTGGGGTGCTGCATAAAACCAGAGATTGAAATGAGCACAGATAAAGTTCCTTAAGCCAAATATGGAATAGACAAGAGCTACTCCTTGCTCAACGAAATGGACTCAACACCCCATATTAAATGCCTAAGAGTGTACCTGACTAGGAAGTATCTTAAAACCTATGGATTGCTATGTCTCTGAAAGAGAATCAAGTGTGTGTACAGGGGCATAAACGCAGCAGTGATAGGATTGGAGAGGTTCGGTGAGCAAATGAAGACCCTTTGAAATCATATTGCATGGTACCCATTCCACGGGTCTCAACTCTCCAGGTTTAAGGTATTCTTCCTTCAGCTAAAACATGCATGTGGAACCCAGAGTATGATCAACCGTGTGATCGGGAGACGTGTTCCAATATGTGTCAGTTTTCGTCCCCTGGTACTCGGGTGCAACATTCCAGACGCTTTACTAACACTCTCCCGACTTGGAGAGTCAGTGCCTTTAACCTCCTGTTTGGCCCAGTTTGCAATTTCTGCGGAAGATGAACAGGAATAGGGAGAACCAATGACAGACTAGCTGGAGGTGTCTGGACGGGCAAATTTAACTCTCATTTCCCACCAGGAAGAGGAATTAACCAAAGGCTCAGCGTGCCGTGCCGGAACCAGATTAGGGCCTGAAGCCATCCTGCGGTGTTGCGGCCAGCTCACGAGAAAGCGAGTTGAAGAAAGGAGCTCAGGGGCACTGTAATTCACAAACCTGCAGAGTTATAAATGACAGCTATCGTCCAAAAATATACTGAAGTAAGGCTGCCAAGAGGACTTGAAAGCGGGGCAGAATTGCAGGAAACCGATTTCAGGAGGTAGACTGGAATTGCATTGAAAGCATAGGAAAAGAGGCAGAACGTCCACAACGATGCACTTGGCCAAAAAGGGCGTATGCGTTTTTTCCTGAATATATTCAGGAAAAAACGCATACGCCCTTTTTGGCCAACCAAGCAAGGTTGCAAAGGAAATCTGCACTACAATGAAGTCTCACTTCCCCCCGGTCAAAAGGGCCATCTGAAAAAAGTGTAAAATCCAGAAAGGCAGGACAGGCCATGGAGAACTGGGAGCCTTGTTATGCTGATGGGCGGGATGTCAATTGCCAACAGCCACTCGGGAGAAGTGTATGGTGTTTCCTGAAACATCTAAAAAACAAAGCAACAGAGCCTAGGGCACTTCCACTTATGGTCCTATAGCTTAGGGAAATTAAAATCAAGAAGGCACAGCCACCCCAAAGGTTGGGACGGCTCTGTTTACAAGAACCTGGTTTACGGTACAAGTTCAATATCGCAGAAAGTGAAAAATGGATAAAGAAGTTGTGGTACTTACGTACAATGCAGTATCACTCAGCAATGAAATCTATGTCATCAGGCCCGTAGCAGCATAATGAGTGGATTCAGGTACGATGATTCTAACTGAAATAAGTCACACAGGAAAAGAAACATCATAAGATATCACTAATACACGGAATGTAACCTTGGCTACACAGGAACTGAATTACAAAACAGAACAGGGTCTCAAATTTAGAAACCCAACTTATGCTTGCTTAAGGGGAAAGGTGAGTTGGGGTGCTGCATAAAACCAGAGATTGAAATGAGCACAGATAAAGTTCCTTAAGCCAAATATGGAATAGACAAGAGCTACTCCTTGCTCAAGGAAATGGACTCAACACCCCATATTAAATGCCTAAGAGTGTACCTGACTAGGAAGTATCTTAAAACCTATGGATTGCTATGTCTCTGAAAGAGAATCAAGTGTGTGTACAGGGGCATAAACGCAGCAGTGATAGGATTGGAGAGGTTCGGTGAGCAAATGAAGACCCTTTGAAGTCATATTGCATGGTACCCATTCCACGGGTCTCAACTCTCCAGGTTTAAGGTATTCTTCCTTCAGCTAAAACATGCATGTGGAACCCAGAGTATGATCAACCGTGTGATCGGGAGACGTGTTCCAATATGTGTCAATTTTCGTCCCCTGGTACTCGGGTGCAACATTCCAGACGCTTTACTAACACTCTCCCGACTTGGAGAGTCAGTGCCTTTAACCTCCTGTTTGGCCCAGTTTGCAATTTCTGCGGAAGATGAACAGGAATAGGGAGAACCAATGACAGACTAGCTGGAGGTGTCTGGACGGGCAAATTTAACTCTCATTTCCCACCAGGAAGAGGAATTAACCAAAGGCTCAGCGTGCCGTGCCGGAACCAGATTAGGGCCTGAAGCCATCCTGCGGTGTTGCGGCCAGCTCACGAGAAAGCGAGTTGAAGAAAGGAGCTCAGGGGCACTGTAATTCACAAACCTGCAGAGTTATAAATGACAGCTATCGTCCAAAAATATACTGAAGTAAGGCTGCCAAGAGGACTTGAAAGCGGGGCAGAATTGCAGGAAACCGATTTCAGGAGGTAGACTGGAATTGCATTTAAAGCATAGGAAAAGAGGCAGAACGTCCACAACGATGCACTTGGCCAAAAAGGGCGTATGCGTTTTTTCCTGAATATATTCAGGAAAAAACGTATACGCCCTTTTTGGCCAACCAAGCAAGCTTGCAAAGGAAATCTGCACTACAATGAAGTCTCACTTCCCCCCGGTCAAAAGGGCCATCTGAAAAAAGTGTAAAATCCAGAAAGGCAGGACAGGCCATGGAGAACTGGGAGCCTTGTTATGCTGATGGGCGGGATGTAAATTGCCAACAGCCACTCGGGAGAAGTGTATGGTGTTTCCTGAAACATCTAAAAAACAAAGCAACAGAGCCTAGGGCACTTCCACTTATGGTCCTATAGCTTAGGGAAATTAAAATCAAAAAGACACAGCCACCCCAAAGGTTGGGACAGCTCTGTTTACAAGAACCTGGTTTACGGTACAAGTTCAATATCGCAGAAAGTGAAAAATGGATAAAGAAGTTGTGGTACTTACGTACAATGCAATATCACTCAGCAATGAAATCTATGTCATCAGGCCCGTAGCAGCATAATGAGTGGATTCAGGTACGATGATTCTAACTGAAATAAGTCACACAGGAAAAGAAACATCATAAGATATCACTAATACACGGAATGTAACCTTGGCTACACAGGAACTGAATTACAAAACAGAACAGGGTCTCAAATTTAGAAACCCAACTTATGCTTGCTTAAGGGGAAAGGTGAGTTGGGGTGCTGCATAAAACCAGAGATTGAAATGAGCACAGATAAAGTTCCTTAAGCCAAATATGGAATAGACAAGAGCTACTCCTTGCTCAACGAAATGGACTCAACACCCCATATTAAATGCCTAAGAGTGTACCTGACTAGGAAGTATCTTAAAACCTATGGATTGCTATGTCTCTGAAAGAGAATCAAGTGTGTGTACAGGGGCATAAACGCAGCAGTGATAGGATTGGAGAGGTTCGGTGAGCAAATGAAGACCCTTTGAAGTCATATTGCATGGTACCCATTCCACGGGTCTCAACTCTCCAGGTTTAAGGTATTCTTCCTTCAGCTAAAACATGCATGTGGAACCCAGAGTATGATCAACCGTGTGATCGGGAGACGTGTTCCAATATGTGTCAGTTTTCGTCCCCTGGTACTCGGGTGCAACATTCCAGACGCTTTACTAACACTCTCCCGACTTGGAGAGTCAGTGCCTTTAACCTCCTGTTTGGCCCAGTTTGCAATTTCTGCGGAAGATGAACAGGAATAGGGAGAACCAATGACAGACTAGCTGGAGGTGTCTGGACGGGCAAATTTAACTCTCATTTCCCACCAGGAAGAGGAATTAACCAAAGGCTCAGCGTGCCGTGCCGGAACCAGATTAGGGCCTGAAGCCATCCTGCGGTGTTGCGGCCAGCTCACGAGAAAGCGAGTTGAAGAAAGGAGCTCAGGGGCACTGTAATTCACAAACCTGCAGAGTTATAAATGACAGCTATCGTCCAAAAATATACTGAAGTAAGGCTGCCAAGAGGACTTGAAAGCGGGGCAGAATTGCAGGAAACCGATTTCAGGAGGTAGACTGGAATTGCATTGAAAGCATAGGAAAAGAGGCAGAACGTCCACAACGATGCACTTGGCCAAAAAGGGCGTATGCGTTTTTTCCTGAATATATTCAGGAAAAAACGCATACGCCCTTTTTGGCCAACCAAGCAAGGTTGCAAAGGAAATCTGCACTACAATGAAGTCTCACTTCCCCCCGGTCAAAAGGGCCATCTGAAAAAAGTGTAAAATCCAGAAAGGCAGGACAGGCCATGGAGAACTGGGAGCCTTGTTATGCTGATGGGCGGGATGTCAATTGCCAACAGCCACTCGGGAGAAGTGTATGGTGTTTCCTGAAACATCTAAAAAACAAAGCAACAGAGCCTAGGGCACTTCCACTTATGGTCCTATAGCTTAGGGAAATTAAAATCAAGAAGGCACAGCCACCCCAAAGGTTGGGACGGCTCTGTTTACAAGAACCTGGTTTACGGTACAAGTTCAATATCGCAGAAAGTGAAAAATGGATAAAGAAGTTGTGGTACTTACGTACAATGCAGTATCACTCAGCAATGAAATCTATGTCATCAGGCCCGTAGCAGCATAATGAGTGGATTCAGGTACGATGATTCTAACTGAAATAAGTCACACAGGAAAAGAAACATCATAAGATATCACTAATACACGGAATGTAACCTTGGCTACACAGGAACTGAATTACAAAACAGAACAGGGTCTCAAATTTAGAAACCCAACTTATGCTTGCTTAAGGGGAAAGGTGAGTTGGGGTGCTGCATAAAACCAGAGATTGAAATGAGCACAGATAAAGTTCCTTAAGCCAAATATGGAATAGACAAGAGCTACTCCTTGCTCAAGGAAATGGACTCAACACCCCATATTAAATGCCTAAGAGTGTACCTGACTAGGAAGTATCTTAAAACCTATGGATTGCTATGTCTCTGAAAGAGAATCAAGTGTGTGTACAGGGGCATAAACGCAGCAGTGATAGGATTGGAGAGGTTCGGTGAGCAAATGAAGACCCTTTGAAGTCATATTGCATGGTACCCATTCCACGGGTCTCAACTCTCCAGGTTTAAGGTATTCTTCCTTCAGCTAAAACATGCATGTGGAACCCAGAGTATGATCAACCGTGTGATCGGGAGACGTGTTCCAATATGTCTCAGTTTTCGTCCCCTGGTACTCGGGTGCAACATTCCAGACGCTTTACTAACACTCTCCCGACTTGGAGAGTCAGTGCCTTTAACCTCCTGTTTGGCCCAGTTTGCAATTTCTGCGGAAGATGAACAGGAATAGGGAGAACCAATGACAGACTAGCTGGAGGTGTCTGGACGGGCAAATTTAACTCTCATTTCCCACCAGGAAGAGGAATTAACCAAAGGCTCAGCGTGCCGTGCCGGAACCAGATTAGGGCCTGAAGCCATCCTGCGGTGTTGCGGCCAGCTCACGAGAAAGCGAGTTGAAGAAAGGAGCTCAGGGGCACTGTAATTCACAAACCTGCAGAGTTATAAATGACAGCTATCGTCCAAAAATATACTGAAGTAAGGCTGCCAAGAGGACTTGAAAGCGGGGCAGAATTGCAGGAAACCGATTTCAGGAGGTAGACTGGAATTGCATTTAAAGCATAGGAAAAGAGGCAGAACGTCCACAACGATGCACTTGGCCAAAAAGGGCGTATGCGTTTTTTCCTGAATATATTCAGGAAAAAACGTATACGCCCTTTTTGGCCAACCAAGCAAGCTTGCAAAGGAAATCTGCACTACAATGAAGTCTCACTTCCCCCCGGTCAAAAGGGCCATCTGAAAAAAGTGTAAAATCCAGAAAGGCAGGACAGGCCATGGAGAACTGGGAGCCTTGTTATGCTGATGGGCGGGATGTAAATTGCCAACAGCCACTCGGGAGAAGTGTATGGTGTTTCCTGAAACATCTAAAAAACAAAGCAACAGAGCCTAGGGCACTTCCACTTATGGTCCTATAGCTTAGGGAAATTAAAATCAAAAAGACACAGCCACCCCAAAGGTTGGGACAGCTCTGTTTACAAGAACCTGGTTTACGGTACAAGTTCAATATCGCAGAAAGTGAAAAATGGATAAAGAAGTTGTGGTACTTACGTACAATGCAGTATCACTCAGCAATGAAATCTATGTCATCAGGCCCGTAGCAGCATAATGAGTGGATTCAGGTACGATGATTCTAACTGAAATAAGTCACACAGGAAAAGAAACATCATAAGATATCACTAATACACGGAATGTAACCTTGGCTACACAGGAACTGAATTACAAAACAGAACAGGGTCTCAAATTTAGAAACCCAACTTATGCTTGCTTAAGGGGAAAGGTGAGTTGGGGTGCTGCATAAAACCAGAGATTGAAATGAGCACAGATAAAGTTCCTTAAGCCAAATATGGAATAGACAAGAGCTACTCCTTGCTCAACGAAATGGACTCAACACCCCATATTAAATGCCTAAGAGTGTACCTGACTAGGAAGTATCTTAAAACCTATGGATTGCTATGTCTCTGAAAGAGAATCAAGTGTGTGTACAGGGGCATAAACGCAGCAGTGATAGGATTGGAGAGGTTCGGTGAGCAAATGAAGACCCTTTGAAATCATATTGCATGGTACCCATTCCACGGGTCTCAACTCTCCAGGTTTAAGGTATTCTTCCTTCAGCTAAAACATGCATGTGGAACCCAGAGTATGATCAACCGTGTGATCGGGAGACGTGTTCCAATATGTGTCAGTTTTCGTCCCCTGGTACTCGGGTGCAACATTCCAGACGCTTTACTAACACTCTCCCGACTTGGAGAGTCAGTGCCTTTAACCTCCTGTTTGGCCCAGTTTGCAATTTCTGCGGAAGATGAACAGGAATAGGGAGAACCAATGACAGACTAGCTGGAGGTGTCTGGACGGGCAAATTTAACTCTCATTTCCCACCAGGAAGAGGAATTAACCAAAGGCTCAGCGTGCCGTGCCGGAACCAGATTAGGGCCTGAAGCCATCCTGCGGTGTTGCGGCCAGCTCACGAGAAAGCGAGTTGAAGAAAGGAGCTCAGGGGCACTGTAATTCACAAACCTGCAGAGTTATAAATGACAGCTATCGTCCAAAAATATACTGAAGTAAGGCTGCCAAGAGGACTTGAAAGCGGGGCAGAATTGCAGGAAACCGATTTCAGGAGGTAGACTGGAATTGCATTGAAAGCATAGGAAAAGAGGCAGAACGTCCACAACGATGCACTTGGCCAAAAAGGGCGTATGCGTTTTTTCCTGAATATATTCAGGAAAAAACGCATACGCCCTTTTTGGCCAACCAAGCAAGGTTGCAAAGGAAATCTGCACTACAATGAAGTCTCACTTCCCCCCGGTCAAAAGGGCCATCTGAAAAAAGTGTAAAATCCAGAAAGGCAGGACAGGCCATGGAGAACTGGGAGCCTTGTTATGCTGATGGGCGGGATGTCAATTGCCAACAGCCACTCGGGAGAAGTGTATGGTGTTTCCTGAAACATCTAAAAAACAAAGCAACAGAGCCTAGGGCACTTCCACTTATGGTCCTATAGCTTAGGGAAATTAAAATCAAGAAGGCACAGCCACCCCAAAGGTTGGGACGGCTCTGTTTACAAGAACCTGGTTTACGGTACAAGTTCAATATCGCAGAAAGTGAAAAATGGATAAAGAAGTTGTGGTACTTACGTACAATGCAGTATCACTCAGCAATGAAATCTATGTCATCAGGCCCGTAGCAGCATAATGAGTGGATTCAGGTACGATGATTCTAACTGAAATAAGTCACACAGGAAAAGAAACATCATAAGATATCACTAATACACGGAATGTAACCTTGGCTACACAGGAACTGAATTACAAAACAGAACAGGGTCTCAAATTTAGAAACCCAACTTATGCTTGCTTAAGGGGAAAGGTGAGTTGGGGTGCTGCATAAAACCAGAGATTGAAATGAGCACAGATAAAGTTCCTTAAGCCAAATATGGAATAGACAAGAGCTACTCCTTGCTCAAGGAAATGGACTCAACACCCCATATTAAATGCCTAAGAGTGTACCTGACTAGGAAGTATCTTAAAACCTATGGATTGCTATGTCTCTGAAAGAGAATCAAGTGTGTGTACAGGGGCATAAACGCAGCAGTGATAGGATTGGAGAGGTTCGGTGAGCAAATGAAGACCCTTTGAAGTCATATTGCATGGTACCCATTCCACGGGTCTCAACTCTCCAGGTTTAAGGTATTCTTCCTTCAGCTAAAACATGCATGTGGAACCCAGAGTATGATCAACCGTGTGATCGGGAGACGTGTTCCAATATGTCTCAGTTTTCGTCCCCTGGTACTCGGGTGCAACATTCCAGACGCTTTACTAACACTCTCCCGACTTGGAGAGTCAGTGCCTTTAACCTCCTGTTTGGCCCAGTTTGCAATTTCTGCGGAAGATGAACAGGAATAGGGAGAACCAATGACAGACTAGCTGGAGGTGTCTGGACGGGCAAATTTAACTCTCATTTCCCACCAGGAAGAGGAATTAACCAAAGGCTCAGCGTGCCGTGCCGGAACCAGATTAGGGCCTGAAGCCATCCTGCGGTGTTGCGGCCAGCTCACGAGAAAGCGAGTTGAAGAAAGGAGCTCAGGGGCACTGTAATTCACAAACCTGCAGAGTTATAAATGACAGCTATCGTCCAAAAATATACTGAAGTAAGGCTGCCAAGAGGACTTGAAAGCGGGGCAGAATTGCAGGAAACCGATTTCAGGAGGTAGACTGGAATTGCATTTAAAGCATAGGAAAAGAGGCAGAACGTCCACAACGATGCACTTGGCCAAAAAGGGCGTATGCGTTTTTTCCTGAATATATTCAGGAAAAAACGTATACGCCCTTTTTGGCCAACCAAGCAAGCTTGCAAAGGAAATCTGCACTACAATGAAGTCTCACTTCCCCCCGGTCAAAAGGGCCATCTGAAAAAAGTGTAAAATCCAGAAAGGCAGGACAGGCCATGGAGAACTGGGAGCCTTGTTATGCTGATGGGCGGGATGTAAATTGCCAACAGCCACTCGGGAGAAGTGTATGGTGTTTCCTGAAACATCTAAAAAACAAAGCAACAGAGCCTAGGGCACTTCCACTTATGGTCCTATAGCTTAGGGAAATTAAAATCAAAAAGACACAGCCACCCCAAAGGTTGGGACAGCTCTGTTTACAAGAACCTGGTTTACGGTACAAGTTCAATATCGCAGAAAGTGAAAAATGGATAAAGAAGTTGTGGTACTTACGTACAATGCAATATCACTCAGCAATGAAATCTATGTCATCAGGCCCGTAGCAGCATAATGAGTGGATTCAGGTACGATGATTCTAACTGAAATAAGTCACACAGGAAAAGAAACATCATAAGATATCACTAATACACGGAATGTAACCTTGGCTACACAGGAACTGAATTACAAAACAGAACAGGGTCTCAAATTTAGAAACCCAACTTATGCTTGCTTAAGGGGAAAGGTGAGTTGGGGTGCTGCATAAAACCAGAGATTGAAATGAGCACAGATAAAGTTCCTTAAGCCAAATATGGAATAGACAAGAGCTACTCCTTGCTCAACGAAATGGACTCAACACCCCATATTAAATGCCTAAGAGTGTACCTGACTAGGAAGTATCTTAAAACCTATGGATTGCTATGTCTCTGAAAGAGAATCAAGTGTGTGTACAGGGGCATAAACGCAGCAGTGATAGGATTGGAGAGGTTCGGTGAGCAAATGAAGACCCTTTGAAGTCATATTGCATGGTACCCATTCCACGGGTCTCAACTCTCCAGGTTTAAGGTATTCTTCCTTCAGCTAAAACATGCATGTGGAACCCAGAGTATGATCAACCGTGTGATCGGGAGACGTGTTCCAATATGTGTCAGTTTTCGTCCCCTGGTACTCGGGTGCAACATTCCAGACGCTTTACTAACACTCTCCCGACTTGGAGAGTCAGTGCCTTTAACCTCCTGTTTGGCCCAGTTTGCAATTTCTGCGGAAGATGAACAGGAATAGGGAGAACCAATGACAGACTAGCTGGAGGTGTCTGGACGGGCAAATTTAACTCTCATTTCCCACCAGGAAGAGGAATTAACCAAAGGCTCAGCGTGCCGTGCCGGAACCAGATTAGGGCCTGAAGCCATCCTGCGGTGTTGCGGCCAGCTCACGAGAAAGCGAGTTGAAGAAAGGAGCTCAGGGGCACTGTAATTCACAAACCTGCAGAGTTATAAATGACAGCTATCGTCCAAAAATATACTGAAGTAAGGCTGCCAAGAGGACTTGAAAGCGGGGCAGAATTGCAGGAAACCGATTTCAGGAGGTAGACTGGAATTGCATTGAAAGCATAGGAAAAGAGGCAGAACGTCCACAACGATGCACTTGGCCAAAAAGGGCGTATGCGTTTTTTCCTGAATATATTCAGGAAAAAACGCATACGCCCTTTTTGGCCAACCAAGCAAGCTTGCAAAGGAAATCTGCACTACAATGAAGTCTCACTTCCCCCCGGTCAAAAGGGCCATCTGAAAAAAGTGTAAAATCCAGAAAGGCAGGACAGGCCATGGAGAACTGGGAGCCTTGTTATGCTGATGGGCGGGATGTCAATTGCCAACAGCCACTCGGGAGAAGTGTATGGTGTTTCCTGAAACATCTAAAAAACAAAGCAACAGAGCCTAGGGCACTTCCACTTATGGTCCTATAGCTTAGGGAAATTAAAATCAAGAAGGCACAGCCACCCCAAAGGTTGGGATGGCTCTGTTTACAAGAACCTGGTTTACGGTACAAGTTCAATATCGCAGAAAGTGAAAAATGGATAAAGAAGTTGTGGTACTTACGTACAATGCAGTATCACTCAGCAATGAAATCTATGTCATCAGGCCCGTAGCAGCATAATGAGTGGATTCAGGTACGATGATTCTAACTGAAATAAGTCACACAGGAAAAGAAACATCATAAGATATCACTAATACACGGAATGTAACCTTGGCTACACAGGAACTGAATTACAAAACAGAACAGGGTCTCAAATTTAGAAACCCAACTTATGCTTGCTTAAGGGGAAAGGTGAGTTGGGGTGCTGCATAAAACCAGAGATTGAAATGAGCACAGATAAAGTTCCTTAAGCCAAATATGGAATAGACAAGAGCTACTCCTTGCTCAAGGAAATGGACTCAACACCCCATATTAAATGCCTAAGAGTGTACCTGACTAGGAAGTATCTTAAAACCTATGGATTGCTATGTCTCTGAAAGAGAATCAAGTGTGTGTACAGGGGCATAAACGCAGCAGTGATAGGATTGGAGAGGTTCGGTGAGCAAATGAAGACCCTTTGAAGTCATATTGCATGGTACCCATTCCACGGGTCTCAACTCTCCAGGTTTAAGGTATTCTTCCTTCAGCTAAAACATGCATGTGGAACCCAGAGTATGATCAACCGTGTGATCGGGAGACGTGTTCCAATATGTCTCAGTTTTCGTCCCCTGGTACTCGGGTGCAACATTCCAGACGCTTTACTAACACTCTCCCGACTTGGAGAGTCAGTGCCTTTAACCTCCTGTTTGGCCCAGTTTGCAATTTCTGCGGAAGATGAACAGGAATAGGGAGAACCAATGACAGACTAGCTGGAGGTGTCTGGACGGGCAAATTTAACTCTCATTTCCCACCAGGAAGAGGAATTAACCAAAGGCTCAGCGTGCCGTGCCGGAACCAGATTAGGGCCTGAAGCCATCCTGCGGTGTTGCGGCCAGCTCACGAGAAAGCGAGTTGAAGAAAGGAGCTCAGGGGCACTGTAATTCACAAACCTGCAGAGTTATAAATGACAGCTATCGTCCAAAAATATACTGAAGTAAGGCTGCCAAGAGGACTTGAAAGCGGGGCAGAATTGCAGGAAACCGATTTCAGGAGGTAGACTGGAATTGCATTTAAAGCATAGGAAAAGAGGCAGAACGTCCACAACGATGCACTTGGCCAAAAAGGGCGTATGCGTTTTTTCCTGAATATATTCAGGAAAAAACGTATACGCCCTTTTTGGCCAACCAAGCAAGCTTGCAAAGGAAATCTGCACTACAATGAAGTCTCACTTCCCCCCGGTCAAAAGGGCCATCTGAAAAAAGTGTAAAATCCAGAAAGGCAGGACAGGCCATGGAGAACTGGGAGCCTTGTTATGCTGATGGGCGGGATGTAAATTGCCAACAGCCACTCGGGAGAAGTGTATGGTGTTTCCTGAAACATCTAAAAAACAAAGCAACAGAGCCTAGGGCACTTCCACTTATGGTCCTATAGCTTAGGGAAATTAAAATCAAAAAGACACAGCCACCCCAAAGGTTGGGACAGCTCTGTTTACAAGAACCTGGTTTACGGTACAAGTTCAATATCGCAGAAAGTGAAAAATGGATAAAGAAGTTGTGGTACTTACGTACAATGCAGTATCACTCAGCAATGAAATCTATGTCATCAGGCCCGTAGCAGCATAATGAGTGGATTCAGGTACGATGATTCTAACTGAAATAAGTCACACAGGAAAAGAAACATCATAAGATATCACTAATACACGGAATGTAACCTTGGCTACACAGGAACTGAATTACAAAACAGAACAGGGTCTCAAATTTAGAAACCCAACTTATGCTTGCTTAAGGGGAAAGGTGAGTTGGGGTGCTGCATAAAACCAGAGATTGAAATGAGCACAGATAAAGTTCCTTAAGCCAAATATGGAATAGACAAGAGCTACTCCTTGCTCAACGAAATGGACTCAACACCCCATATTAAATGCCTAAGAGTGTACCTGACTAGGAAGTATCTTAAAACCTATGGATTGCTATGTCTCTGAAAGAGAATCAAGTGTGTGTACAGGGGCATAAACGCAGCAGTGATAGGATTGGAGAGGTTCGGTGAGCAAATGAAGACCCTTTGAAGTCATATTGCATGGTACCCATTCCACGGGTCTCAACTCTCCAGGTTTAAGGTATTCTTCCTTCAGCTAAAACATGCATGTGGAACCCAGAGTATGATCAACCGTGTGATCGGGAGACGTGTTCCAATATGTGTCAGTTTTCGTCCCCTGGTACTCGGGTGCAACATTCCAGACGCTTTACTAACACTCTCCCGACTTGGAGAGTCAGTGCCTTTAACCTCCTGTTTGGCCCAGTTTGCAATTTCTGCGGAAGATGAACAGGAATAGGGAGAACCAATGACAGACTAGCTGGAGGTGTCTGGACGGGCAAATTTAACTCTCATTTCCCACCAGGAAGAGGAATTAACCAAAGGCTCAGCGTGCCGTGCCGGAACCAGATTAGGGCCTGAAGCCATCCTGCGGTGTTGCGGCCAGCTCACGAGAAAGCGAGTTGAAGAAAGGAGCTCAGGGGCACTGTAATTCACAAACCTGCAGAGTTATAAATGACAGCTATCGTCCAAAAATATACTGAAGTAAGGCTGCCAAGAGGACTTGAAAGCGGGGCAGAATTGCAGGAAACCGATTTCAGGAGGTAGACTGGAATTGCATTGAAAGCATAGGAAAAGAGGCAGAACGTCCACAACGATGCACTTGGCCAAAAAGGGCGTATGCGTTTTTTCCTGAATATATTCAGGAAAAAACGCATACGCCCTTTTTGGCCAACCAAGCAAGGTTGCAAAGGAAATCTGCACTACAATGAAGTCTCACTTCCCCCCGGTCAAAAGGGCCATCTGAAAAAAGTGTAAAATCCAGAAAGGCAGGACAGGCCATGGAGAACTGGGAGCCTTGTTATGCTGATGGGCGGGATGTAAATTGCCAACAGCCACTCGGGAGAAGTGTATGGTGTTTCCTGAAACATCTAAAAAACAAAGCAACAGAGCCTAGGGCACTTCCACTTATGGTCCTATAGCTTAGGGAAATTAAAATCAAGAAGGCACAGCCACCCCAAAGGTTGGGACGGCTCTGTTTACAAGAACCTGGTTTACGGTACAAGTTCAATATCGCAGAAAGTGAAAAATGGATAAAGAAGTTGTGGTACTTACGTACAATGCAGTATCACTCAGCAATGAAATCTATGTCATCAGGCCCGTAGCAGCATAATGAGTGGATTCAGGTACGATGATTCTAACTGAAATAAGTCACACAGGAAAAGAAACATCATAAGATATCACTAATACACGGAATGTAACCTTGGCTACACAGGAACTGAATTACAAAACAGAACAGGGTCTCAAATTTAGAAACCCAACTTATGCTTGCTTAAGGGGAAAGGTGAGTTGGGGTGCTGCATAAAACCAGAGATTGAAATGAGCACAGATAAAGTTCCTTAAGCCAAATATGGAATAGACAAGAGCTACTCCTTGCTCAAGGAAATGGACTCAACACCCCATATTAAATGCCTAAGAGTGTACCTGACTAGGAAGTATCTTAAAACCTATGGATTGCTATGTCTCTGAAAGAGAATCAAGTGTGTGTACAGGGGCATAAACGCAGCAGTGATAGGATTGGAGAGGTTCGGTGAGCAAATGAAGACCCTTTGAAGTCATATTGCATGGTACCCATTCCACGGGTCTCAACTCTCCAGGTTTAAGGTATTCTTCCTTCAGCTAAAACATGCATGTGGAACCCAGAGTATGATCAACCGTGTGATCGGGAGACGTGTTCCAATATGTCTCAGTTTTCGTCCCCTGGTACTCGGGTGCAACATTCCAGACGCTTTACTAACACTCTCCCGACTTGGAGAGTCAGTGCCTTTAACCTCCTGTTTGGCCCAGTTTGCAATTTCTGCGGAAGATGAACAGGAATAGGGAGAACCAATGACAGACTAGCTGGAGGTGTCTGGACGGGCAAATTTAACTCTCATTTCCCACCAGGAAGAGGAATTAACCAAAGGCTCAGCGTGCCGTGCCGGAACCAGATTAGGGCCTGAAGGCATCCTGCGGTGTTGCGGCCAGCTCACGAGAAAGCGAGTTGAAGAAAGGAGCTCAGGGGCACTGTAATTCACAAACCTGCAGAGTTATAAATGACAGCTATCGTCCAAAAATATACTGAAGTAAGGCTGCCAAGAGGACTTGAAAGCGGGGCAGAATTGCAGGAAACCGATTTCAGGAGGTAGACTGGAATTGCATTTAAAGCATAGGAAAAGAGGCAGAACGTCCACAACGATGCACTTGGCCAAAAAGGGCGTATGCGTTTTTTCCTGAATATATTCAGGAAAAAACGTATACGCCCTTTTTGGCCAACCAAGCAAGCTTGCAAAGGAAATCTGCACTACAATGAAGTCTCACTTCCCCCCGGTCAAAAGGGCCATCTGAAAAAAGTGTAAAATCCAGAAAGGCAGGACAGGCCATGGAGAACTGGGAGCCTTGTTATGCTGATGGGCGGGATGTCAATTGCCAACAGCCACTCGGGAGAAGTGTATGGTGTTTCCTGAAACATCTAAAAAACAAAGCAACAGAGCCTAGGGCACTTCCACTTATGGTCCTATAGCTTAGGGAAATTAAAATCAAGAAGGCACAGCCACCCCAAAGGTTGGGACGGCTCTGTTTACAAGAACCTGGTTTACGGTACAAGTTCAATATCGCAGAAAGTGAAAAATGGATAAAGAAGTTGTGGTACTTACGTACAATGCAGTATCACTCAGCAATGAAATCTATGTCATCAGGCCCGTAGCAGCATAATGAGTGGATTCAGGTACGATGATTCTAACTGAAATAAGTCACACAGGAAAAGAAACATCATAAGATATCACTAATACACGGAATGTAACCTTGGCTACACAGGAACTGAATTACAAAACAGAACAGGGTCTCAAATTTAGAAACCCAACTTATGCTTGCTTAAGGGGAAAGGTGAGTTGGGGTGCTGCATAAAACCAGAGATTGAAATGAGCACAGATAAAGTTCCTTAAGCCAAATATGGAATAGACAAGAGCTACTCCTTGCTCAAGGAAATGGACTCAACACCCCATATTAAATGCCTAAGAGTGTACCTGACTAGGAAGTATCTTAAAACCTATGGATTGCTATGTCTCTGAAAGAGAATCAAGTGTGTGTACAGGGGCATAAACGCAGCAGTGATAGGATTGGAGAGGTTCGGTGAGCAAATGAAGACCCTTTGAAGTCATATTGCATGGTACCCATTCCACGGGTCTCAACTCTCCAGGTTTAAGGTATTCTTCCTTCAGCTAAAACATGCATGTGGAACCCAGAGTATGATCAACCGTGTGATCGGGAGACGTGTTCCAATATGTCTCAGTTTTCGTCCCCTGGTACTCGGGTGCAACATTCCAGACGCTTTACTAACACTCTCCCGACTTGGAGAGTCAGTGCCTTTAACCTCCTGTTTGGCCCAGTTTGCAATTTCTGCAGAAGATGAACAGGAATAGGGAGAACCAATGACAGACTAGCTGGAGGTGTCTGGACGGGCAAATTTAACTCTCATTTCCCACCAGGAAGAGGAATTAACCAAAGGCTCAGCGTGCCGTGCCGGAACCAGATTAGGGCCTGAAGCCATCCTGCGGTGTTGCGGCCAGCTCACGAGAAAGCGAGTTGAAGAAAGGAGCTCAGGGGCACTGTAATTCACAAACCTGCAGAGTTATAAATGACAGCTATCGTCCAAAAATATACTGAAGTAAGGCTGCCAAGAGGACTTGAAAGCGGGGCAGAATTGCAGGAAACCGATTTCAGGAGGTAGACTGGAATTGCATTTAAAGCATAGGAAAAGAGGCAGAACGTCCACAACGATGCACTTGGCCAAAAAGGGCGTATGCGTTTTTTCCTGAATATATTCAGGAAAAAACGTATACGCCCTTTTTGGCCAACCAAGCAAGCTTGCAAAGGAAATCTGCACTACAATGAAGTCTCACTTCCCCCCGGTCAAAAGGGCCATCTGAAAAAAGTGTAAAATCCAGAAAGGCAGGACAGGCCATGGAGAACTGGGAGCCTTGTTATGCTGATGGGCGGGATGTAAATTGCCAACAGCCACTCGGGAGAAGTGTATGGTGTTTCCTGAAACATCTAAAAAACAAAGCAACAGAGCCTAGGGCACTTCCACTTATGGTCCTATAGCTTAGGGAAATTAAAATCAAAAAGACACAGCCACCCCAAAGGTTGGGACAGCTCTGTTTACAAGAACCTGGTTTACGGTACAAGTTCAATATCGCAGAAAGTGAAAAATGGATAAAGAAGTTGTGGTACTTACGTACAATGCAGTATCACTCAGCAATGAAATCTATGTCATCAGGCCCGTAGCAGCATAATGAGTGGATTCAGGTACGATGATTCTAACTGAAATAAGTCACACAGGAAAAGAAACATCATAAGATATCACTAATACACGGAATGTAACCTTGGCTACACAGGAACTGAATTACAAAACAGAACAGGGTCTCAAATTTAGAAACCCAACTTATGCTTGCTTAAGGGGAAAGGTGAGTTGGGGTGCTGCATAAAACCAGAGATTGAAATGAGCACAGATAAAGTTCCTTAAGCCAAATATGGAATAGACAAGAGCTACTCCTTGCTCAACGAAATGGACTCAACACCCCATATTAAATGCCTAAGAGTGTACCTGACTAGGAAGTATCTTAAAACCTATGGATTGCTATGTCTCTGAAAGAGAATCAAGTGTGTGTACAGGGGCATAAACGCAGCAGTGATAGGATTGGAGAGGTTCGGTGAGCAAATGAAGACCCTTTGAAGTCATATTGCATGGTACCCATTCCACGGGTCTCAACTCTCCAGGTTTAAGGTATTCTTCCTTCAGCTAAAACATGCATGTGGAACCCAGAGTATGATCAACCGTGTGATCGGGAGACGTGTTCCAATATGTCTCAGTTTTCGTCCCCTGGTACTCGGGTGCAACATTCCAGACGCTTTACTAACACTCTCCCGACTTGGAGAGTCAGTGCCTTTAACCTCCTGTTTGGCCCAGTTTGCAATTTCTGCGGAAGATGAACAGGAATAGGGAGAACCAATGACAGACTAGCTGGAGGTGTCTGGACGGGCAAATTTAACTCTCATTTCCCACCAGGAAGAGGAATTAACCAAAGGCTCAGCGTGCCGTGCCGGAACCAGATTAGGGCCTGAAGCCATCCTGCGGTGTTGCGGCCAGCTCACGAGAAAGCGAGTTGAAGAAAGGAGCTCAGGGGCACTGTAATTCACAAACCTGCAGAGTTATAAATGACAGCTATCGTCCAAAAATATACTGAAGTAAGGCTGCCAAGAGGACTTGAAAGCGGGGCAGAATTGCAGGAAACCGATTTCAGGAGGTAGACTGGAATTGCATTGAAAGCATAGGAAAAGAGGCAGAACGTCCACAATGATGCACTTGGCCAAAAAGGGCGTATGCGTTTTTTCCTGAATATATTCAGGAAAAAACACATACGCCCTTTTTGGCCAACCAAGCAAGCTTGCAAAGGAAATCTGCACTACAATGAAGTCTCACTTCCCCCCGGTCAAAAGGGCCATCTGAAAAAAGTGTAAAATCCAGAAAGGCAGGACAGGCCATGGAGAACTGGGAGCCTTGTTATGCTGATGGGCGGGATGTCAATTGCCAACAGCCACTCGGGAGAAGTGTATGGTGTTTCCTGAAACATCTAAAAAACAAAGCAACAGAGCCTAGGGCACTTCCACTTATGGTCCTATAGCTTAGGGAAATTAAAATCAAGAAGGCACAGCCACCCCAAAGGTTGGGACGGCTCTGTTTACAAGAACCTGGTTTACGGTACAAGTTCAATATCGCAGAAAGTGAAAAATGGATAAAGAAGTTGTGGTACTTACGTACAATGCAGTATCACTCAGCAATGAAATCTATGTCATCAGGCCCGTAGCAGCATAATGAGTGGATTCAGGTACGATGATTCTAACTGAAATAAGTCACACAGGAAAAGAAACATCATAAGATATCACTAATACACGGAATGTAACCTTGGCTACACAGGAACTGAATTACAAAACAGAACAGGGTCTCAAATTTAGAAACCCAACTTATGCTTGCTTAAGGGGAAAGGTGAGTTGGGGTGCTGCATAAAACCAGAGATTGAAATGAGCACAGATAAAGTTCCTTAAGCCAAATATGGAATAGACAAGAGCTACTCCTTGCTCAAGGAAATGGACTCAACACCCCATATTAAATGCCTAAGAGTGTACCTGACTAGGAAGTATCTTAAAACCTATGGATTGCTATGTCTCTGAAAGAGAATCAAGTGTGTGTACAGGGGCATAAACGCAGCAGTGATAGGATTGGAGAGGTTCGGTGAGCAAATGAAGACCCTTTGAAGTCATATTGCATGGTACCCATTCCACGGGTCTCAACTCTCCAGGTTTAAGGTATTCTTCCTTCAGCTAAAACATGCATGTGGAACCCAGAGTATGATCAACCGTGTGATCGGGAGACGTGTTCCAATATGTCTCAGTTTTCGTCCCCTGGTACTCGGGTGCAACATTCCAGACGCTTTACTAACACTCTCCCGACTTGGAGAGTCAGTGCCTTTAACCTCCTGTTTGGCCCAGTTTGCAATTTCTGCGGAAGATGAACAGGAATAGGGAGAAACAATGACAGACTAGCTGGAGGTGTCTGGACGGGCAAATTTAACTCTCATTTCCCACCAGGAAGAGGAATTAACCAAAGGCTCAGCGTGCCGTGCCGGAACCAGATTAGGGCCTGAAGCCATCCTGCGGTGTTGCGGCCAGCTCACGAGAAAGCGAGTTGAAGAAAGGAGCTCAGGGGCACTGTAATTCACAAACCTGCAGAGTTATAAATGACAGCTATCGTCCAAAAATATACTGAAGTAAGGCTGCCAAGAGGACTTCAAAGCGGGGCAGAATTGCAGGAAACCGATTTCAGGAGGTAGACTGGAATTGCATTGAAAGCATAGGAAAAGAGGCAGAACGTCCACAATGATGCACTTGGCCAAAAAGGGCGTATGCGTTTTTTCCTGAATATATTCAGGAAAAAACGCATACGCCCTTTTTGGCCAACCAAGCAAGCTTGCAAAGGAAATCTGCACTACAATGAAGTCTCACTTCCCCCCGGTCAAAAGGGCCATCTGAAAAAAGTGTAAAATCCAGAAAGGCAGGACAGGCCATGGAGAACTGGGAGCCTTGTTATGCTGATGGGCGGGATGTAAATTGCCAACAGCCACTCGGGAGAAGTGTATGGTGTTTCCTGAAACATCTAAAAAACAAAGCAACAGAGCCTAGGGCACTTCCACTTATGGTCCTATAGCTTAGGGAAATTAAAATCAAAAAGACACAGCCACCCCAAAGGTTGGGACGGCTCTGTTTACAAGAACCTGGTTTACGGTACAAGTTCAATATCGCAGAAAGTGAAAAATGGATAAAGAAGTTGTGGTACTTACGTACAATGCAGTATCACTCAGCAATGAAATCTATGTCATCAGGCCCGTAGCAGCATAATGAGTGGATTCAGGTACGATGATTCTAACTGAAATAAGTCACACAGGAAAAGAAACATCATAAGATATCACTAATACACGGAATGTAACCTTGGCTACACAGGAACTGAATTACAAAACAGAACAGGGTCTCAAATTTAGAAACCCAACTTATGCTTGCTTAAGGGGAAAGGTGAGTTGGGGTGCTGCATAAAACCAGAGATTGAAATGAGCACAGATAAAGTTCCTTAAGCCAAATATGGAATAGACAAGAGCTACTCCTTGCTCAACGAAATGGACTCAACACCCCATATTAAATGCCTAAGAGTGTACCTGACTAGGAAGTATCTTAAAACCTATGGATTGCTATGTCTCTGAAAGAGAATCAAGTGTGTGTACAGGGGCATAAACGCAGCAGTGATAGGATTGGAGAGGTTCGGTGAGCAAATGAAGACCCTTTGAAGTCATATTGCATGGTACCCATTCCACGGGTCTCAACTCTCCAGGTTTAAGGTATTCTTCCTTCAGCTAAAACATGCATGTGGAACCCAGAGTATGATCAACCGTGTGATCGGGAGACGTGTTCAAATATGTGTCAGTTTTCGTCCCCTGGTACTCGGGTGCAACATTCCAGACGCTTTACTAACACTCTCCCGACTTGGAGAGTCAGTGCCTTTAACCTCCTGTTTGGCCCAGTTTGCAATTTCTGCGGAAGATGAACAGGAATAGGGAGAACCAATGACAGACTAGCTGGAGGTGTCTGGACGGGCAAATTTAACTCTCATTTCCCACCAGGAAGAGGAATTAACCAAAGGCTCAGCGTGCCGTGCCGGAACCAGATTAGGGCCTGAAGCCATCCTGCGGTGTTGCGGCCAGCTCACGAGAAAGCGAGTTGAAGAAAGGAGCTCAGGGGCACTGTAATTCACAAACCTGCAGAGTTATAAATGACAGCTATCGTCCAAAAATATACTGAAGTAAGGCTGCCAAGAGGACTTGAACTTGGGGCAGAATTGCAGGAAACCGATTTCAGGAGGTAGACTGGAATTGCATTGAAAGCATAGGAAAAGAGGCAGAACGTCCACAATGATGCACTTGGCCAAAAAGGGCGTATGCGTTTTTTCCTGAATATATTCAGGAAAATACGCATACGCCCTTTTTGGCCAACCAAGCAAGCTTGCAAAGGAAATCTGCACTACAATGAAGTCTCACTTCCCCCCGGTCAAAAGGGCCATCTGAAAAAAGTGTAAAATCCAGAAAGGCAGGACAGGCCATGGAGAACTGGGAGCCTTGTTATGCTGATGGGCGGGATGTAAATTGCCAACAGCCACTCGGGAGAAGTGTATGGTGTTTCCTGAAACATCTAAAAAACAAAGCAACAGAGCCTAGGGCACTTCCACTTATGGTCCTATAGCTTAGGGAAATTAAAATCAAAAAGACACAGCCACCCCAAAGGTTGGGACAGCTCTGTTTACAAGAACCTGGTTTACGGTACAAGTTCAATATCGCAGAAAGTGAAAAATGGATAAAGAAGTTGTGGTACTTACGTACAATGCAGTATCACTCAGCAATGAAATCTATGTCATCAGGCCCGTAGCAGCATAATGAGTGGATTCAGGTACGATGATTCTAACTGAAATAAGTCACACAGGAAAAGAAACATCATAAGATATCACTAATACACGGAATGTAACCTTGGCTACACAGGAACTGAATTACAAAACAGAACAGGGTCTCAAATTTAGAAACCCAACTTATGCTTGCTTAAGGGGAAAGGTGAGTTGGGGTGCTGCATAAAACCAGAGATTGAAATGAGCACAGATAAAGTTCCTTAAGCCAAATATGGAATAGACAAGAGCTACTCCTTGCTCAACGAAATGGACTCAACACCCCATATTAAATGCCTAAGAGTGTACCTGACTAGGAAGTATCTTAAAACCTATGGATTGCTATGTCTCTGAAAGAGAATCAAGTGTGTGTACAGGGGCATAAACGCAGCAGTGATAGGATTGGAGAGGTTCGGTGAGCAAATGAAGACCCTTTGAAGTCATATTGCATGGTACCCATTCCACGGGTCTCAACTCTCCAGGTTTAAGGTATTCTTCCTTCAGCTAAAACATGCATGTGGAACCCAGAGTATGATCAACCGTGTGATCGGGAGACGTGTTCCAATATGTGTCAGTTTTCGTCCCCTGGTACTCGGGTGCAACATTCCAGACGCTTTACTAACACTCTCCCGACTTGGAGAGTCAGTGCCTTTAACCTCCTGTTTGGCCCAGTTTGCAATTTCTGCGGAAGATGAACAGGAATAGGGAGAACCAATGACAGACTAGCTGGAGGTGTCTGGACGGGCAAATTTAACTCTCATTTCCCACCAGGAAGAGGAATTAACCAAAGGCTCAGCGTGCCGTGCCGGAACCAGATTAGGGCCTGAAGCCATCCTGCGGTGTTGCGGCCAGCTCACGAGAAAGCGAGTTGAAGAAAGGAGCTCAGGGGCACTGTAATTCACAAACCTGCAGAGTTATAAATGACAGCTATCGTCCAAAAATATACTGAAGTAAGGCTGCCAAGAGGACTTGAAAGCGGGGCAGAATTGCAGGAAACCGATTTCAGGAGGTAGACTGGAATTGCATTGAAAGCATAGGAAAAGAGGCAGAACGTCCACAACGATGCACTTGGCCAAAAAGGGCGTATGCGTTTTTTCCTGAATATATTCAGGAAAAAACGCATACGCCCTTTTTGGCCAACCAAGCAAGCTTGCAAAGGAAATCTGCACTACAATGAAGTCTCACTTCCCCCCGGTCAAAAGGGCCATCTGAAAAAAGTGTAAAATCCAGAAAGGCAGGACAGGCCATGGAGAACTGGGAGCCTTGTTATGCTGATGGGCGGGATGTAAATTGCCAACAGCCACTCGGGAGAAGTGTATGGTGTTTCCTGAAACATCTAAAAAACAAAGCAACAGAGCCTAGGGCACTTCCACTTATGGTCCTATAGCTTAGGGAAATTAAAATCAAGAAGACACAGCCACCCCAAAGGTTGGGACGGCTCTGTTTACAAGAACCTGGTTTACGGTACAAGTTCAATATCGCAGAAAGTGAAAAATGGATAAAGAAGTTGTGGTACTTACGTACAATGCAGTATCACTCAGCAATGAAATCTATGTCATCAGGGCCGTAGCAGCATAATGAGTGGATTCAGGTACGATGATTCTAACTGAAATAAGTCACACAGGAAAAGAAACATCATAAGATATCACTAATACACGGAATGTAACCTTGGCTACACAGGAACTGAATTACAAAACAGAACAGGGTCTCAAATTTAGAAACCCAACTTATGCTTGCTTAAGGGGAAAGGTGAGTTGGGGTGCTGCATAAAACCAGAGATTGAAATGAGCACAGATAAAGTTCCTTAAGCCAAATATGGAATAGACAAGAGCTACTCCTTGCTCAACGAAATGGACTCAACACCCCATATTAAATGCCTAAGAGTGTACCTGACTAGGAAGTATCTTAAAACCTATGGATTGCTATGTCTCTGAAAGAGAATCAAGTGTGTGTACAGGGGCATAAACGCAGCAGTGATAGGATTGGAGAGGTTCGGTGAGCAAATGAAGACCCTTTGAAGTCATATTGCATGGTACCCATTCCACGGGTCTCAACTCTCCAGGTTTAAGGTATTCTTCCTTCAGCTAAAACATGCATGTGGAACCCAGAGTATGATCAACCGTGTGATCGGGAGACGTGTTCCAATATGTGTCAGTTTTCGTCCCCTGGTACTCGGGTGCAACATTCCAGACGCTTTACTAACACTCTCCCGACTTGGAGAGTCAGTGCCTTTAACCTCCTGTTTGGCCCAGTTTGCAATTTCTGCGGAAGATGAACAGGAATAGGGAGAACCAATGACAGACTAGCTGGAGGTGTCTGGACGGGCAAATTTAACTCTCATTTCCCACCAGGAAGAGGAATTAACCAAAGGCTCAGCGTGCCGTGCCGGAACCAGATTAGGGCCTGAAGCCATCCTGCGGTGTTGCGGCCAGCTCACGAGAAAGCGAGTTGAAGAAAGGAGCTCAGGGGCACTGTAATTCACAAACCTGCAGAGTTATAAATGACAGCTATCGTCCAAAAATATACTGAAGTAAGGCTGCCAAGAGGACTTGAAAGCGGGGCAGAATTGCAGGAAACCGATTTCAGGAGGTAGACTGGAATTGCATTGAAAGCATAGGAAAAGAGGCAGAACGTCCACAATGATGCACTTGGCCAAAAAGGGCGTATGCGTTTTTTCCTGAATATATTCAGGAAAAAACACATACGCCCTTTTTGGCCAACCAAGCAAGCTTGCAAAGGAAATCTGCACTACAATGAAGTCTCACTTCCCCCCGGTCAAAAGGGCCATCTGAAAAAAGTGTAAAATCCAGAAAGGCAGGACAGGCCATGGAGAACTGGGAGCCTTGTTATGCTGATGGGCGGGATGTCAATTGCCAACAGCCACTCGGGAGAAGTGTATGGTGTTTCCTGAAACATCTAAAAAACAAAGCAACAGAGCCTAGGGCACTTCCACTTATGGTCCTATAGCTTAGGGAAATTAAAATCAAGAAGGCACAGCCACCCCAAAGGTTGGGACGGCTCTGTTTACAAGAACCTGGTTTACGGTACAAGTTCAATATCGCAGAAAGTGAAAAATGGATAAAGAAGTTGTGGTACTTACGTACAATGCAGTATCACTCAGCAATGAAATCTATGTCATCAGGCCCGTAGCAGCATAATGAGTGGATTCAGGTACGATGATTCTAACTGAAATAAGTCACACAGGAAAAGAAACATCATAAGATATCACTAATACACGGAATGTAACCTTGGCTACACAGGAACTGAATTACAAAACAGAACAGGGTCTCAAATTTAGAAACCCAACTTATGCTTGCTTAAGGGGAAAGGTGAGTTGGGGTGCTGCATAAAACCAGAGATTGAAATGAGCACAGATAAAGTTCCTTAAGCCAAATATGGAATAGACAAGAGCTACTCCTTGCTCAACGAAATGGACTCAACACCCCATATTAAATGCCTAAGAGTGTACCTGACTAGGAAGTATCTTAAAACCTATGGATTGCTATGTCTCTGAAAGAGAATCAAGTGTGTGTACAGGGGCATAAACGCAGCAGTGATAGGATTGGAGAGGTTCGGTGAGCAAATGAAGACCCTTTGAAGTCATATTGCATGGTACCCATTCCACGGGTCTCAACTCTCCAGGTTTAAGGTATTCTTCCTTCAGCTAAAACATGCATGTGGAACCCAGAGTATGATCAACCGTGTGATCGGGAGACGTGTCCCAATATGTCTCAGTTTTCGTCCCCTGGTACTCGGGTGCAACATTCCAGACGCTTTACTAACACTCTCCCGACTTGGAGAGTCAGTGCCTTTAACCTCCTGTTTGGCCCAGTTTGCAATTTCTGCGGAAGATGAACAGGAATAGGGAGAAACAATGACAGACTAGCTGGAGGTGTCTGGACGGGCAAATTTAACTCTCATTTCCCACCAGGAAGAGGAATTAACCAAAGGCTCAGCGTGCCGTGCCGGAACCAGATTAGGGCCTGAAGCCATCCTGCGGTGTTGCGGCCAGCTCACGAGAAAGCGAGTTGAAGAAAGGAGCTCAGGGGCACTGTAATTCACAAACCTGCAGAGTTATAAATGACAGCTATCGTCCAAAAATATACTGAAGTAAGGCTGCCAAGAGGACTTCAAAGCGGGGCAGAATTGCAGGAAACCGATTTCAGGAGGTAGACTGGAATTGCATTGAAAGCATAGGAAAAGAGGCAGAACGTCCACAATGATGCACTTGGCCAAAAAGGGCGTATGCGTTTTCTCCTGAATATATTCAGGAAAAAACACATACGCCCTTTTTGGCCAACCAAGCAAGCTTGCAAAGGAAATCTGCACTACAATGAAGTCTCACTTCCCCCCGGTCAAAAGGGCCATCTGAAAAAAGTGTAAAATCCAGAAAGGCAGGACAGGCCATGGAGAACTGGGAGCCTTGTTATGCTGATGGGCGGGATGTAAATTGCCAACAGCCACTCGGGAGAAGTGTATGGTGTTTCCTGAAACATCTAAAAAACAAAGCAACAGAGCCTAGGGCACTTCCACTTATGGTCCTATAGCTTAGGGAAATTAAAATCAAAAAGACACAGCCACCCAAAGTTTGGGACGGCTCTGTTTACAAGAACCTGGTTTACGGTACAAGTTCAATATCGCAGAAAGTGAAAAATGGATAAAGAAGTTGTGGTACTTACGTACAATGCAGTATCACTCAGCAATGAAATCTATGTCATCAGGCCCGTAGCAGCATAATGAGTGGATTCAGATACGATGATTCTAACTGAAATAAGTCACACAGGAAAAGAAACATCATAAGATATCACTAATACACGGAATGTAACCTTGGCTACACAGGAACTGAATTACAAAACAGAACAGGGTCTCAAATTTAGAAACCCAACTTATGCTTGCTTAAGGGGAAAGGTGAGTTGGGGTGCTGCATAAAACCAGAGATTGAAATGAGCACAGATAAAGTTCCTTAAGCCAAATATGGAATAGACAAGAGCTACTCCTTGCTCAACGAAATGGACTCAACACCCCATATTAAATGCCTAAGAGTGTACCTGACTAGGAAGTATCTTAAAACCTATGGATTGCTATGTCTCTGAAAGAGAATCAAGTGTGTGTACAGGGGCATAAACGCAGCAGTGATAGGATTGGAGAGGTTTGGTGAGCAAATGAAGACCCTTTGAAATCATATTGCATGGTACCCATTCCACGGGTCTCAACTCTCCAGGTTTAAGGTATTCTTCCTTCAGCTAAAACATGCATGTGGAACCCAGAGTATGATCAACCGTGTGATCGGGAGACGTGTCCCAATATGTCTCAGTTTTCGTCCCCTGGTACTCGGGTGCAACATTCCAGACGCTTTACTAACACTCTCCCGACTTGGAGAGTCAGTGCCTTTAACCTCCTGTTTGGCCCAGTTTGCAATTTCTGCGGAAGATGAACAGGAATAGGGAGAACCAATGACAGACTAGCTGGAGGTGTCTGGACGGGCAAATTTAACTCTCATTTCCCACCAGGAAGAGGAATTAACCAAAGGCTCAGCGTGCCGTGCCGGAACCAGATTAGGGCCTGAAGGCATCCTGCGGTGTTGCGGCCAGCTCACGAGAAAGCGAGTTGAAGAAAGGAGCTCAGGGGCACTGTAATTCACAAACCTGCAGAGTTATAAATGACAGCTATCGTCCAAAAATATACTGAAGTAAGGCTGCCAAGAGGACTTGAAAGCGGGGCAGAATTGCAGGAAACCGATTTCAGGAGGTAGACTGGAATTGCATTGAAAGCATAGGAAAACAGGCAGAACGTCCACAATGATGCACTTGGCCAAAAAGGGCGTATGCGTTTTTTCCTGAATATATTCAGGAAAAAACGCATACGCCCTTTTTGGCCAACCAAGCAAGCTTGCAAAGGAAATCTGCACTACAATGAAGTCTCACTTCCCCCCGGTCAAAAGGGCCATCTGAAAAAAGTGTAAAATCCAGAAAGGCAGGACAGGCCATGGAGAACTGGGAGCCTTGTTATGCTGATGGGCGGGATGTAAATTGCCAACAGCCACTCGGGAGAAGTGTATGGTGTTTCCTGAAACATCTAAAAAACAAAGCAACAGAGCCTAGGGCACTTCCACTTATGGTCCTATAGCTTAGGGAAATTAAAATCAAAAAGACACAGCCACCCCAAAGGTTGGGACGGCTCTGTTTACAAGAACCTGGTTTACGGTACAAGTTCAATATCGCAGAAAGTGAAAAATGGATAAAGAAGTTGTGGTACTTACGTACAATGCAGTATCACTCAGCAGTGAAATCTATGTCATCAGGCCCGTAGCAGCATAATGAGTGGATTCAGGTACGATGATTCTAACTGAAATAAGTCACACAGGAAAAGAAACATCATAAGATATCACTAATACACGGAATGTAACCTTGGCTACACAGGAACTGAATTACAAAACAGAACAGGGTCTCAAATTTAGAAACCCAACTTATGCTTGCTTAAGGGGAAAGGTGAGTTGGGGTGCTGCATAAAACCAGAGATTGAAATGAGCACAGATAAAGTTCCTTAAGCCAAATATGGAATAGACAAGAGCTACTCCATGCTCAACGAAATGGACTCAACACCCCATATTAAATGCCTAAGAGTGTACCTGACTAGGAAGTATCTTAAAACCTATGGATTGCTATGTCTCTGAAAGAGAATCAAGTGTGTGTACAGGGGCATAAACGCAGCAGTGATAGGATTGGAGAGGTTCGGTGAGCAAATGAAGACCCTTTGAAGTCATATTGCATGGTACCCATTCCACGGGTCTCAACTCTCCAGGTTTAAGGTATTCTTCCTTCAGCTAAAACATGCATGTGGAACCCAGAGTATGATCAACCGTGTGATCGGGAGACGTGTTCCAATATGTCTCAGTTTTCGTCCCCTGGTACTCGGGTGCAACATTCCAGACGCTTTACTAACACTCTCCCGACTTGGAGAGTCAGTGCCTTTAACCTCCTGTTTGGCCCAGTTTGCAATTTCTGCGGAAGATGAACAGGAATAGGGAGAACCAATGACAGACTAGCTGGAGGTGTCTGGACAGGCAAATTAACTCTCATTTCCCACCAGGAAGAGGAATTAACCAAAGGCTCAGCGTGCCGTGCCGGAACCAGATTAGGGCCTGAAGCCATCCTGCGGTGTTGCGGCCAGCTCACGAGAAAGCGAGTTGAAGAAAGGAGCTCAGGGGCACTGTAATTCACAAACCTGCAGAGTTATAAATGACAGCTATCGTCCAAAAATATACTGAAGTAAGGCTGCCAAGAGGACTTGAAAGCGGGGCAGAATTGCAGGAAACCGATTTCAGGAGGTAGACTGGAATTGCATTGAAAGCATAGGAAAACAGGCAGAACGTCCACAATGATGCACTTGGCCAAAAAGGGCGTATGCGTTTTTTCCTGAATATATTCAGGAAAAAACGCATACGCCCTTTTTGGCCAACCAAGCAAGCTTGCAAAGAAATCTGCACTACAATGAAGTCTCACTTCCACCCGGTCAAAAGGGCCATCTGAAAAAAGTGTAAAATCCAGAAAGGCAGGACAGGCCATGGAGAACTGGGAGCCTTGTTATGCTGATGGGCGGGATGTCAATTGCCAACAGCCACTCGGGAGAAGTGTATGGTGTTTCCTGAAACATCTAAAAAACAAAGCAACAGAGCCTAGGGCACTTCCACTTATGGTCCTATAGCTTAGGGAAATTAAAATCAAAAAGACACAGCCACCCCAAAGGTTGGGACGGCTCTGTTTACAAGAACCTGGTTTACGGTACAAGTTCAATATCGCAGAAAGTGAAAAATGGATAAAGAAGTTGTGGTACTTACGTACAATGCAGTATCACTCAGCAATGAAATCTATGTCATCAGGCCCGTAGCAGCATAATGAGTGGATTCAGGTACGATGATTCTAACTGAAATAAGTCACACAGGAAAAGAAACATCATAAGATATCACTAATACACGGAATGTAACCTTGGCTACACAGGAACTGAATTACAAAACAGAACAGGGTCTCAAATTTAGAAACCCAACTTATGCTTGCTTAAGGGGAAAGGTGAGTTGGGGTGCTGCATAAAACCAGAGATTGAAATGAGCACAGATAAAGTTCCTTAAGCCAAATATGGAATAGACCAGAGCTACTCCTTGCTCAACGAAATGGACTCAACACCCCATATTAAATGCCTAAGAGTGTACCTGACTAGGAAGTATCTTAAAACCTATGGATTGCTATGTCTCTGAAAGAGAATCAAGTGTGTGTACAGGGGCATAAACGCAGCAGTGATAGGATTGGAGAGGTTTGGTGAGCAAATGAAGACCCTTTGAAATCATATTGCATGGTACCCATTCCACGGGTCTCAACTCTCCAGGTTTAAGGTATTCTTCCTTCAGCTAAAACATGCATGTGGAACCCAGAGTATGATCAACCGTGTGATCGGGAGACGTGTTCCAATATGTCTCAGTTTTCGTCCCCTGGTACTCGGGTGCAACATTCCAGACGCTTTACTAACACTCTCCCGACTTGGAGAGTCAGTGCCTTTAACCTCCTGTTTGGCCCAGTTTGCAATTTCTGCGGAAGATGAACAGGAATAGGGAGAACCAATGACAGACTAGCTGGAGGTGTCTGGACGGGCAAATTTAACTCTCATTTCCCACCAGGAAGAGGAATTAACCAAAGGCTCAGCGTGCCGTGCCGGAACCAGATTAGGGCCTGAAGCCATCCTGCGGTGTTGCGGCCAGCTCACGAGAAAGCGAGTTGAAGAAAGGAGCTCAGGGGCACTGTAATTCACAAACCTGCAGAGTTATAAATGACAGCTATCGTCCAAAAATATACTGAAGTAAGGCTGCCAAGAGGACTTGAAAGCGGGGCAGAATTGCAGGAAACCGATTTCAGGAGGTAGACTGGAATTGCATTGAAAGCATAGGAAAAGAGGCAGAACGTCCACAATGATGCACTTGGCCAAAGAGGGCGTATGCGTTTTTTCCTGAATATATTCAGGAAAAAACGCATACGCCCTTTTTGGCCAACCAAGCAAGCTTGCAAAGGAAATCTGCACTACAATGAAGTCTCACTTCCCCCCGGTCAAAAGGGCCATCTGAAAAAAGTGTAAAATCCAGAAAGGCAGGACAGGCCATGGAGAACTGGGAGCCTTGTTATGCTGATGGGCGGGATGTAAATTGCCAACAGCCACTCGGGAGAAGTGTATGGTGTTTCCTGAAACATCTAAAAAACAAAGCAACAGAGCGTAGGGCACTTCCACTTATGGTCCTATAGCTTAGGGAAATTAAAATCAAAAGACACAGCCACCCCAAAGGTTGGGACGGCTCTGTTTACAAGAACCTGGTTTACGGTACAAGTTCAATATCGCAGAAAGTGAAAAATGGATAAAGAAGTTGTGGTACTTACGTACAATGCAGTATCACTCAGCAATGAAATCTATGTCATCAGGCCCGTAGCAGCATAATGAGTGGATTCAGGTACGATGATTCTAACTGAAATAAGTCACACAGGAAAAGAAACATCATAAGATATCACTAATACACGGAATGTAAACTTGGCTACACAGGAACTGAATTACAAAACAGAACAGGGTCTCAAATTTAGAAACCCAACTTATGCTTGCTTAAGGGGAAAGGTGAGTTGGGGTGCTGCATAAAACCAGAGATTGAAATGAGCACAGATAAAGTTCCTTAAGCCAAATATGGAATAGACAAGAGCTACTCCTTGCTCAACGAAATGGACTCAACACCCCATATTAAATGCCTAAGAGTGTACCTGACTAGGAAGTATCTTAAAACCTATGGATTGCTATGTCTCTGAAAGAGAATCAAGTGTGTGTACAGGGGCATAAACGCAACAGTGATAGGATTGGAGAGGTTTGGTGAGCAAATGAAGACCCTTTGAAATCATATTGCATGGTACCCATTCCACGGGTCTCAACTCTCCAGGTTTAAGGTATTCTTCCTTCAGCTAAAACATGCATGTGGAACCCAGAGTATGATCAACCGTGTGATCGGGAGACGTGTTCCAATATGTCTCAGTTTTCGTCCCCTGGTACTCGGGTGCAACATTCCAGACGCTTTACTAACACTCTCCCGACTTGGAGAGTCAGTGCCTTTAACCTCCTGTTTGGCCCAGTTTGCAATTTCTGCGGAAGATGAACAGGAATAGGGAGAACCAATGACAGACTAGCTGGAGGTGTCTGGACGGGCAAATTTAACTCTCATTTCCCACCAGGAAGAGGAATTAACCAAAGGCTCAGCGTGCCGTGCCGGAACCAGATTAGGGCCTGAAGCCATCCTGCGGTGTTGCGGCCAGCTCACGAGAAAGCGAGTTGAAGAAAGGAGCTCAGGGGCACTGTAATTCACAAACCTGCAGAGTTATAAATGACAGCTATCGTCCAAAAATATACTGAAGTAAGGCTGCCAAGAGGACTTGAACTTGGGGCAGAATTGCAGGAAACCGATTTCAGGAGGTAGACTGGAATTGCATTGAAAGCATAGGAAAAGAGGCAGAACGTCCACAATGATGCACTTGGCAAAAAAGGGCGTATGCGTTTTTTCCTGAATATATTCAGGAAAAAACGCATACGCCCTTTTTGGCCAACCAAGCAAGGTTGCAAAGGAAATCTGCACTACAATGAAGTCTCACTTCCCCCCGGTCAAAAGGGCCATCTGAAAAAAGTGTAAAATCCAGAAAGGCAGGACAGGCCATGGAGAACTGGGAGCCTTGTTATGCTGATGGGCGGGATGTAAATTGCCAACAGCCACTCGGGAGAAGTGTATGGTGTTTCCTGAAACATCTAAAAAACAAAGCAACAGAGCCTAGGGCACTTCCACTTATGGTCCTATAGCTTAGGGAAATTAAAATCAAAAGACACAGCCACCCCAAAGGTTGGGACGGCTCTGTTTACAAGAACCTGGTTTACGGTACAAGTTCAATATCGCAGAAAGTGAAAAATGGATAAAGAAGTTGTGGTACTTACGTACAATGCAGTATCACTCAGCAATGAAATCTATGTCATCAGGCCCGTAGCAGCATAATGAGTGGATTCAGGTACGATGATTCTAACTGAAATAAGTCACACAGGAAAAGAAACATCATAAGATATCACTAATACACGGAATGTAAACTTGGCTACACAGGAACTGAATTACAAAACAGAACAGGGTCTCAAATTTAGAAACCCAACTTATGCTTGCTTAAGGGGAAAGGTGAGTTGGGGTGCTGCATAAAACCAGAGATTGAAATGAGCACAGATAAAGTTCCTTAAGCCAAATATGGAATAGACAAGAGCTACTCCTTGCTCAACGAAATGGACTCAACACCCCATATTAAATGCCTAAGAGTGTACCTGACTAGGAAGTATCTTAAAACCTATGGATTGCTATGTCTCTGAAAGAGAATCAAGTGTGTGTACAGGGGCATAAACGCAACAGTGATAGGATTGGAGAGGTTTGGTGAGCAAATGAAGACCCTTTGAAATCATATTGCATGGTACCCATTCCACGGGTCTCAACTCTCCAGGTTTAAGGTATTCTTCCTTCAGCTAAAACATGCATGTGGAACCCAGAGTATGATCAACCGTGTGATCGGGAGACGTGTTCCAATATGTCTCAGTTTTCGTCCCCTGGTACTCGGGTGCAACATTCCAGACGCTTTACTAACACTCTCCCGACTTGGAGAGTCAGTGCCTTTAACCTCCTGTTTGGCCCAGTTTGCAATTTCTGCGGAAGATGAACAGGAATAGGGAGAACCAATGACAGACTAGCTGGAGGTGTCTGGACGGGCAAATTTAACTCTCATTTCCCACCAGGAAGAGGAATTAACCAAAGGCTCAGCGTGCCGTGCCGGAACCAGATTAGGGCCTGAAGCCATCCTGCGGTGTTGCGGCCAGCTCACGAGAAAGCGAGTTGAAGAAAGGAGCTCAGGGGCACTGTAATTCACAAACCTGCAGAGTTATAAATGACAGCTATCGTCCAAAAATATACTGAAGTAAGGCTGCCAAGAGGACTTGAAAGCGGGGCAGAATTGCAGGAAACCGATTTCAGGAGGTAGACTGGAATTGCATTGAAAGCAGAGGAAAAGAGGCAGAACGTCCACAATGATGCACTTGGCCAAAAAGGGCGTATGCGTTTTTTCCTGAATATATTCAGGAAAAATCGCATACGCCCTTTTTGGCCAACCAAGCAAGGTTGCAAAGGAAATCTGCACTACAATGAAGTCTCACTTCCCCCCGGTCAAAAGGGCCATCTGAAAAAAGTGTAAAATCCAGAAAGGCAGGACAGGCCATGGAGAACTGGGAGCCTTGTTATGCTGATGGGCGGGATGTAAATTGCCAACAGCCACTCGGGAGAAGTGTATGGTGTTTCCTGAAACATCTAAAAAACAAAGCAACAGAGCCTAGGGCACTTCCACTTATGGTCCTATAGCTTAGGGAAATTAAAATCAAAAGACACAGCCACCCCAAAGGTTGGGACGGCTCTGTTTACAAGAACCTGGTTTACGGTACAAGTTCAATATCGCAGAAAGTGAAAAATGGATAAAGAAGTTGTGGTACTTACGTACAATGCAGTATCACTCAGCAATGAAATCTATGTCATCAGGCCCGTAGCAGCATAATGAGTGGATTCAGGTACGATGATTCTAACTGAAATAAGTCACACAGAAAAAGAAACATCATAAGATATCACTAATACACGGAATGTAAACTTGGCTACACAGGAACTGAATTACAAAACAGAACAGGGTCTCAAATTTAGAAACCCAACTTATGCTTGCTTAAGGGGAAAGGTGAGTTGGGGTGCTGCATAAATCCAGAGATTGAAATGAGCACAGATAAAGTTCCTTAAGCCAAATATGGAATAGACAAGAGCTACTCCTTGCTCAACGAAATGGACTCAACACCCCATATTAAATGCCTAAGAGTGTACCTGACTAGGAAGTATCTTAAAACCTATGGATTGCTATGTCTCTGAAAGAGAATCAAGTGTGTGTACAGGGGCATAAACGCAACAGTGATAGGATTGGAGAGGTTTGGTGAGCAAATGAAGACCCTTTGAAATCATATTGCATGGTACCCATTCCACGGGTCTCAACTCTCCAGGTTTAAGGTATTCTTCCTTCAGCTAAAACATGCATGTGGAACCCAGAGTATGATCAACCGTGTGATCGGGAGACGTGTTCCAATATGTGTCAGTTTTCGTCCCCTGGTACTCGGGTGCAACATTCCAGACGCTTTACTAACACTCTCCCGACTTGGAGAGTCAGTGCCTTTAACCTCCTGTTTGGCCCAGTTTGCAATTTCTGCGGAAGATGAACAGGAATAGGGAGAACCAATGACAGACTAGCTGGAGGTGTCTGGACGGGCAAATTTAACTCTCATTTCCCACCAGGAAGAGGAATTAACCAAAGGCTCAGCGTGCCGTGCCGGAACCAGATTAGGGCCTGAAGCCATCCTGCGGTGTTGCGGCCAGCTCACGAGAAAGCGAGTTGAAGAAAGGAGCTCAGGGGCACTGTAATTCACAAACCTGCAGAGTTATAAATGACAGCTATCGTCCAAAAATATACTGAAATAAGGCTGCCAAGAGGACTTGAAAGCGGGGCAGAATTGCAGGAAACCGATTTCAGGAGGTAGACTGGAATTGCATTGAAAGCATAGGAAAAGAGGCAGAACGTCCACAATGATGCACTTGGCCAAAAAGGGCATATGCGTTTTTTCCTGAATATATTCAGGAAAAAACGCATACGCCCTTTTTGGCCAACCAAGCAAGCTTGCAAAGGAAATCTGCACTACAATGAAGTCTCACTTCCCCCCGGTCAAAAGGGCCATCTGAAAAAAGTGTAAAATCCAGAAAGGCAGGACAGGCCATGGAGAACTGGGAGCCTTGTTATGCTGATGGGCGGGATGTAAATTGCCAACAGCCACTCGGGAGAAGTGTATGGTGTTTCCTGAAACATCTGAAAAACAAAGCAACAGAGCGTAGGGCACTTCCACTTATGGTCCTATAGCTTAGGGAAATTAAAATCAAAAGACACAGCCACCCCAAAGGTTGGGACGGCTCTGTTTACAAGAACCTGGTTTACGGTACAAGTTCAATATCGCAGAAAGTGAAAAATGGATAAAGAAGTTGTGGTACTTACGTACAATGCAATATCACTCAGCAATGAAATCTATGTCATCAGGCCCGTAGCAGCATAATGAGTGGATTCAGGTACGATGATTCTAACTGAAATAAGTCACACAGAAAAAGAAACATCATAAGATATCACTAATACACGGAATGTAAACTTGGCTACACAGGAACTGAATTACAAAACAGAACAGGGTCTCAAATTTAGAAACCCAACTTATGCTTGCTTAAGGGGAAAGGTGAGTTGGGGTGCTGCATAAAACCAGAGATTGAAATGAGCACAGATAAAGTTCCTTAAGCCAAATATGGAATAGACAAGAGCTACACCTTGCTCAACGAAATGGACTCAACACCCCATATTAAATGCCTAAGAGTGTACCTGACTAGGAAGTATCTTAAAACCTATGGATTGCTATGTCTCTGAAAGAGAATCAAGTGTGTGTACAGGGGCATAAACGCAACAGTGATAGGATTGGAGAGGTTCGGTGAGCAAATGAAGACCCTTTGAAATCATATTGCATGGTACCCATTCCACGGGTCTCAACTCTCCAGGTTTAAGGTATTCTTCCTTCAGCTAAAACATGCATGTGGAACCCAGAGTATGATCAACCGTGTGATCGGGAGACGTGTTCCAATATGTCTCAGTTTTCGTCCCCTGGTACTCGGGTGCAACATTCCAGACGCTTTACTAACACTCTCCCGACTTGGAGAGTCAGTGCCTTTAACCTCCTGTTTGGCCCAGTTTGCAATTTCTGCGGAAGATGAACAGGAATAGGGAGAACCAATGAAAGACTAGCTGGAGGTGTCTGGACGGGCAAATTTAACTCTCATTTCCCACCAGGAAGAGGAATTAACCAAAGGCTCAGCGTGCCGTGCCGGAACCAGATTAGGGCCTGAAGCCATCCTGCGGTGTTGCGGCCAGCTCACGAGAAAGCGAGTTGAAGAAAGGAGCTCAGGGGCACTGTAATTCACAAACCTGCAGAGTTATAAATGACAGCTATCGTCCAAAAATATACTGAAGTAAGGCTGCCAAGAGGACTTGAAAGCGGGGCAGAATTGCAGGAAACCGATTTCAGGAGGTAGACTGGAATTGCATTGAAAGCATAGGAAAAGAGGCAGAACGTCCACAATGATGCACTTGGCCAAAAAGGGCGTATGCGTTTTTTCCTGAATATATTCAGGAAAAAACGCATACGCCCTTTTTGGCCAACCAAGCAAGCTTGCAAAGGAAATCTGCACTACAATGAAGTCTCACTTCCCCCCGGTCAAAAGGGCCATCTGAAAAAAGTGTAAAATCCAGAAAGGCAGGACAGGCCATGGAGAACTGGGAGCCTTGTTATGCTGATGGGCGGGATGTAAATTGCCAACAGCCACTCGGGAGAAGTGTATGGTGTTTCCTGAAACATCTAAAAAACAAAGCAACAGAGCCTAGGGCACTTCCACTTATGGTCCTATAGCTTAGGGAAATTAAAATCAAAAGACACAGCCACCCCAAATGTTGGGACGGCTCTGTTTACAAGAACCTGGTTTACGGTACAAGTTCAATATCGCAGAAAGTGAAAAATGGATAAAGAAGTTGTGGTACTTACGTACAATGCAATATCACTCAGCAATGAAATCTATGTCATCAGGCCCGTAGCAGCATAATGAGTGGATTCAGGTACGATGATTCTAACTGAAATAAGTCACACAGAAAAAGAAACATCATAAGATATCACTAATACACGGAATGAAAACTTGGCTACACAGGAACTGAATTACAAAACAGAACAGGGTCTCAAATTTAGAAACCCAACTTATGCTTGCTTAAGGGGAAAGGTGAGTTGGGGTGCTGCATAAAACCAGAGATTGAAATGAGCACAGATAAAGTTCCTTAAGCCAAATATGGAATAGACAAGAGCTACTCCTTGCTCAACGAAATGGACTCAACACCCCATATTAAATGCCTAAGAGTGTACCTGACTAGGAAGTATCTTAAAACCTATGGATTGCTATGTCTCTGAAAGAGAATCAAGTGTGTGTACAGGGGCATAAACGCAGCAGTGATAGGATTGGAGAGGTTCGGTGAGCAAATGAAGACTCTTTGAAGTCATATTGCATGGTACCCATTCCACGGGTCTCAACTCTCCAGGTTTAAGGTATTCTTCCTTCAGCTAAAACATGCATGTGGAACCCAGAGTATGATCAACCGTGTGATCGGGAGACGTGTTCCAATATGTCTCAGTTTTCGTCCCCTGGTACTCGGGTGCAACATTCCAGACGCTTTACTAACACTCTCCCGACTTGGAGAGTCAGTGCCTTTAACCTCCTGTTTGGCCCAGTTTGCAATTTCTGCGGAAGATGAACAGGAATAGGGAGAACCAATGACAGACTAGCTGGAGGTGTCTGGACGGGCAAATTTAACTCTCATTTCCCACCAGGAAGAGGAATTAACCAAAGGCTCAGCGTGCCGTGCCGGAACCAGATTAGGGTCTGAAGCCATCCTGCGGTGTTGCGGCCAGCTCACGAGAAAGCGACTTGAAGAAAGGAGCTCAGGGGCACTGTAATTCACAAACCTGCAGAGTTATAAATGACAGCTATCGTCCAAAAATACACTGAAGTAAGGCTGCCAAGAGGACTTGAAAGCGGGGCAGAATTGCAGGAAACCGATTTCAGGAGGTAGACTGGAATTGCATTGAAAGCATAGGAAAAGAGGCAGAACGTCCACAATGATGCACTTGGCCAAAAAGGGCGTATGCGTTTTTTCCTGAATATATTCAGGAAAAAACGCATACGCCCTTTTTGGCCAACCAAGCAAGCTTGCAAAGGAAATCTGCAGTACAATGAAGTCTCACTTCCCCCCGGTCAAAAGGGCCATCTGAAAAAAGTGTAAAATCCAGAAAGGCAGGACAGGCCATGGAGAACTGGGAGCCTTGTTATGCTGATGGGCGGGATGTCAATTGCCAACAGCCACTCGGGAGAAGTGTATGGTGTTTCCTGAAACATCTAAAAAACAAAGCAACAGAGCGTAGGGCACTTCCACTTATGGTCCTATAGCTTAGGGAAATTAAAATCAAAAGACACAGCCACCCCAAAGGTTGGGACGGCTCTGTTTACAAGAACCTGGTTTACGGTACAAGTTCAATATCGCAGAAAGTGAAAAATGGATAAAGAAGTTGTGGTACTTACGTACAATGCAATATCACTCAGCAATGAAATCTATGTCATCAGGCCCGTAGCAGCATAATGAGTGGATTCAGGTACGTTGATTCTAACTGAAATAAGTCACACAGAAAAAGAAACATCATAAGATATCACTAATACACGGAATGTAAACTTGGCTACACAGGAACTGAATTACAAAACAGAACAGGGTCTCAAATTTAGAAACCCAACTTATGCTTGCTTAAGGGGAAAGGTGAGTTGGGGTGCTGCATAAAACCAGAGATTGAAATGAGCACAGATAAAGTTCCTTAAGCCAAATATGGAATAGACAAGAGCTACTCCTTGCTCAACGAAATGGACTCAACACCCCATATTAAATGCCTAAGAGTGTACCTGACTAGGAAGTATCTTAAAACCTATGGATTGCTATGTCTCTGAAAGAGAATCAAGTGTGTGTACAGGGGCATAAACGCAGCAGTGATAGGATTGGAGAGGTTCGGTGAGCAAATGAAGACTCTTTGAAGTCATATTGCATGGTACCCATTCCACGGGTCTCAACTCTCCAGGTTTAAGGTATTCTTCCTTCAGCTAAAACATGCATGTGGAACCCAGAGTATGATCAACCGTGTGATCGGGAGACGTGTTCCAATATGTCTCAGTTTTCGTCCCCTGGTACTCGGGTGCAACATTCCAGACGCTTTACTAACACTCTCCCGACTTGGAGAGTCAGTGCCTTTAACCTCCTGTTTGGCCCAGTTTGCAATTTCTGCAGAAGATGAACAGGAATAGGGAGAACCAATGACAGACTAGCTGGAGGTGTCTGGACGGGCAAATTTAACTCTCATTTCCCACCAGGAAGAGGAATTAACCAAAGGCTCAGCGTGCCGTGCCGGAACCAGATTAGGGCCTGAAGCCATCCTGCGGTGTTGCGGCCAGCTCACGAGAAAGCGAGTTGAAGAAAGGAGCTCAGGGGCACTGTAATTCACAAACCTGCAGAGTTATAAATGACAGCTATCGTCCAAAAATATACTGAAGTAAGGCTGCCAAGAGGACTTGAAAGCGGGGCAGAATTGCAGGAAACCGATTTCAGGAGGTAGACTGGAATTGCATTGAAAGCATAGGAAAAGAGGCAGAACGTCCACAATGATGCACTTGGCCAAAAAGGGCGTATGCGTTTTTTCCTGAATATATTCAGGAAAAAACGCATACGCCCTTTTTGGCCAACCAAGCAAGCTTGCAAAGGAAATCTGCACTACAATGAAGTCTCACTTCCCCCCGGTCAAAAGGGCCATCTGAAAAAAGTGTAAAATCCAGAAAGGCAGGACAGGCCATGGAGAACTGGGAGCCTTGTTATGCTGATGGGCGGGATGTAAATTGCCAACAGCCACTCGGGAGAAGTGTATGGTGTTTCCTGAAACATCTAAAAAACAAAGCAACAGAGCGTAGGGCACTTCCACTTATGGTCCTATAGCTTAGGGAAATTAAAATCAAAAGACACAGCCACCCCAAAGGTTGGGACGGCTCTGTTTACAAGAACCTGGTTTACGGTACAAGTTCAATATCGCAGAAAGTGAAAAATGGATAAAGAAGTTGTGGTACTTACGTACAATGCAATATCACTCAGCAATGAAATCTATGTCATCAGGCCCGTAGCAGCATAATGAGTGGATTCAGGTACGATGATTCTAACTGAAATAAGTCACACAGAAAAAGAAACATCATAAGATATCACTAATACACGGAATGTAAACTTGGCTACACAGGAACTGAATTACAAAACAGAACAGGGTCTCAAATTTAGAAACCCAACTTATGCTTGCTTAAGGGGAAAGGTGAGTTGGGGTGCTGCATAAAACCAGAGATTGAAATGAGCACAGATAAAGTTCCTTAAGCCAAATATGGAATAGACAAGAGCTACTCCTTGCTCAACGAAATGGACTCAACACCCCATATTAAATGCCTAAGAGTGTACCTGACTAGGAAGTATCTTAAAACCTATGGATTGCTATGTCTCTGAAAGAGAATCAAGTGTGTGTACAGGGGCATAAACGCAGCAGTGATAGGATTGGAGAGGTTCGGTGAGCAAATGAAGACTCTTTGAAGTCATATTGCATGGTACCCATTCCACGGGTCTCAACTCTCCAGGTTTAAGGTATTCTTCCTTCAGCTAAAACATGCATGTGGAACCCAGAGTATGATCAACCGTGTGATCGGGAGACGTGTTCCAATATGTCTCAGTTTTCGTCCCCTGGTACTCGGGTGCAACATTCCAGACGCTTTACTAACACTCTCCCGACTTGGAGAGTCAGTGCCTTTAACCTCCTGTTTGGCCCAGTTTGCAATTTCTGCGGAAGATGAACAGGAATAGGGAGAACCAATGACAGACTAGCTGGAGGTGTCTGGACGGGCAAATTTAACTCTCATTTCCCACCAGGAAGAGGAATTAACCAAAGGCTCAGCGTGCCGTGCCGGAACCAGATTAGGGTCTGAAGCCATCCTGCGGTGTTGCGGCCAGCTCACGAGAAAGCGACTTGAAGAAAGGAGCTCAGGGGCACTGTAATTCACAAACCTGCAGAGTTATAAATGACAGCTATCGTCCAAAAATACACTGAAGTAAGGCTGCCAAGAGGACTTGAAAGCGGGGCAGAATTGCAGGAAACCGATTTCAGGAGGTAGACTGGAATTGCATTGAAAGCATAGGAAAAGAGGCAGAACGTCCACAATGATGCACTTGGCCAAAAAGGGCGTATGCGTTTTTTCCTGAATATATTCAGGAAAAAACGCATACGCCCTTTTTGGCCAACCAAGCAAGCTTGCAAAGGAAATCTGCACTACAATGAAGTCTCACTTCCCCCCGGTCAAAAGGGCCATCTGAAAAAAGTGTAAAATCCAGAAAGGCAGGACAGGCCATGGAGAACTGGGAGCCTTGTTATGCTGATGGGCGGGATGTAAATTGCCAACAGCCACTCGGGAGAAGTGTATGGTGTTTCCTGAAACATCTAAAAAACAAAGCAACAGAGCCTAGGGCACTTCCACTTATGGTCCTATAGCTTAGGGAAATTAAAATCAAAAGACACAGCCACCCCAAAGGTTGGGACGGCTCTGTTTACAAGAACCTGGTTTACGGTACAAGTTCAATATCGCAGAAAGTGAAAAATGGATAAAGAAGTTGTGGTACTTACGTACAATGCAATATCACTCAGCAATGAAATCTATGTCATCAGGCCCGTAGCAGCATAATGAGTGGATTCAGGTACGATGATTCTAACTGAAATAAGTCACACAGAAAAAGAAACATCATAAGATATCACTAATACACGGAATGTAAACTTGGCTACACAGGAACTGAATTACAAAACAGAACAGGGTCTCCAATTTAGAAACCCAACTTATGCTTGCTTAAGGGGAAAGGTGAGTTGGGGTGCTGCATAAAACCAGAGATTGAAATGAGCACAGATAAAGTTCCTTAAGCCAAATATGGAATAGACAAGAGCTACTCCTTGCTCAACGAAATGGACTCAACACCCCATATTAAATGCCTAAGAGTGTACCTGACTAGGAAGTATCTTAAAACCTATGGATTGCTATGTCTCTGAAAGAGAATCAAGTGTGTGTACAGGGGCATAAACGCAGCAGTGATAGGATTGGAGAGGTTCGGTGAGCAAATGAAGACTCTTTGAAGTCATATTGCATGGTACCCATTCCACGGGTCTCAACTCTCCAGGTTTAAGGTATTCTTCCTTCAGCTAAAACATGCATGTGGAACCCAGAGTATGATCAACCGTGTGATCGGGAGACGTGTTCCAATATGTCTCAGTTTTCGTCCCCTGGTACTCGGGTGCAACATTCCAGACGCTTTACTAACACTCTCCCGACTTGGAGAGTCAGTGCCTTTAACCTCCTGTTTGGCCCAGTTTGCAATTTCTGCAGAAGATGAACAGGAATAGGGAGAACCAATGACAGACTAGCTGGAGGTGTCTGGACGGGCAAATTTAACTCTCATTTCCCACCAGGAAGAGGAATTAACCAAAGGCTCAGCGTGCCGTGCCGGAACCAGATTAGGGCCTGAAGCCATCCTGCGGTGTTGCGGCCAGCTCACGAGAAAGCGAGTTGAAGAAAGGAGCTCAGGGGCACTGTAATTCACAAACCTGCAGAGTTATAAATGACAGCTATCGTCCAAAAATATACTGAAGTAAGGCTGCCAAGAGGACTTGAAAGCGGGGCAGAATTGCAGGAAACCGATTTCAGGAGGTAGACTGGAATTGCATTGAAAGCATAGGAAAAGAGGCAGAACGTCCACAATGATGCACTTGGCCAAAAAGGGCGTATGCGTTTTTTCCTGAATATATTCAGGAAAAAACGCATACGCCCTTTTTGGCCAACCAAGCAAGCTTGCAAAGGAAATCTGCACTACAATGAAGTCTCACTTCCCCCCGGTCAAAAGGGCCATCTGAAAAAAGTGTAAAATCCAGAAAGGCAGGACAGGCCATGGAGAACTGGGAGCCTTGTTATGCTGATGGGCGGGATGTCAATTGCCAACAGCCACTCGGGAGAAGTGTATGGTGTTTCCTGAAACATCTAAAAAACAAAGCAACAGAGCGTAGGGCACTTCCACTTATGGTCCTATAGCTTAGGGAAATTAAAATCAAAAGACACAGCCACCCCAAAGGTTGGGACGGCTCTGTTTACAAGAACCTGGTTTACGGTACAAGTTCAATATCGCAGAAAGTGAAAAATGGATAAAGAAGTTGTGGTACTTACGTACAATGCAATATCACTCAGCAATGAAATCTATGTCATCAGGCCCGTAGCAGCATAATGAGTGGATTCAGGTACGTTGATTCTAACTGAAATAAGTCACACAGAAAAAGAAACATCATAAGATATCACTAATACACGGAATGTAAACTTGGCTACACAGGAACTGAATTACAAAACAGAACAGGGTCTCAAATTTAGAAACCCAACTTATGCTTGCTTAAGGGGAAAGGTGAGTTGGGGTGCTGCATAAAACCAGAGATTGAAATGAGCACAGATAAAGTTCCTTAAGCCAAATATGGAATAGACAAGAGCTACACCTTGCTCAACGAAATGGACTCAACACCCCATATTAAATGCCTAAGAGTGTACCTGACTAGGAAGTATCTTAAAACCTATGGATTGCTATGTCTCTGAAAGAGAATCAAGTGTGTGTACAGGGGCATAAACGCAGCAGTGATAGGATTGGAGAGGTTCGGTGAGCAAATGAAGACTCTTTGAAGTCATATTGCATGGTACCCATTCCACGGGTCTCAACTCTCCAGGTTTAAGGTATTCTTCCTTCAGCTAAAACATGCATGTGGAACCCAGAGTATGATCAACCGTGTGATCGGGAGACGTGTTCCAATATGTCTCAGTTTTCGTCCCCTGGTACTCGGGTGCAACATTCCAGACGCTTTACTAACACTCTCCCGACTTGGAGAGTCAGTGCCTTTAACCTCCTGTTTGGCCCAGTTTGCAATTTCTGCAGAAGATGAACAGGAATAGGGAGAACCAATGACAGACTAGCTGGAGGTGTCTGGACGGGCAAATTTAACTCTCATTTCCCACCAGGAAGAGGAATTAACCAAAGGCTCAGCGTGCCGTGCCGGAACCAGATTAGGGCCTGAAGCCATCCTGCGGTGTTGCGGCCAGCTCACGAGAAAGCGAGTTGAAGAAAGGAGCTCAGGGGCACTGTAATTCACAAACCTGCAGAGTTATAAATGACAGCTATCGTCCAAAAATATACTGAAGTAAGGCTGCCAAGAGGACTTGAAAGCGGGGCAGAATTGCAGGAAACCGATTTCAGGAGGTAGACTGGAATTGCATTGAAAGCATAGGAAAAGAGGCAGAACGTCCACAATGATGCACTTGGCCAAAAAGGGCGTATGCGTTTTTTCCTGAATATATTCAGGAAAAAACGCATACGCCCTTTTTGGCCAACCAAGCAAGCTTGCAAAGGAAATCTGCACTACAATGAAGTCTCACTTCCCCCCGGTCAAAAGGGCCATCTGAAAAAAGTGTAAAATCCAGAAAGGCAGGACAGGCCATGGAGAACTGGGAGCCTTGTTATGCTGATGGGCGGGATGTAAATTGCCAACAGCCACTCGGGAGAAGTGTATGGTGTTTCCTGAAACATCTAAAAAACAAAGCAACAGAGCGTAGGGCACTTCCACTTATGGTCCTATAGCTTAGGGAAATTAAAATCAAAAGACACAGCCACCCCAAAGGTTGGGACGGCTCTGTTTACAAGAACCTGGTTTACGGTACAAGTTCAATATCGCAGAAAGTGAAAAATGGATAAAGAAGTTGTGGTACTTACGTACAATGCAATATCACTCAGCAATGAAATCTACGTCATCAGGCCCGTAGCAGCATAATGAGTGGATTCAGGTACGATGATTCTAACTGAAATAAGTCACACAGAAAAAGAAACATCATAAGATATCACTAATACACGGAATGTAAACTTGGCTACACAGGAACTGAATTACAAAACAGAACAGGGTCTCAAATTTAGAAACCCAACTTATGCTTGCTTAAGGGGAAAGGTGAGTTGGGGTGCTGCATAAAACCAGAGATTGAAATGAGCACAGATAAAGTTCCTTAAGCCAAATATGGAATAGACAAGAGCTACTCCTTGCTCAACGAAATGGACTCAACACCCCATATTAAATGCCTAAGAGTGTACCTGACTAGGAAGTATCTTAAAACCTATGGATTGCTATGTCTCTGAAAGAGAATCAAGTGTGTGTACAGGGGCATAAACGCAGCAGTGATAGGATTGGAGAGGTTCGGTGAGCAAATGAAGACTCTTTGAAGTCATATTGCATGGTACCCATTCCACGGGTCTCAACTCTCCAGGTTTAAGGTATTCTTCCTTCAGCTAAAACATGCATGTGGAACCCAGAGTATGATCAACCGTGTGATCGGGAGACGTGTTCCAATATGTCTCAGTTTTCGTCCCCTGGTACTCGGGTGCAACATTCCAGACGCTTTACTAACACTCTCCCGACTTGGAGAGTCAGTGCCTTTAACCTCCTGTTTGGCCCAGTTTGCAATTTCTGCGGAAGATGAACAGGAATAGGGAGAACCAATGACAGACTAGCTGGAGGTGTCTGGACGGGCAAATTTAACTCTCATTTCCCACCAGGAAGAGGAATTAACCAAAGGCTCAGCGTGCCGTGCCGGAACCAGATTAGGGTCTGAAGCCATCCTGCGGTGTTGCGGCCAGCTCACGAGAAAGCGACTTGAAGAAAGGAGCTCAGGGGCACTGTAATTCACAAACCTGCAGAGTTATAAATGACAGCTATCGTCCAAAAATACACTGAAGTAAGGCTGCCAAGAGGACTTGAAAGCGGGGCAGAATTGCAGGAAACCGATTTCAGGAGGTAGACTGGAATTGCATTGAAAGCATAGGAAAAGAGGCAGAACGTCCACAATGATGCACTTGGCCAAAAAGGGCGTATGCGTTTTTTCCTGAATATATTCAGGAAAAAACGCATACGCCCTTTTTGGCCAACCAAGCAAGCTTGCAAAGGAAATCTGCACTACAATGAAGTCTCACTTCCCCCCGGTCAAAAGGGCCATCTGAAAAAAGTGTAAAATCCAGAAAGGCAGGACAGGCCATGGAGAACTGGGAGCCTTGTTATGCTGATGGGCGGGATGTAAATTGCCAACAGCCACTCGGGAGAAGTGTATGGTGTTTCCTGAAACATCTAAAAAACAAAGCAACAGAGCCTAGGGCACTTCCACTTATGGTCCTATAGCTTAGGGAAATTAAAATCAAAAGACACAGCCACCCCAAAGGTTGGGACGGCTCTGTTTACAAGAACCTGGTTTACGGTACAAGTTCAATATCGCAGAAAGTGAAAAATGGATAAAGAAGTTGTGGTACTTACGTACAATGCAATATCACTCAGCAATGAAATCTATGTCATCAGGCCCGTAGCAGCATAATGAGTGGATTCAGGTACGATGATTCTAACTGAAATAAGTCACACAGAAAAAGAAACATCATAAGATATCACTAATACACGGAATGTAAACTTGGCTACACAGGAACTGAATTACAAAACAGAACAGGGTCTCCAATTTAGAAACCCAACTTATGCTTGCTTAAGGGGAAAGGTGAGTTGGGGTGCTGCATAAAACCAGAGATTGAAATGAGCACAGATAAAGTTCCTTAAGCCAAATATGGAATAGACAAGAGCTACTCCTTGCTCAACGAAATGGACTCAACACCCCATATTAAATGCCTAAGAGTGTACCTGACTAGGAAGTATCTTAAAACCTATGGATTGCTATGTCTCTGAAAGAGAATCAAGTGTGTGTACAGGGGCATAAACGCAGCAGTGATAGGATTGGAGAGGTTCGGTGAGCAAATGAAGACTCTTTGAAGTCATATTGCATGGTACCCATTCCACGGGTCTCAACTCTCCAGGTTTAAGGTATTCTTCCTTCAGCTAAAACATGCATGTGGAACCCAGAGTATGATCAACCGTGTGATCGGGAGACGTGTTCCAATATGTCTCAGTTTTCGTCCCCTGGTACTCGGGTGCAACATTCCAGACGCTTTACTAACACTCTCCCGACTTGGAGAGTCAGTGCCTTTAACCTCCTGTTTGGCCCAGTTTGCAATTTCTGCAGAAGATGAACAGGAATAGGGAGAACCAATGACAGACTAGCTGGAGGTGTCTGGACGGGCAAATTTAACTCTCATTTCCCACCAGGAAGAGGAATTAACCAAAGGCTCAGCGTGCCGTGCCGGAACCAGATTAGGGCCTGAAGCCATCCTGCGGTGTTGCGGCCAGCTCACGAGAAAGCGAGTTGAAGAAAGGAGCTCAGGGGCACTGTAATTCACAAACCTGCAGAGTTATAAATGACAGCTATCGTCCAAAAATATACTGAAGTAAGGCTGCCAAGAGGACTTGAAAGCGGGGCAGAATTGCAGGAAACCGATTTCAGGAGGTAGACTGGAATTGCATTGAAAGCATAGGAAAAGAGGCAGAACGTCCACAATGATGCACTTGGCCAAAAAGGGCGTATGCGTTTTTTCCTGAATATATTCAGGAAAAAACGCATACGCCCTTTTTGGCCAACCAAGCAAGCTTGCAAAGGAAATCTGCACTACAATGAAGTCTCACTTCCCCCCGGTCAAAAGGGCCATCTGAAAAAAGTGTAAAATCCAGAAAGGCAGGACAGGCCATGGAGAACTGGGAGCCTTGTTATGCTGATGGGCGGGATGTCAATTGCCAACAGCCACTCGGGAGAAGTGTATGGTGTTTCCTGAAACATCTAAAAAACAAAGCAACAGAGCGTAGGGCACTTCCACTTATGGTCCTATAGCTTAGGGAAATTAAAATCAAAAGACACAGCCACCCCAAAGGTTGGGACGGCTCTGTTTACAAGAACCTGGTTTACGGTACAAGTTCAATATCGCAGAAAGTGAAAAATGGATAAAGAAGTTGTGGTACTTACGTACAATGCAATATCACTCAGCAATGAAATCTATGTCATCAGGCCCGTAGCAGCATAATGAGTGGATTCAGGTACGTTGATTCTAACTGAAATAAGTCACACAGAAAAAGAAACATCATAAGATATCACTAATACACGGAATGTAAACTTGGCTACACAGGAACTGAATTACAAAACAGAACAGGGTCTCAAATTTAGAAACCCAACTTATGCTTGCTTAAGGGGAAAGGTGAGTTGGGGTGCTGCATAAAACCAGAGATTGAAATGAGCACAGATAAAGTTCCTTAAGCCAAATATGGAATAGACAAGAGCTACACCTTGCTCAACGAAATGGACTCAACACCCCATATTAAATGCCTAAGAGTGTACCTGACTAGGAAGTATCTTAAAACCTATGGATTGCTATGTCTCTGAAAGAGAATCAAGTGTGTGTACAGGGGCATAAACGCAGCAGTGATAGGATTGGAGAGGTTCGGTGAGCAAATGAAGACTCTTTGAAGTCATATTGCATGGTACCCATTCCACGGGTCTCAACTCTCCAGGTTTAAGGTATTCTTCCTTCAGCTAAAACATGCATGTGGAACCCAGAGTATGATCAACCGTGTGATCGGGAGACGTGTTCCAATATGTCTCAGTTTTCGTCCCCTGGTACTCGGGTGCAACATTCCAGACGCTTTACTAACACTCTCCCGACTTGGAGAGTCAGTGCCTTTAACCTCCTGTTTGGCCCAGTTTGCAATTTCTGCAGAAGATGAACAGGAATAGGGAGAACCAATGACAGACTAGCTGGAGGTGTCTGGACGGGCAAATTTAACTCTCATTTCCCACCAGGAAGAGGAATTAACCAAAGGCTCAGCGTGCCGTGCCGGAACCAGATTAGGGCCTGAAGCCATCCTGCGGTGTTGCGGCCAGCTCACGAGAAAGCGAGTTGAAGAAAGGAGCTCAGGGGCACTGTAATTCACAAACCTGCAGAGTTATAAATGACAGCTATCGTCCAAAAATATACTGAAGTAAGGCTGCCAAGAGGACTTGAAAGCGGGGCAGAATTGCAGGAAACCGATTTCAGGAGGTAGACTGGAATTGCATTGAAAGCATAGGAAAAGAGGCAGAACGTCCACAATGATGCACTTGGCCAAAAAGGGCGTATGCGTTTTTTCCTGAATATATTCAGGAAAAAACGCATACGCCCTTTTTGGCCAACCAAGCAAGCTTGCAAAGGAAATCTGCACTACAATGAAGTCTCACTTCCCCCCGGTCAAAAGGGCCATCTGAAAAAAGTGTAAAATCCAGAAAGGCAGGACAGGCCATGGAGAACTGGGAGCCTTGTTATGCTGATGGGCGGGATGTAAATTGCCAACAGCCACTCGGGAGAAGTGTATGGTGTTTCCTGAAACATCTAAAAAACAAAGCAACAGAGCGTAGGGCACTTCCACTTATGGTCCTATAGCTTAGGGAAATTAAAATCAAAAGACACAGCCACCCCAAAGGTTGGGACGGCTCTGTTTACAAGAACCTGGTTTACGGTACAAGTTCAATATCGCAGAAAGTGAAAAATGGATAAAGAAGTTGTGGTACTTACGTACAATGCAATATCACTCAGCAATGAAATCTACGTCATCAGGCCCGTAGCAGCATAATGAGTGGATTCAGGTACGATGATTCTAACTGAAATAAGTCACACAGAAAAAGAAACATCATAAGATATCACTAATACACGGAATGTAAACTTGGCTACACAGGAACTGAATTACAAAACAGAACAGGGTCTCAAATTTAGAAACCCAACTTATGCTTGCTTAAGGGGAAAGGTGAGTTGGGGTGCTGCATAAAACCAGAGATTGAAATGAGCACAGATAAAGTTCCTTAAGCCAAATATGGAATAGACAAGAGCTACTCCTTGCTCAACGAAATGGACTCAACACCCCATATTAAATGCCTAAGAGTGTACCTGACTAGGAAGTATCTTAAAACCTATGGATTGCTATGTCTCTGAAAGAGAATCAAGTGTGTGTACAGGGGCATAAACGCAGCAGTGATAGGATTGGAGAGGTTCGGTGAGCAAATGAAGACTCTTTGAAGTCATATTGCATGGTACCCATTCCACGGGTCTCAACTCTCCAGGTTTAAGGTATTCTTCCTTCAGCTAAAACATGCATGTGGAACCCAGAGTATGATCAACCGTGTGATCGGGAGACGTGTTCCAATATGTCTCAGTTTTCGTCCCCTGGTACTCGGGTGCAACATTCCAGACGCTTTACTAACACTCTCCCGACTTGGAGAGTCAGTGCCTTTAACCTCCTGTTTGGCCCAGTTTGCAATTTCTGCGGAAGATGAACAGGAATAGGGAGAACCAATGACAGACTAGCTGGAGGTGTCTGGACGGGCAAATTTAACTCTCATTTCCCACCAGGAAGAGGAATTAACCAAAGGCTCAGCGTGCCGTGCCGGAACCAGATTAGGGTCTGAAGCCATCCTGCGGTGTTGCGGCCAGCTCACGAGAAAGCGACTTGAAGAAAGGAGCTCAGGGGCACTGTAATTCACAAACCTGCAGAGTTATAAATGACAGCTATCGTCCAAAAATACACTGAAGTAAGGCTGCCAAGAGGACTTGAAAGCGGGGCAGAATTGCAGGAAACCGATTTCAGGAGGTAGACTGGAATTGCATTGAAAGCATAGGAAAAGAGGCAGAACGTCCACAATGATGCACTTGGCCAAAAAGGGCGTATGCGTTTTTTCCTGAATATATTCAGGAAAAAACGCATACGCCCTTTTTGGCCAACCAAGCAAGCTTGCAAAGGAAATCTGCACTACAATGAAGTCTCACTTCCCCCCGGTCAAAAGGGCCATCTGAAAAAAGTGTAAAATCCAGAAAGGCAGGACAGGCCATGGAGAACTGGGAGCCTTGTTATGCTGATGGGCGGGATGTAAATTGCCAACAGCCACTCGGGAGAAGTGTATGGTGTTTCCTGAAACATCTAAAAAACAAAGCAACAGAGCGTAGGGCACTTCCACTTATGGTCCTATAGCTTAGGGAAATTAAAATCAAAAGACACAGCCACCCCAAATGTTGGGACGGCTCTGTTTACAAGAACCTGGTTTACGGTACAAGTTCAATATCGCAGAAAGTGAAAAATGGATAAAGAAGTTGTGGTACTTACGTACAATGCAATATCACTCAGCAATGAAATCTATGTCATCAGGCCCGTAGCAGCATAATGAGTGGATTCAGGTACGATGATTCTAACTGAAATAAGTCACACAGAAAAAGAAACATCATAAGATATCACTAATACACGGAATGTAAACTTGGCTACACAGGAACTGAATTACAAAACAGAACAGGGTCTCAAATTTAGAAACCCAACTTATGCTTGCTTAAGGGGAAAGGTGAGTTGGGGTGCTGCATAAAACCAGAGATTGAAATGAGCACAGATAAAGTTCCTTAAGCCAAATATGGAATAGACAAGAGCTACTCCTTGCTCAACGAAATGGACTCAACACCCCATATTAAATGCCTAAGAGTGTACCTGACTAGGAAGTATCTTAAAACCTATGGATTGCTATGTCTCTGAAAGAGAATCAAGTGTGTGTACAGGGGCATAAACGCAGCAGTGATAGGATTGGAGAGGTTCGGTGAGCAAATGAAGACTCTTTGAAGTCATATTGCATGGTACCCATTCCACGGGTCTCAACTCTCCAGGTTTAAGGTATTCTTCCTTCAGCTAAAACATGCATGTGGAACCCAGAGTATGATCAACCGTGTGATCGGGAGACGTGTTCCAATATGTGTCAGTTTTCGTCCCCTGGTACTCGGGTGCAACATTCCAGACGCTTTACTAACACTCTCCCGACTTGGAGAGTCAGTGCCTTTAACCTCCTGTTTGGCCCAGTTTGCAATTTCTGCGGAAGATGAACAGGAATAGGGAGAACCAATGACAGACTAGCTGGAGGTGTCTGGACGGGCAAATTTAACTCTCATTTCCCACCAGGAAGAGGAATTAACCAAAGGCTCAGCGTGCCGTGCCGGAACCAGATTAGGGTCTGAAGCCATCCTGCGGTGTTTCGGCCACCTCACGAGAAAGCGACTTGAAGAAAGGAGCTCAGGGGCACTGTAATTCACAAACCTGCAGAGTTATAAATGACAGCTATCGTCCAAAAATACACTGAAGTAAGGCTGCCAAGAGGACTTGAAAGCGGGGCAGAATTGCAGGAAACCGATTTCAGGAGGTAGACTGGAATTGCATTGAAAGCATAGGAAAAGAGGCAGAACGTCCACAATGATGCACTTGGCCAAAAAGGGCGTATGCGTTTTTTCCTGAATATATTCAGGAAAAAACGCATACGCCCTTTTTGGCCAACCAAGCAAGCTTGCAAAGGAAATCTGCACTACAATGAAGTCTCACTTCCCCCGGTCAAAAGGGCCATCTGAAAAAAGTGTAAAATCCAGAAAGGCAGGACAGGCCATGGAGAACTGGGAGCCTTGTTATGCTGATGGGCGGGATGTAAATTGCCAACAGCCACTCGGGAGAAGTGTATGGTGTTTCCTGAAACATCTAAAAAACAAAGCAACAGAGCCTAGGGCACTTCAACTTATGGTCCTATAGCTTAGGGAAATTAAAATCAAAAGACACAGCCACCCCAAAGGTTGGGACGGCTCTGTTTACAAGAACCTGGTTTACGGTACAAGTTCAATATCGCAGAAAGTGAAAAATGGATAAAGAAGTTGTGGTACTTACGTACAATGCAGTATCACTCAGCAATGAAATCTATGTCATCAGGCCCGTAGCAGCATAATGAGTGGATTCAGGTACGATGATTCTAACTGAAATAAGTCACACAGAAAAAGAAACATCATAAGATATCACTAATACACGGAATGTAACCTTGGCTACACAGGAACTGAATTACAAAACAGAACAGGGTCTCAAATTTAGAAACCCAACTTATGCTTGCTTAAGGGGAAAGGTGAGTTGGGGTGCTGCATAAAACCAGAGATTGAAATGAGCACAGATAAAGTTCCTTAAGCCAAATATGGAATAGACAAGAGCTACTCCTTGCTCAACGAAATGGACTCAACACCCCATATTAAATGCCTAAGAGTGTACCTGACTAGGAAGTATCTTAAAACCTATGGATTGCTATGTCTCTGAAAGAGAATCAAGTGTGTGTACAGGGGCATAAACGCAGCAGTGATAGGATTGGAGAGGTTCGGTGAGCAAATGAAGACCCTTTGAAGTCATATTGCATGGTACCCATTCCACGGGTCTCAACTCTCCAGGTTTAAGGTATTCTTCCTTCAGCTAAAACATGCATGTGGAACCCAGAGTATGATCAACCGTGTGATTGGGAGACGTGTTCCAATATGTCTCAGTTTTCGTCCCCTGGTACTCGGGTGCAACATTCCAGACGCTTTACTAACACTCTCCCGACTTGGAGAGTCAGTGCCTTTAACCTCCTGTTTGGCCCAGTTTGCAATTTCTGCGGAAGATGAACAGGAATAGGGAGAACCAATGACAGACTAGCTGGAGGTGTCTGGACGGGCAAATTTAACTCTCATTTCCCACCAGGAAGAGGAATTAACCAAAGGCTCAGCGTGCCGTGCCGGAACCAGATTAGGGCCTGAAGCCATCCTGCGGTGTTGCGGCCAGCTCACGAGAAAGCGACTTGAAGAAAGGAGCTCAGGGGCACTGTAATTCACAAACCTGCAGAGTTATAAATGACAGCTATCGTCCAAAAATATACTGAAGTAAGGCTGCCAAGAGGACTTGAAAGCGGGGCAGAATTGCAGGAAACCGATTTCAGGAGGTAGACTGGAATTGCATTGAAAGCATAGGAAAAGAGGCAGAACGTCCACAATGATGCACTTGGCCAAAAAGGGCGTATGCGTTTTTTCCTGAATATATTCAGGAAAAAACGCATACGCCCTTTTTGGCCAACCAAGCAAGCTTGCAAAGGAAATCTGCACTACAATGAAGTCTCACTTCCCCCGGTCAAAAGGGCCATCTGAAAAAAGTGTAAAATCCAGAAAGGCAGGACAGGCCATGGAGAACTGGGAGCCTTGTTATGCTGATGGGCGGGATGTAAATTGCCAACAGCCACTCGGGAGAAGTGTATGGTGTTTCCTGAAACATCTAAAAAACAAAGCAACAGAGCCTAGGGCACTTCAACTTATGGTCCTATAGCTTAGGGAAATTAAAATCAAAAGACACAGCCACCCCAAAGGTTGGGACGGCTCTGTTTACAAGAACCTGGTTTACGGTACAAGTTCAATATCGCAGAAAGTGAAAAATGGATAAAGAAGTTGTGGTACTTACGTACAATGCAGTATCACTCAGCAATGAAATCTATGTCATCAGGCCCGTAGCAGCATAATGAGTGGATTCAGGTACGATGATTCTAACTGAAATAAGTCACACAGAAAAAGAAACATCATAAGATATCACTAATACACGGAATGTAACCTTGGCTACACAGGAACTGAATTACAAAACAGAACAGGGTCTCAAATTTAGAAACCCAACTTATGCTTGCTTAAGGGGAAAGGTGAGTTGGGGTGCTGCATAAAACCAGAGATTGAAATGAGCACAGATAAAGTTCCTTAAGCCAAATATGGAATAGACAAGAGCTACTCCTTGCTCAACGAAATGGACTCAACACCCCATATTAAATGCCTAAGAGTGTACCTGACTAGGAAGTATCTTAAAACCTATGGATTGCTATGTCTCTGAAAGAGAATCAAGTGTGTGTACAGGGGCATAAACGCAGCAGTGATAGGATTGGAGAGGTTCGGTGAGCAAATGAAGACCCTTTGAAGTCATATTGCATGGTACCCATTCCACGGGTCTCAACTCTCCAGGTTTAAGGTATTCTTCCTTCAGCTAAAACATGCATGTGGAACCCAGAGTATGATCAACCGTGTGATTGGGAGACGTGTTCCAATATGTCTCAGTTTTCGTCCCCTGGTACTCGGGTGCAACATTCCAGACGCTTTACTAACACTCTCCCGACTTGGAGAGTCAGTGCCTTTAACCTCCTGTTTGGCCCAGTTTGCAATTTCTGCGGAAGATGAACAGGAATAGGGAGAACCAATGACAGACTAGCTGGAGGTGTCTGGACGGGCAAATTTAACTCTCATTTCCCACCAGGAAGAGGAATTAACCAAAGGCTCAGCGTGCCGTGCCGGAACCAGATTAGGGCCTGAAGCCATCCTGCGGTGTTGCGGCCAGCTCACGAGAAAGCGACTTGAAGAAAGGAGCTCAGGGGCACTGTAATTCACAAACCTGCAGAGTTATAAATGACAGCTATCGTCCAAAAATATACTGAAGTAAGGCTGCCAAGAGGACTTGAAAGCGGGGCAGAATTGCAGGAAACCGATTTCAGGAGGTAGACTGGAATTGCATTGAAAGCATAGGAAAAGAGGCAGAACGTCCACAATGATGCACTTGGCCAAAAAGGGCGTATGCGTTTTTTCCTGAATATATTCAGGAAAAAACGCATACGCCCTTTTTGGCCAACCAAGCAAGCTTGCAAAGGAAATCTGCACTACAATGAAGTCTCACTTCCCCCCGGTCAAAAGGGCCATCTGAAAAAAGTGTAAAATCCAGAAAGGCAGGACAGGCCATGGAGAACTGGGAGCCTTGTTATGCTGATGGGCGGGATGTAAATTGCCAACAGCCACTCGGGAGAAGTGTATGGTGTTTCCTGAAACATCTAAAAAACAAAGCAACAGAGCCTAGGGCACTTCCACTTATGGTCCTATAGCTTAGGGAAATTAAAATCAAAAGACACAGCCACCCCAAAGGTTGGGACGGCTCTGTTTACAAGAACCTGGTTTACGGTACAAGTTCAATATCGCAGAAAGTGAAAAATGGATAAAGAAGTTGTGGTACTTACGTACAATGCAATATCACTCAGCAATGAAATCTATGTCATCAGGCCCGTAGCAGCATAATGAGTGGATTCAGGTACGATGATTCTAACTGAAATAAGTCACACAGAAAAAGAAACATCATAAGATATCACTAATACACGGAATGTAAACTTGGCTACACAGGAACTGAATTACAAAACAGAACAGGGTCTCAAATTTAGAAACCCAACTTATGCTTGCTTAAGGGGAAAGGTGAGTTGGGGTGCTGCATAAAACCAGAGATTGAAATGAGCACAGATAAAGTTCCTTAAGCCAAATATGGAATAGACAAGAGCTACTCCTTGCTCAACGAAATGGACTCAACACCCCATATTAAATGCCTAAGAGTGTACCTGACTAGGAAGTATCTTAAAACCTATGGATTGCTATGTCTCTGAAAGAGAATCAAGTGTGTGTACAGGGGCATAAACGCAGCAGTGATAGGATTGGAGAGGTTCGGTGAGCAAATGAAGACTCTTTGAAGTCATATTGCATGGTACCCATTCCACGGGTCTCAACTCTCCAGGTTTAAGGTATTCTTCCTTCAGCTAAAAGATGCATGTGGAACCCAGAGTATGATCAACCGTGTGATCGGGAGACGTGTTCCAATATGTCTCAGTTTTCGTCCCCTGGTACTCGGGTGCAACATTCCAGACGCTTTACTAACACTCTCCCGACTTGGAGAGTCAGTGCCTTTAACCTCCTGTTTGGCCCAGTTTGCAATTTCTGCAGAAGATGAACAGGAATAGGGAGAACCAATGACAGACTAGCTGGAGGTGTCTGGACGGGCAAATTTAACTCTCATTTCCCACCAGGAAGAGGAATTAACCAAAGGCTCAGCGTGCCGTGCCGGAACCAGATTAGGGCCTGAAGCCATCCTGCGGTGTTGCGGCCAGCTCACGAGAAAGCGAGTTGAAGAAAGGAGCTCAGGGGCACTGTAATTCACAAACCTGCAGAGTTATAAATGACAGCTATCGTCCAAAAATATACTGAAGTAAGGCTGCCAAGAGGACTTGAACTTGGGGCAGAATTGCAGGAAACCGATTTCAGGAGGTAGACTGGAATTGCATTGAAAGCATAGGAAAAGAGGCAGAACGTCCACAATGATGCACTTGGCCAAAAAGGGCGTATGCGTTTTTTCCTGAATATATTCAGGAAAAAACGCATACGCCCTTTTTGGCCAACCAAGCAAGCTTGCAAAGGAAATCTGCACTACAATGAAGTCTCACTTCCCCCCGGTCAAAAGGGCCATCTGAAAAAAGTGTAAAATCCAGAAAGGCAGGACAGGCCATGGAGAACTGGGAGCCTTGTTATGCTGATGGGCGGGATGTAAATTGCCAACAGCCACTCGGGAGAAGTGTATGGTGTTTCCTGAAACATCTAAAAAACAAAGCAACAGAGCGTAGGGCACTTCCACTTATGGTCCTATAGCTTAGGGAAATTAAAATCAAAAGACACAGCCACCCCAAATGTTGGGACGGCTCTGTTTACAAGAACCTGGTTTACGGTACAAGTTCAATATCGCAGAAAGTGAAAAATGGATAAAGAAGTTGTGGTACTTACGTACAATGCAATATCACTCAGCAATGAAATCTATGTCATCAGGCCCGTAGCAGCATAATGAGTGGATTCAGGTACGATGATTCTAACTGAAATAAGTCACACAGAAAAAGAAACATCATAAGATATCACTAATACACGGAATGTAAACTTGGCTACACAGGAACTGAATTACAAAACAGAACAGGGTCTCAAATTTAGAAACCCAACTTATGCTTGCTTAAGGGGAAAGGTGAGTTGGGGTGCTGCATAAAACCAGAGATTGAAATGAGCACAGATAAAGTTCCTTAAGCCAAATATGGAATAGACAAGAGCTACTCCTTGCTCAACGAAATGGACTCAACACCCCATATTAAATGCCTAAGAGTGTACCTGACTAGGAAGTATCTTAAAACCTATGGATTGCTATGTCTCTGAAAGAGAATCAAGTGTGTGTACAGGGGCATAAACGCAGCAGTGATAGGATTGGAGAGGTTCGGTGAGCAAATGAAGACTCTTTGAAGTCATATTGCATGGTACCCATTCCACGGGTCTCAACTCTCCAGGTTTAAGGTATTCTTCCTTCAGCTAAAACATGCATGTGGAACCCAGAGTATGATCAACCGTGTGATCGGGAGACGTGTTCCAATATGTCTCAGTTTTCGTCCCCTGGTACTCGGGTGCAACATTCCAGACGCTTTACTAACACTCTCCCGACTTGGAGAGTCAGTGCCTTTAACCTCCTGTTTGGCCCAGTTTGCAATTTCTGCAGAAGATGAACAGGAATAGGGAGAACCAATGACAGACTAGCTGGAGGTGTCTGGACGGGCAAATTTAACTCTCATTTCCCACCAGGAAGAGGAATTAACCAAAGGCTCAGCGTGCCGTGCCGGAACCAGATTAGGGCCTGAAGCCATCCTGCGGTGTTGCGGCCAGCTCACGAGAAAGCGAGTTGAAGAAAGGAGCTCAGGGGCACTGTAATTCACAAACCTGCAGAGTTATAAATGACAGCTATCGTCCAAAAATATACTGAAGTAAGGCTGCCAAGAGGACTTGAAAGCGGGGCAGAATTGCAGGAAACCGATTTCAGGAGGTAGACTGGAATTGCATTGAAAGCATAGGAAAAGAGGCAGAACGTCCACAATGATGCACTTGGCCAAAAAGGGCGTATGCGTTTTTTCCTGAATATATTCAGGAAAAAACGCATACGCCCTTTTTGGCCAACCAAGCAAGCTTGCAAAGGAAATCTGCACTACAATGAAGTCTCACTTCCCCCCGGTCAAAAGGGCCATCTGAAAAAAGTGTAAAATCCAGAAAGGCAGGACAGGCCATGGAGAACTGGGAGCCTTGTTATGCTGATGGGCGGGATGTAAATTGCCAACAGCCACTCGGGAGAAGTGTATGGTGTTTCCTGAAACATCTAAAAAACAAAGCAACAGAGCCTAGGGCACTTCAACTTATGGTCCTATAGCTTAGGGAAATTAAAATCAAAAGACACAGCCACCCCAAAGGTTGGGACGGCTCTGTTTACAAGAACCTGGTTTACGGTACAAGTTCAATATCGCAGAAAGTGAAAAATGGATAAAGAAGTTGTGGTACTTACGTACAATGCAATATCACTCAGCAATGAAATCTATGTCATCAGGCCCGTAGCAGCATAATGAGTGGATTCAGGTACGTTGATTCTAACTGAAATAAGTCACACAGAAAAAGAAACATCATAAGATATCACTAATACACGGAATGTAAACTTGGCTACACAGGAACTGAATTACAAAACAGAACAGGGTCTCCAATTTAGAAACCCAACTTATGTTTGCTTAAGGGGAAAGGTGAGTTGGGGTGCTGCATAAAACCAGAGATTGAAATGAGCACAGATAAAGTTCCTTAAGCCAAATATGGAATAGACAAGAGCTACTCCTTGCTCAACGAAATGGACTCAACACCCCATATTAAATGCCTAAGAGTGTACCTGACTAGGAAGTATCTTAAAACCTATGGATTGCTATGTCTCTGAAAGAGAATCAAGTGTGTGTACAGGGGCATAAACGCAGCAGTGATAGGATTGGAGAGGTTCGGTGAGCAAATGAAGACTCTTTGAAGTCATATTGCATGGTACCCATTCCACGGGTCTCAACTCTCCAGGTTTAAGGTATTCTTCCTTCAGCTAAAACATGCATGTGGAACCCAGAGTATGATCAACCATGTGATCGGGAGACGTGTTCCAATATGTCTCAGTTTTCGTCCCCTGGTACTCGGGTGCAACATTCCAGACGCTTTACTAACACTCTCCCGACTTGGAGAGTCAGTGCCTTTAACCTCCTGTTTGGCCCAGTTTGCAATTTCTGCAGAAGATGAACAGGAATAGGGAGAACCAATGACAGACTAGCTGGAGGTGTCTGGACGGGCAAATTTAACTCTCATTTCCCACCAGGAAGAGGAATTAACCAAAGGCTCAGCGTGCCGTGCCGGAACCAGATTAGGGCCTGAAGCCATCCTGCGGTGTTGCGGCCAGCTCACGAGAAAGCGAGTTGAAGAAAGGAGCTCAGGGGCACTGTAATTCACAAAACTGCAGAGTTATAAATGACAGCTATCGTCCAAAAATATACTGAAGTAAGGCTGCCAAGAGGACTTGAACTTGGGGCAGAATTGCAGGAAACCGATTTCAGGAGGTAGACTGGAATTGCATTGAAAGCATAGGAAAAGAGGCAGAACGTCCACAATGATGCACTTGGCCAAAAAGGGCGTATGCGTTTTTTCCTGAATATATTCAGGAAAAAACGCATACGCCCTTTTTGGCCAACCAAGCAAGCTTGCAAAGGAAATCTGCACTACAATGAAGTCTCACTTCCCCCCGGTCAAAAGGGCCATCTGAAAAAAGTGTAAAATCCAGAAAGGCAGGACAGGCCATGGAGAACTGGGAGCCTTGTTATGCTGATGGGCGGGATGTAAATTGCCAACAGCCACTCGGGAGAAGTGTATGGTGTTTCCTGAAACATCTAAAAAACAAAGCAACAGAGCGTAGGGCACTTCCACTTATGGTCCTATAGCTTAGGGAAATTAAAATCAAAAGACACAGCCACCCCAAATGTTGGGACGGCTCTGTTTACAAGAACCTGGTTTACGGTACAAGTTCAATATCGCAGAAAGTGAAAAATGGATAAAGAAGTTGTGGTACTTACGTACAATGCAGTATCACTCAGCAATGAAATCTATGTCATCAGGCCCGTAGCAGCATAATGAGTGGATTCAGGTACGATGATTCTAACTGAAATAAGTCACACAGAAAAAGAAACATCATAAGATATCACTAATACACGGAATGTAAACTTGGCTACACAGGAACTGAATTACAAAACAGAACAGGGTCTCAAATTTAGAAACCCAACTTATGCTTGCTTAAGGGGAAAGGTGAGTTGGGGTGCTGCATAAAACCAGAGATTGAAATGAGCACAGATAAAGTTCCTTAAGCCAAATATGGAATAGACAAGAGCTACTCCTTGCTCAACGAAATGGACTCAACACCCCATATTAAATGCCTAAGAGTGTACCTGACTAGGAAGTATCTTAAAACCTATGGATTGCTATGTCTCTGAAAGAGAATCAAGTGTGTGTACAGGGGCATAAACGCAGCAGTGATAGGATTGGAGAGGTTCGGTGAGCAAATGAAGACCCTTTGAAGTCATATTGCATGGTACCCATTCCACGGGTCTCAACTCTCCAGGTTTAAGGTATTCTTCCTTCAGCTAAAACATGCATGTGGAACCCAGAGTATGATCAACCGTGTGATTGGGAGACATGTTCCAATATGTCTCAGTTTTCGTCCCCTGGTACTCGGGTGCAACATTCCAGACGCTTTACTAACACTCTCCCGACTTGGAGAGTCAGTGCCTTTAACCTCCTGTTTGGCCCAGTTTGCAATTTCTGCGGAAGATGAACAGGAATAGGGAGAACCAATGACAGACTAGCTGGAGGTGTCTGGACGGGCAAATTTAACTCTCATTTCCCACCAGGAAGAGGAATTAACCAAAGGCTCAGCGTGCCGTGCCGGAACCAGATTAGGGCCTGAAGCCATCCTGCGGTGTTGCGGCCAGCTCACGAGAAAGCGACTTGAAGAAAGGAGCTCAGGGGCACTGTAATTCACAAACCTGCAGAGTTATAAATGACAGCTATCGTCCAAAAATATACTGAAGTAAGGCTGCCAAGAGGACTTGAAAGCGGGGCAGAATTGCAGGAAACCGATTTCAGGAGGTAGACTGGAATTGCATTGAAAGCATAGGAAAAGAGGCAGAACGTCCACAATGATGCACTTGGCCAAAAAGGGCGTATGCGTTTTTTCCTGAATATATTCAGGAAAAAATGCATACGCCCTTTTTGGCCAACCAAGCAAGCTTGCAAAGGAAATCTGCACTACAATGAAGTCTCACTTCCCCCCGGTCAAAAGGGCCATCTAAAAAAAGTGTAAAATCCAGAAAGGCAGGACAGGCCATGGAGAACTGGGAGCCTTGTTATGCTGATGGGCGGGATGTAAATTGCCAACAGCCACTCGGGAGAAGTGTATGGTGTTTCCTGAAACATCTAAAAAACAAAGCAACAGAGCCTAGGGCACTTCCACTTATGGTCCTATAGCTTAGGGAAATTAAAATCAAAAGACACAGCCACCCCAAAGGTTGGGACGGCTCTGTTTACAAGAACCTGGTTTACGGTACAAGTTCAATATCGCAGAAAGTGAAAAATGGATAAAGAAGTTGTGGTACTTACGTACAATGCAATATCACTCAGCAATGAAATCTATGTCATCAGGCCCGTAGCAGCATAATGAGTGGATTCAGGTACGATGATTCTAACTGAAATAAGTCACACAGAAAAAGAAACATCATAAGATATCACTAATACACGGAATGTAAACTTGGCTACACAGGAACTGAATTACAAAACAGAACAGGGTCTCAAATTTAGAAACCCAACTTATGCTTGCTTAAGGGGAAAGGTGAGTTGGGGTGCTGCATAAAACCAGAGATTGAAATGAGCACAGATAAAGTTCCTTAAGCCAAATATGGAATAGACAAGAGCTACTCCTTGCTCAACGAAATGGACTCAACACCCCATATTAAATGCCTAAGAGTGTACCTGACTAGGAAGTATCTTAAAACCTATGGATTGCTATGTCTCTGAAAGAGAATCAAGTGTGTGTACAGGGGCATAAACGTAACAGTGATAGGATTGGAGAGGTTCGGTGAGCAAATGAAGACCCTTTGAAGTCATATTGCATGGTACCCATTCCACGGGTCTCAACTCTCCAGGTTTAAGGTATTCTTCCTTCAGCTAAAACATGCATGTGGAACCCAGAGTATGATCAACCGTGTGATCGGGAGACGTGTTCCAATATGTGTCAGTTTTCGTCCCCTGGTACTCGGGTGCAACATTCCAGACGCTTTACTAACACTCTCCCGACTTGGAGAGTCAGTGCCTTTAACCTCCTGTTTGGCCCAGTTTGCAATTTCTGCGGAAGATGAACAGGAATAGGGAGAACCAATGACAGACTAGCTGGAGGTGTCTGGACGGGCAAATTTAACTCTCATTTCCCACCAGGAAGAGGAATTAACCAAAGGCTCAGCGTGCCGTGCCGGAACCAGATTAGGGCCTGAAGCCATCCTGCGGTGTTGCGGCCAGCTCACGAGAAAGCGAGTTGAAGAAAGGAGCTCAGGGGCACTGTAATTCACAAACCTGCAGAGTTATAAATGACAGCTATCGTCCAAAAATATACTGAAGTAAGGCTGCCAAGAGGACTTGAAAGCGGGGCAGAATTGCAGGAAACCGATTTCAGGAGGTAGACTGGAATTGCATTGAAAGCATAGGAAAAGAGGCAGAACGTCCACAATGATGCACTTGGCCAAAAAGGGCGTATGCGTTTTTTCCTGAATATATTCAGGAAAAAACGCATACGCCCTTTTCGGCCAACCAAGCAAGCTTGCAAAGGAAATCTGCACTACAATGAAGTCTCACTTTCCCCCGGTCAAAAGGGCCATCTGAAAAAAGTGTAAAATCCAGAAAGGCAGGACAGGCCATGGAGAACTGGGAGCCTTGTTATGCTGATGGGCGGGATGTCAATTGCCAACAGCCACTCGGGAGAAGTGTATGGTGTTTCCTGAAACATCTAAAAAACAAAGCAACAGAGCCTAGGGCACTTCCACTTATGGTCCTATAGCTTAGGGAAATTAAAATCAAAAAGACACAGCCACCCCAAAGGTTGGGACGGCTCTGTTTACAAGAACCTGGTTTACGGTACAAGTTCAATATCGCAGAAAGTGAACAATGGATAAAGAAGTTGTGGTACTTACGTACAATGCAATATCACTCAGCAATGAAATCTATGTCATCAGGCCCGTAGCAGCATAATGAGTGGATTCAGGTACGATGATTCTAACTGAAATAAGTCACACAGAAAAAGAAACATCATAAGATATCACTAATACACGGAATGTAACCTTGGCTACACAGGAACTGAATTACAAAACAGAACAGGGTCTCAAATTTAGAAACCCAACTTATGCTTGCTTAAGGGGAAAGGTGAGTTGGGGTGCTGCATAAAACCAGAGATTGAAATGAGCACAGATAAAGTTCCTTAAGCCAAATATGGAATAGACAAGAGCTACTCCTTGCTCAACGAAATGGACTCAACACCCCATATTAAATGCCTAAGAGTGTACCTGACTAGGAAGTATCTTAAAACCTATGGATTGCTATGTCTCTGAAAGAGAATCAAGTGTGTGTACAGGGGCATAAACGCAGCAGTGATAGGATTGGAGAGGTTCGGTGAGCAAATGAAGACCCTTTGAAGTCATATTGCATGGTACCCATTCCACGGGTCTCAACTCTCCAGGTTTAAGGTATTCTTCCTTCAGCTAAAACATGCATGTGGAACCCAGAGTATGATCAACCGTGTGATCGGGAGACGTGTTCCAATATGTCTCACTTTTCGTCCCCTGGTACTCGGGTGCAACATTCCAGACGCTTTACTAACACTCTCCCGACTTGGAGAGTCAGTGCCTTTAACCTCCTGTTTGGCCCAGTTTGCAATTTCTGCGGAAGATGAACAGGAATAGGGAGAACCAATGACAGACTAGCTGGAGGTGTCTGGACGGGCAAATTTAACTCTCATTTCCCACCAGGAAGAGGAATTAACCAAAGGCTCAGCGTGCCGTGCCGGAACCAGATTAGGGCCTGAAGCCATCCTGCGGTGTTGCGGCCAGCTCACGAGAAAGCGAGTTGAAGAAAGGAGCTCAGGGGCACTGTAATTCACAAACCTGCAGAGTTATAAATGACAGCTATCGTCCAAAAATACACTGAAGTAAGGCTGCCAAGAGGACTTGAAAGCAGGGCAGAATTGCAGGAAACCGATTTCAGGAGGTAGACTGGAATTGCATTTAAAGCATAGGAAAAGAGGCAGAACGTCCACAATGATGCACTTGGCCAAAAAGGGCGTATGCGTTTTTTCCTGAATATATTCAGGAAAAAACGCATACGCCCTTTTTGGCCAACCAAGCAAGCTTGCAAAGGAAATCTGCACTACAATGAAGTCTCACTTCCCCCCGGTCAAAAGGGCCATCTGAAAAAAGTGTAAAATCCAGAAAGGCAGGACAGGCCATGGAGAACTGGGAGCCTTGTTATGCTGATGGGCGGGATGTAAATTGCCAACAGCCACTCGGGAGAAGTGTATGGTGTTTCCTGAAACATCTAAAAAACAAAGCAACAGAGCCTAGGGCACTTCCACTTATGGTCCTATAGCTTAGGGAAATTAAAATCAAAAAGACACAGCCACCCCAAAGGTTGGGACGGCTCTGTTTACAAGAACCTGGTTTACGGTACAAGTTCAATATCGCAGAAAGTGAAAAATGGATAAAGAAGTTGTGGTACTTACGTACAATGCAGTATCACTCAGCAATGAAATCTATGTCATCAGGCCCGTAGCAGCATAATGAGTGGATTCAGGTACGATGATTCTAACTGAAATAAATCACACAGGAAAAGAAACATCATAAGATATCACTAATACACGGAATGTAACCTTGGCTACACAGGAACTGAATTACAAAACAGAACAGGGTCTCAAATTTAGAAACCCAACTTATGCTTGCTTAAGGGGAAAGGTGAGTTGGGGTGCTGCATAAAACCAGAGATTGAAATGAGCACAGATAAAGTTCCTTAAGCCAAATATGGAATAGACAAGAGCTACTCCTTGCTCAACGAAATGGACTCAACACCCCATATTAAATGCCTAAGAGTGTACCTGACTAGGAAGTATCTTAAAACCTATGGATTGCTATGTCTCTGAAAGAGAATCAAGTGTGTGTACAGGGGCATAAACGCAGCAGTGATAGGATTGGAGAGGTTCGGTGAGCAAATGAAGACCCTTTGAAGTCATATTGCATGGTACCCATTCCACGGGTCTCAACTCTCCAGGTTTAAGGTATTCTTCCTTCAGCTAAAACATGCATGTGGAACCCAGAGTATGATCAACCGTGTGATCGGGAGACGTGTTCCAATATGTGTCAGTTTTCGTCCCCTGGTACTCGGGTGCAACATTCCAGACGCTTTACTAACACTCTCCCGACTTGGAGAGTCAGTGCCTTTAACCTCCTGTTTGGCCCAGTTTGCAATTTCTGCGGAAGATGAACAGGAATAGGGAGAACCAATGACAGACTAGCTGGAGGTGTCTGGACGGGCAAATTTAACTCTCATTTCCCACCAGGAAGAGGAATTAACCAAAGGCTCAGCGTGCCGTGCCGGAACCAGATTAGGGCCTGAAGCCATCCTGCGGTGTTGCGGCCAGCTCACGAGAAAGCGAGTTGAAGAAAGGAGCTCAGGGGCACTGTAATTCACAAACCTGCAGAGTTATAAATGACAGCTATCGTCCAAAAATATACTGAAGTAAGGCTGCCAAGAGGACTTGAAAGCGGGGCAGAATTGCAGGAAACCGATTTCAGGAGGTAGACTGGAATTGCATTGAAAGCATAGGAAAAGAGGCAGAACGTCCACAATGATGCACTTGGCCAAAAAGGGCGTATGCGTTTTTTCCTGAATATATTCAGGAAAAAACGCATACGCCCTTTTTGGCCAACCAAGCAAGCTTGCAAAGGAAATCTGCACTACAATGAAGTCTCACTTCCCCCCGGTCAAAAGGGCCATCTGAAAAAAGTGTAAAATCCAGAAAGGCAGGACAGGCCATGGAGAACTGGGAGCCTTGTTATGCTGATGGGCGGGATGTCAATTGCCAACAGCCACTCGGGAGAAGTGTATGGTGTTTCCTGAAACATCTAAAAAACAAAGCAACAGAGCCTAGGGCACTTCCACTTATGGTCCTATAGCTTAGGGAAATTAAAATCAAAAGACACAGCCACCCCAAAGGTTGGGACGGCTCTGTTTACAAGAACCTGGTTTACGGTACAAGTTCAATATCGCAGAAAGTGAAAAATGGATAAAGAAGTTGTGGTACTTACGTACAATGCAGTATCACTCAGCAATGAAATCTATGTCATCAGGCCCGTAGCAGCATAATGAGTGGATTCAGGTACGATGATTCTAACTGAAATAAGTCACACAGGAAAAGAAACATCATAAGATATCACTAATACACGGAATGTAACCTTGGCTACACAGGAACTGAATTACAAAACAGAACAGGGTCTCAAATTTAGAAACCCAACTTATGCTTGCTTAAGGGGAAAGGTGAGTTGGGGTGCTGCATAAAACCAGAGATTGAAATGAGCACAGATAAAGTTCCTTAAGCCAAATATGGAATAGACAAGAGCTACTCCTTGCTCAACGAAATGGACTCAACACCCCATATTAAATGCCTAAGAGTGTACCTGACTAGGAAGTATCTTAAAACCTATGGATTGCTATGTCTCTGAAAGAGAATCAAGTGTGTGTACAGGGGCATAAACGCAGCAGTGATAGGATTGGAGAGGTTCGGTGAGCAAATGAAGACCCTTTGAAGTCATATTGCATGGTACCCATTCCACGGGTCTCAACTCTCCAGGTTTAAGGTATTCTTCCTTCAGCTAAAACATGCATGTGGAACCCAGAGTATGATCAACCGTGTGATCGGGAGACGTGTTCCAATATGTGTCAGTTTTCGTCCCCTGGTACTCGGGTGCAACATTCCAGACGCTTTACTAACACTCTCCCGACTTGGAGAGTCAGTGCCTTTAACCTCCTGTTTGGCCCAGTTTGCAATTTCTGCGGAAGATGAACAGGAATAGGGAGAACCAATGACAGACTAGCTGGAGGTGTCTGGACGGGCAAATTTAACTCTCATTTCCCACCAGGAAGAGGAATTAACCAAAGGCTCAGCGTGCCGTGCCGGAACCAGATTAGGGCCTGAAGCCATCCTGCGGTGTTGCGGCCAGCTCACGAGAAAGCGAGTTGAAGAAAGGAGCTCAGGGGCACTGTAATTCACAAACCTGCAGAGTTATAAATGACAGCTATCGTCCAAAAATATACTGAAGTAAGGCTGCCAAGAGGACTTGAACTTGGGGCAGAATTGCAGGAAACCGATTTCAGGAGGTAGACTGGAATTGCATTTAAAGCATAGGAAAAGAGGCAGAACGTCCACAATGATGCACTTGGCCAAAAAGGGCGTATGCGTTTTTTCCTGAATATATTCAGGAAAAAACGCATACGCCCTTTTTGGCCAACCAAGCAAGCTTGCAAAGGAAATCTGCACTACAATGAAGTCTCACTTCCCCCCGGTCAAAAGGGCCATCTGAAAAAAGTGTAAAATCCAGAAAGGCAGGACAGGCCATGGAGAACTGGGAGCCTTGTTATGCTGATGGGCGGGATGTCAATTGCCAACAGCCACTCGGGAGAAGTGTATGGTGTTTCCTGAAACATCTAAAAAACAAAGCAACAGAGCCTAGGGCACTTCCACTTATGGTCGTATAGCTTTGGGAAATTAAAATCAAAAGACACAGCCACCCCAAAGGTTGGGACGGCTCTGTTTGCAAGAACCTGGTTTACGGTACAAGTTCAATATCACAGAAAGTGAAAAATGGATAAAGAAGTTGTGGTACTTACGTACAATGCAGTATCACTCAGCAATGAAATCTATGTCATCAGGCCCGTAGCAACATAATGAGTGGATTCAGGTATGATGATTCTAACTGAAATAAGTCACACAGGAAAAGAAACATCATAAGATAACACTAATACACGGAATGTAACCTTGGCTACACAGGAACTGAATTACAAAACAGAACAGGGTCTCAAATTTAGAAACCCAACTTATGCTTGCTTAAGGGGAAAGGTGAGTTGGGGTGCTGCATAAAACCAGAGATTGAAATGAGCACAGATAAAGTTCCTTAAGCCAAATATGGAATAGACAAGAGCTACTCCTTGCTCAACAAAATGGACTCAACACCCCATATTAAATGCCTAAGAGTGTACCTGACTAGGAAGTATCTTAAAACCTATGGATTGCTATGTCTCTGAAAGAGAATCAAGTGTGTGTACAGGGGCATAAACGCAGCAGTGATAGGATTGGAGAGGTTCGGTGAGCAAATGAAGACCCTTTGAAGTCATATTGCATGGTACCCATTCCACGGGTCTCAACTCTCCAGGTTTAAGGTATTCTTCCTTCAGCTAAAACATGCATGTGGAACCCAGAGTATGATCAACCGTGTGATCGGGAGACGTGTTCCAATATGTCTCAGTTTTCGTCCCCTGGTACTCGGGTGCAACATGCCAGACGCTTTACTAACACTCTCCCGACTTGGAGAGTCAGTGCCTTTAACCTCCTGTTTGGCCCAGTTTGCAATTTCTGCGGAAGATGAACAGGAATAGGGAGAACCAATGACAGACTAGCTGGAGGTGTCTGGACGGGCAAATTTAACTCTCATTTCCCACCAGGAAGAGGAATTAACCAAAGGCTCAGCGTGCTGTGCCGGAACCAGATTAGGGCCTGAAGCCATCCTGCGGTGTTGCGGCCAGCTCACGAGAAAGCGAGTTGAAGAAAGGAGCTCAGGGGCACTGTAATTCACAAACCTGCAGAGTTATAAATGACAGCTATCGTCCAAAAATATACTGAAGTAAGGCTGCCAAGAGGACTTGAAAGCGGGGCAGAATTGCAGGAAACCGATTTCAGGAGGTAGACTGGAATTGCATTGAAAGCATAGGAAAAGAGGCAGAACGTCCACAATGATGCACTTGGCCAAAAAGGGCGTATGCGTTTTTTCCTGAATATATTCAGGAAAAAACGCATACGCCCTTTTTGGCCAACCAAGCAAGCTTGCAAAGGAAATCTGCACTACAATGAAGTCTCACTTCCCCCCGGTCAAAAGGGCCATCTGAAAAAAGTGTAAAATCCAGAAAGGCAGGACAGGCCATGGAGAACTGGGAGCCTTGTTATGCTGATGGGCGGGATGTAAATTGCCAACAGCCACTCCGGAGAAGTGTATGGTGTTTCCTGAAACATCTAAAAAACAAAGCAACAGAGCCTAGGGCACTTCCACTTATGGTCCTATAGCTTAGGGAAATTAAAATCAAAAGACACAGCCACCCCAAAGGTTGGGACGGCTCTGTTTACAAGAACCTGGTTTACGGTACAAGTTCAATATCGCAGAAAGTGAAAAATGGATAAAGAAGTTGTGGTACTTACGTACAATGCAGTATCACTCAGCAATGAAATCTATGTCATCAGGCCCGTAGCAGCATAATGAGTGGATTCAGGTACGATGATTCTAACTGAAATAAGTCACACAGGAAAAGAAACATCATAAGATATCACTAATACACGGAATGTAACCTTGGCTACACAGGAACTGAATTACAAAACAGAACAGGGTCTCAAATATAGAAACCCAACTTATGCTTGCTTAAGGGGAAAGGTGAGTTGGGGTGCTGCATAAAACCAGAGATTGAAATGAGCACAGATAAAGTTCCTTAAGCCAAATATGGAATAGACAAGAGCTACTCCTTGCTCAACGAAATGGACTCAACACCCCATATTAAATGCCTAAGAGTGTACCTGACTAGGAAGTATCTTAAAACCTATGGATTGCTATGTCTCTGAAAGAGAATCAAGTGTGTGTACAGGGGCATAAACGCAGCAGTGATAGGATTGGAGAGGTTCGGTGAGCAAATGAAGACCCTTTGAAGTCATATTGCATGGTACCCATTCCACGGGTCTCAACTCTCCAGGTTTAAGGTATTCTTCCTTCAGCTAAAACATGCATGTGGAACCCAGAGTATGATCAACCGTGTGATCGGGAGACCTGTTCCAATATGTCTCAGTTTTCGTCCCCTGGTACTCGGGTGCAACATTCCAGACGCTTTACTAACACTCTCCCGACTTGGAGAGTCAGTGCCTTTAACCTCCTGTTTGGCCCAGTTTGCAATTTCTGCGGAAGATGAACAGGAATAGGGAGAACCAATGACAGACTAGCTGGAGGTGTCTGGACGGGCAAATTTAACTCTCATTTCCCACCAGGAAGAGGAATTAACCAAAGGCTCAGCGTGCCGTGCCGGAACCAGATTAGGGCCTGAAGCCATCCTGCGGTGTTGCGGCCAGCTCACGAGAAAGCGAGTTGAAGAAAGGAGCTCAGGGGCACTGTAATTCACAAACCTGCAGAGTTATAAATGACAGCTATCGTCCAAAAATACACTGAAGTAAGGCTGCCAAGAGGACTTGAAAGCGGGGCAGAATTGCAGGAAACCGATTTCAGGAGGTAGACTGGAATTGCATTGAAAGCATAGGAAAAGAGGCAGAACGTCCACAATGATGCACTTGGCCAAAAAGGGCGTATGCGTTTTTTCCTGAATATATTCAGGAAAAAACGCATACGCCCTTTTTGGCCAACCAAGCAAGCTTGCAAAGGAAATCTGCACTACAATGAAGTCTCACTTCCCCCCGGTCAAAAGGGCCATCTGAAAAAAGTGTAAAATCCAGAAAGGCAGGACAGGCCATGGAGAACTGGGAGCCTTGTTATGCTGATGGGCGGGATGTCAATTGCCAACAGCCACTCGGGAGAAGTGTATGGTGTTTCCTGAAACATCTAAAAAACAAAGCAACAGAGCCTAGGGCACTTCCACTTATGGTCCTATAGCTTAGGGAAATTAAAATCAAAAAGACACAGCCACCCCAAAGGTTGGGACGGCTCTGTTTACAAGAACCTGGTTTACGGTACAAGTTCAATATCGCAGAAAGTGAACAATGGATAAAGAAGTTGTGGTACTTACGTACAATGCAGTATCACTCAGCAATGAAATCTATGTCATCAGGCCCGTAGCAGCATAATGAGTGGATTCAGGTACGATGATTCTAACTGAAATAAGTCACACAGGAAAAGAAACATCATAAGATATCACTAATACACGGAATGTAACCTTGGCTACACAGGAACTGAATTACAAAACAGAACAGGGTCTCAAATTTAGAAACCCAACTTATGCTTGCTTAAGGGGAAAGGTGAGTTGGGGTGCTGCATAAAACCAGAGATTGAAATGAGCACAGATAAAGTTCCTTAAGCCAAATATGGAATAGACAAGAGCTACTCCTTGCTCAACGAAATGGACTCAACACCCCATATTAAATGCCTAAGAGTGTACCTGACTAGGAAGTATCTTAAAACCTATGGATTGCTATGTCTCTGAAAGAGAATCAAGTGTGTGTACAGGGGCATAAACGCAGCAGTGATAGGATTGGAGAGGTTCGGTGAGCAAATGAAGACCCTTTGAAGTCATATTGCATGGTACCCATTCCACGGGTCTCAACTGTCCAGGTTTAAGGTATTCTTCCTTCAGCTAAAACATGCATGTGGAACCCAGAGTATGATCAACCGTGTGATCGGGAGACGTGTTCCAATATGTCTCAGTTTTCGTCCCCTGGTACTCGGGTGCAACATTCCAGACGCTTTACTAACACTCTCCCGACTTGGAGAGTCAGTGCCTTTAACCTCCTGTTTGGCCCAGTTTGCAATTTCTGCGGAAGATGAACAGGAATAGGGAGAACCAATGACAGACTAGCTGGAGGTGTCTGGACGGGCAAATTTAACTCTCATTTCCCACCAGGAAGAGGAATTAACCAAAGGCTCAGCGTGCCGTGCCGGAACCAGATTAGGGCCTGAAGCCATCCTGCGGTGTTGCGGCCAGCTCACGAGAAAGCGAGTTGAAGAAAGGAGCTCAGGGGCACTGTAATTCACAAACCTGCAGAGTTATAAATGACAGCTATCGTCCAAAAATACACTGAAGTAAGGCTGCCAAGAGGACTTGAAAGCGGGGCAGAATTGCAGGAAACCGATTTCAGGAGGTAGACTGGAATTGCATTGAAAGCATAGGAAAAGAGGCAGAACGTCCACAATGATGCACTTGGCCAAAAAGGGCGTATGCGTTTTTTCCTGAATATATTCAGGAAAAAACGCATACGCCCTTTTTGGCCAACCAAGCAAGCTTGCAAAGGAAATCTGCACTACAATGAAGTCTCACTTCCCCCCGGTCAAAAGGGCCATCTGAAAAATGTGTAAAATCCAGAAAGGCAGGACAGGCCATGGAGAACTGGGAGCCTTGTTATGCTGATGGGCGGGATGTCAATTGCCAACAGCCACTCGGGAGAAGTGTATGGTGTTTCCTGAAACATCTAAAAAACAAAGCAACAGAGCCTAGGGCACTTCCACTTATGGTCCTATAGCTTAGGGAAATTAAAATCAAAAGACACAGCCACCCCAAAGGTTGGGACGGCTCTGTTTACAAGAACCTGGTTTACGGTACAAGTTCAATATCGCAGAAAGTGAACAATGGATAAAGAAGTTGTGGTACTTACGTACAATGCAGTATCACTCAGCAATGAAATCTATGTCATCAGGCCCGTAGCAGCATAATGAGTGGATTCAGGTACGATGATTCTAACTGAAATAAGTCACACAGAAAAAGAAACATCATAAGATATCACTAATACACGGAATGTAACCTTGGCTACACAGGAACTGAATTACAAAACAGAACAGGGTCTCAAATTTAGAAACCCAACTTATGCTTGCTTAAGGGGAAAGGTGAGTTGGGGTGCTGCATAAAACCAGAGATTGAAATGAGCACAGATAAAGTTCCTTAAGCCAAATATGGAATAGACAAGAGCTACTCCTTGCTCAACGAAATGGACTCAACACCCCATATTAAATGCCTAAGAGTGTACCTGACTAGGAAGTATCTTAAAACCTATGGATTGCTATGTCTCTGAAAGAGAATCAAGTGTGTGTACAGGGGCATAAACGCAGCAGTGATAGGATTGGAGAGGTTCGGTGAGCAAATGAAGACCCTTTGAAGTCATATTGCATGGTACCCATTCCACGGGTCTCAACTCTCCAGGTTTAAGGTATTCTTCCTTCAGCTAAAACATGCATGTGGAACCCAGAGTATGATCAACCGTGTGATCGGGAGACGTGTTCCAATATGTCTCAGTTTTCGTCACCTGGTACTCGGGTGCAACATTCCAGACGCTTTACTAACACTCTCCCGACTTGGAGAGTCAGTGCCTTTAACCTCCTGTTTGGCCCAGTTTGCAATTTCTGCGGAAGATGAACAGGAATAGGGAGAACCAATGACAGACTAGCTGGAGGTGTCTGGACGGGCAAATTTAACTCTCATTTCCCACCAGGAAGAGGAATTAACCAAAGGCTCAGCGTGCCGTGCCGGAACCAGATTAGGGCCTGAAGCCATCCTGCGGTGTTGCGGCCAGCTCACGAGAAAGCGAGTTGAAGAAAGGAGCTCAGGGGCACTGTAATTCACAAACCTGCAGAGTTATAAATGACAGCTATCGTCCAAAAATATACTGAAGTAAGGCTGCCAAGAGGACTTGAACTTGGGGCAGAATTGCAGGAAACCGATTTCAGGAGGTAGACTGGAATTGCATTTAAAGCATAGGAAAAGAGGCAGAACGTCCACAATGATGCACTTGGCCAAAAAGGGCGTATGCGTTTTTTCCTGAATATATTCAGGAAAAAACGCATACGCCCTTTTTGGCCAACCAAGCAAGCTTGCAAAGGAAATCTGCACTACAATGAAGTCTCACTTCCCCCCGGTCAAAAGGGCCATCTGAAAAAAGTGTAAAATCCAGAAAGGCAGGACAGGCCATGGAGAACTGGGAGCCTTGTTATGCTGATGGGCGGGATGTAAATTGCCAACAGCCACTCGGGAGAAGTGTATGGTGTTTCCTGAAACATCTAAAAAACAAAGCAACAGAGCCTAGGGCACTTCCACTTATGGTCCTATAGCTTAGGGAAATTAAAATCAAAAAGACACAGCCACCCCAAAGGTTGGGACGGCTCTGTTTACAAGAACCTGGTTTACGGTACAAGTTCAATATCGCAGAAAGTGAAAAATGGATAAAGAAGTTGTGGTACTTACGTACAATGCAGTATCACTCAGCAATGAAATCTATGTCATCAGGCCCGTAGCAGCATAATGAGTGGATTCAGGTACGATGATTCTAACTGAAATAAGTCACACAGGAAAAGAAACATCATAAGATATCACTAATACACGGAATGTAACCTTGGCTACACAGGAACTGAATTACAAAACAGAACAGGGTCTCAAATTTAGAAACCCAACTTATGCTTGCTTAAGGGGAAAGGTGAGTTGGGGTGCTGCATAAAACCAGAGATTGAAATGAGCACAGATAAAGTTCCTTAAGCCAAATATGGAATAGACAAGAGCTACTCCTTGCTCAACGAAATGGACTCAACACCCCATATTAAATGCCTAAGAGTGTACCTGACTAGGAAGTATCTTAAAACCTATGGATTGCTATGTCTCTGAAAGAGAATCAAGTGTGTGTACAGGGGCATAAACGCAGCAGTGATAGGATTGGAGAGGTTCGGTGAGCAAATGAAGACTCTTTGAAGTCATATTGCATGGTACCCATTCCACGGGTCTCAACTGTCCAGGTTTAAGGTATTCTTCCTTCAGCTAAAACATGCATGTGGAACCCAGAGTATGATCAACCGTGTGATTGGGAGACGTGTTCCAATATGTCTCAGTTTTCGTCCCCTGGTACTCGGGTGCAACATGCCAGACGCTTTACTAACACTCTCCCGACTTGGAGAGTCAGTGCCTTTAACCTCCTGTTTGGCCCAGTTTGCAATTTCTGCGGAAGATGAACAGGAATAGGGAGAACCAATGACAGACTAGCTGGAGGTGTCTGGACGGGCAAATTTAACTCTCCTTTCCCACCAGGAAGAGGAATTAACCAAAGGCTCAGCGTGCCGTGCCGGAACCAGATTAGGGCCTGAAGCCATCCTGCGGTGTTGCGGCCAGCTCACGAGAAAGCGAGTTGAAGAAAGGAGCTCAGGGGCACTGTAATTCACAAACCTGCAGAGTTATAAATGACAGCTATCGTCCAAAAATATACTGAAGTAAGGCTGCCAAGAGGACTTGAAAGCGGGGCAGAATTGCAGGAAACCGATTTCAGGAGGTAGACTGGAATTGCATTGAAAGCATAGGAAAAGAGGCAGAACGTCCACAATGATGCACTTGGCCAAAAAGGGCGTATGCGTTTTTTCCTGAATATATTCAGGAAAAAACGCATACGCCCTTTTTGGCCAACCAAGCAAGCTTGCAAAGGAAATCTGCACTACAATGAAGTCTCACTTCCCCCCGGTCAAAAGGGCCATCTGAAAAAAGTGTAAAATCCAGAAAGGCAGGACAGGCCATGGAGAACTGGGAGCCTTGTTATGCTGATGGGCGGGATGTCAATTGCCAACAGCCACTCGGGAGAAGTGTATGGTGTTTCCTGAAACATCTAAAAAACAAAGCAACAGAGCCTAGGGCACTTCCACTTATGGTCCTATAGCTTAGGGAAATTAAAATCAAAAGACACAGCCACCCCAAAGGTTGGGACGGCTCTGTTTACAAGAACCTGGTTTACGGTACAAGTTCAATATCGCAGAAAGTGAAAAATGGATAAAGAAGTTGTGGTACTTACGTACAATGCAGTATCACTCAGCAATGAAATCTATGTCATCAGGCCCGTAGCAGCATAATGAGTGGATTCAGGTACGATGATTCTAACTGAAATAAGTCACACAGAAAAAGAAACATCATAAGATATCACTAATACACGGAATGTAAACTTGGCTACACAGGAACTGAATTACAAAACAGAACAGGGTCTCAAATTTAGAAACCCAACTTATGCTTGCTTAAGGGGAAAGGTGAGTTGGGGTGCTGCATAAAACCAGAGATTGAAATGAGCACAGATAAAGTTCCTTAAGCCAAATATGGAATAGACAAGAGCTACTCCTTGCTCAACGAAATGGACTCAACACCCCATATTAAATGCCTAAGAGTGTACCTGACTAGGAAGTATCTTAAAACCTATGGATTGCTATGTCTCTGAAAGAGAATCAAGTGTGTGTACAGGGGCATAAACGCAGCAGTGATAGGATTGGAGAGGTTCGGTGAGCAAATGAAGACCCTTTGAAGTCATATTGCATGGTACCCATTCCACGGGTCTCAACTCTCCAGGTTTAAGGTATTCTTCCTTCAGCTAAAACATGCATGTGGAACCCAGAGTATGATCAACCGTGTGATCGGGAGACGTGTTCCAATATGTGTCAGTTTTCGTCCCCTGGTACTCGGGTGCAACATTCCAGACGCTTTACTAACACTCTCCCGACTTGGAGAGTCAGTGCCTTTAACCTCCTGTTTGGCCCAGTTTGCAATTTCTGCGGAAGATGAACAGGAATAGGGAGAACCAATGACAGACTAGCTGGAGGTGTCTGGACGGGCAAATTTAACTCTCATTTCCCACCAGGAAGAGGAATTAACCAAAGGCTCAGCGTGCCGTGCCGGAACCAGATTAGGGCCTGAAGCCATCCTGCGGTGTTGCGGCCAGCTCACGAGAAAGCGAGTTGAAGAAAGGAGCTCAGGGGCACTGTAATTCACAAACCTGCAGAGTTATAAATGACAGCTATCGTCCAAAAATACACTGAAGTAAGGCTGCCAAGAGGACTTGAAAGCGGGGCAGAATTGCAGGAAACCGATTTCAGGAGGTAGACTGGAATTGCATTGAAAGCATAGGAAAAGAGGCAGAACGTCCACAATGATGCACTTGGCCAAAAAGGGCGTATGCGTTTTTTCCTGAATATATTCAGGAAAAAACGCATACGCCCTTTTTGGCCAACCAAGCAAGCTTGCAAAGGAAATCTGCACTACAATGAAGTCTCACTTCCCCCCGGTCAAAAGGGCCATCTGAAAAAAGTGTAAAATCCAGAAAGGCAGGACAGGCCATGGAGAACTGGGAGCCTTGTTATGCTGATGGGCGGGATGTCAATTGCCAACAGCCACTCGGGAGAAGTGTATGGTGTTTCCTGAAACATCTAAAAAACAAAGCAACAGAGCCTAGGGCACTTCCACTTATGGTCCTATAGCTTAGGGAAATTAAAATCAAAAAGACACAGCCACCCCAAAGGTTGGGACGGCTCTGTTTACAAGAACCTGGTTTACGGTACAAGTTCAATATCGCAGAAAGTGAACAATGGATAAAGAAGTTGTGGTACTTACGTACAATGCAGTATCACTCAGCAATGAAATCTATGTCATCAGGCCCGTAGCAGCATAATGAGTGGATTCAGGTACGATGATTCTAACTGAAATAAGTCACACAGGAAAAGAAACATCATAAGATATCACTAATACACGGAATGTAACCTTGGCTACACAGGAACTGAATTACAAAACAGAACAGGGTCTCAAATTTAGAAACCCAACTTATGCTTGCTTAAGGGGAAAGGTGAGTTGGGGTGCTGCATAAAACCAGAGATTGAAATGAGCACAGATAAAGTTCCTTAAGCCAAATATGGAATAGACAAGAGCTACTCCTTGCTCAACGAAATGGACTCAACACCCCATATTAAATGCCTAAGAGTGTACCTGACTAGGAAGTATCTTAAAACCTATGGATTGCTATGTCTCTGAAAGAGAATCAAGTGTGTGTACAGGGGCATAAACGCAGCAGTGATAGGATTGGAGAGGTTCGGTGAGCAAATGAAGACCCTTTGAAGTCATATTGCATGGTACCCATTCCACGGGTCTCAACTCTCCAGGTTTAAGGTATTCTTCCTTCAGCTAAAACATGCATGTGGAACCCAGAGTATGATCAACCGTGTGATCGGGAGACGTGTTCCAATATGTCTCAGTTTTCGTCCCCTGGTACTCGGGTGCAACATTCCAGACGCTTTACTAACACTCTCCCGACTTGGAGAGTCAGTGCCTTTAACCTCCTGTTTGGCCCAGTTTGCAATTTCTGCGGAAGATGAACAGGAATAGGGAGAACCAATGACAGACTAGCTGGAGGTGTCTGGACGGGCAAATTTAACTCTCATTTCCCACCAGGAAGAGGAATTAACCAAAGGCTCAGCGTGCCGTGCCGGAACCAGATTAGGGCCTGAAGCCATCCTGCGGTGTTGCGGCCAGCTCACGAGAAAGCGACTTGAAGAAAGGAGCTCAGGGGCACTGTAATTCACAAACCTGCAGAGTTATAAATGACAGCTATCGTCCAAAAATACACTGAAGTAAGGCTGCCAAGAGGACTTGAAAGCGGGGCAGAATTGCAGGAAACCGATTTCAGGAGGTAGACTGGAATTGCATTGAAAGCATAGGAAAAGAGGCAGAACGTCCACAATGATGCACTTGGCCAAAAAGGGCGTATGCGTTTTTTCCTGAATATATTCAGGAAAAAACGCATACGCCCTTTTTGGCCAACCAAGCAAGCTTGCAAAGGAAATCTGCACTACAATGAAGTCTCACTTCCCCCCGGTCAAAAGGGCCATCTGAAAAAAGTGTAAAATCCAGAAAGGCAGGACAGGCCATGGAGAACTGGGAGCCTTGTTATGCTGATGGGCGGGATGTCAATTGCCAACAGCCACTCGGGAGAAGTGTATGGTGTTTCCTGAAACATCTAAAAAACAAAGCAACAGAGCCTAGGGCACTTCCACTTATGGTCCTATAGCTTAGGGAAATTAAAATCAAAAAGACACAGCCACCCCAAAGGTTGGGACGGCTCTGTTTACAAGAACCTGGTTTACGGTACAAGTTCAATATCGCAGAAAGTGAACAATGGATAAAGAAGTTGTGGTACTTACGTACAATGCAGTATCACTCAGCAATGAAATCTATGTCATCAGGCCCGTAGCAGCATAATGAGTGGATTCAGGTACGATGATTCTAACTGAAATAAGTCACACAGGAAAAGAAACATCATAAGATATCACTAATACACGGAATGTAACCTTGGCTACACAGGAACTGAATTACAAAACAGAACAGGGTCTCAAATTTAGAAACCCAACTTATGCTTGCTTAAGGGGAAAGGTGAGTTGGGGTGCTGCATAAAACCAGAGATTGAAATGAGCACAGATAAAGTTCCTTAAGCCAAATATGGAATAGACAAGAGCTACTCCTTGCTCAACGAAATGGACTCAACACCCCATATTAAATGCCTAAGAGTGTACCTGACTAGGAAGTATCTTAAAACCTATGGATTGCTATGTCTCTGAAAGAGAATCAAGTGTGTGTACAGGGGCATAAACGCAGCAGTGATAGGATTGGAGAGGTTCGGTGAGCAAATGAAGACCCTTTGAAGTCATATTGCATGGTACCCATTCCACGGGTCTCAACTCTCCAGGTTTAAGGTATTCTTCCTTCAGCTAAAACATGCATGTGGAACCCAGAGTATGATCAACCGTGTGATCGGGAGACGTGTTCCAATATGTCTCAGTTTTCGTCCCCTGGTACTCGGGTGCAACATTCCAGACGCTTTACTAACACTCTCCCGACTTGGAGAGTCAGTGCCTTTAACCTCCTGTTTGGCCCAGTTTGCAATTTCTGCGGAAGATGAACAGGAATAGGGAGAACCAATGACAGACTAGCTGGAGGTGTCTGGACGGGCAAAGTTAACTCTCATTTCCCACCAGGAAGAGGAATTAACCAAAGGCTCAGCGTGCCGTGCCGGAACCAGATTAGGGCCTGAAGCCATCCTGCGGTGTTGCGGCCAGCTCACGAGAAAGCGACTTGAAGAAAGGAGCTCAGGGGCACTGTAATTCACAAACCTGCAGAGTTATAAATGACAGCTATCGTCCAAAAATACACTGAAGTAAGGCTGCCAAGAGGACTTGAAAGCGGGGCAGAATTGCAGGAAACCGATTTCAGGAGGTAGACTGGAATTGCATTGAAAGCATAGGAAAAGAGGCAGAACGTCCACAATGATGCACTTGGCCAAAAAGGGCGTATGCGTTTTTTCCTGAATATATTCAGGAAAAAACGCATACGCCCTTTTTGGCCAACCAAGCAAGCTTGCAAAGGAAATCTGCACTACAATGAAGTCTCACTTCCCCCCGGTCAAAAGGGCCATCTGAAAAAAGTGTAAAATCCAGAAAGGCAGGACAGGCCATGGAGAACTGGGAGCCTTGTTATGCTGATGGGCGGGATGTCAATTGCCAACAGCCACTCGGGAGAAGTGTATGGTGTTTCCTGAAACATCTAAAAAACAAAGCAACAGAGCCTAGGGCACTTCCACTTATGGTCCTATAGCTTAGGGAAATTAAAATCAAAAGACACAGCCACCCCAAAGGTTGGGACGGCTCTGTTTACAAGAACCTGGTTTACGGTACAAGTTCAATATCGCAGAAAGTGAAAAATGGATAAAGAAGTTGTGGTACTTACGTACAATGCAGTATCACTCAGCAATGAAATCTATGTCATCAGGCCCGTAGCAGCATAATGAGTGGATTCAGGTACGATGATTCTAACTGAAATAAGTCACACAGAAAAAGAAACATCATAAGATATCACTAATACACGGAATGTAACCTTGGCTACACAGGAACTGAATTACAAAACAGAACAGGGTCTCAAATTTAGAAACCCAACTTATGCTTGCTTAAGGGGAAAGGTGAGTTGGGGTGCTGCATAAAACCAGAGATTGAAATGAGCACAGATAAAGTTCCTTAAGCCAAATATGGAATAGACAAGAGCTACTCCTTGCTCAACGAAATGGACTCAACACCCCATATTAAATGCCTAAGAGTGTACCTGACTAGGAAGTATCTTAAAACCTATGGATTGCTATGTCTCTGAAAGAGAATCAAGTGTGTGTACAGGGGCATAAACGCAGCAGTGATAGGATTGGAGAGGTTCGGTGAGCAAATGAAGACCCTTTGAAGTCATATTGCATGGTACCCATTCCACGGGTCTCAACTCTCCAGGTTTAAGGTATTCTTCCTTCAGCTAAAACATGCATGTGGAACCCAGAGTATGATCAACCGTGTGATCGGGAGACGTGTTCCAATATGTCTCAGTTTTCGTCACCTGGTACTCGGGTGCAACATTCCAGACGCTTTACTAACACTCTCCCGACTTGGAGAGTCAGTGCCTTTAACCTCCTGTTTGGCCCAGTTTGCAATTTCTGCGGAAGATGAACAGGAATAGGGAGAACCAATGACAGACTAGCTGGAGGTGTCTGGACGGGCAAATTTAACTCTCATTTCCCACCAGGAAGAGGAATTAACCAAAGGCTCAGCGTGCCGTGCCGGAACCAGATTAGGGCCTGAAGCCATCCTGCGGTGTTGCGGCCAGCTCACGAGAAAGCGAGTTGAAGAAAGGAGCTCAGGGGCACTGTAATTCACAAACCTGCAGAGTTATAAATGACAGCTATCGTCCAAAAATATACTGAAGTAAGGCTGCCAAGAGGACTTGAACTTGGGGCAGAATTGCAGGAAACCGATTTCAGGAGGTAGACTGGAATTGCATTTAAAGCATAGGAAAAGAGGCAGAACGTCCACAATGATGCACTTGGCCAAAAAGGGCGTATGCGTTTTTTCCTGAATATATTCAGGAAAAAACGCATACGCCCTTTTTGGCCAACCAAGCAAGCTTGCAAAGGAAATCTGCACTACAATGAAGTCTCACTTCCCCCCGGTCAAAAGGGCCATCTGAAAAAAGTGTAAAATCCAGAAAGGCAGGACAGGCCATGGAGAACTGGGAGCCTTGTTATGCTGATGGGCGGGATGTAAATTGCCAACAGCCACTCGGGAGAAGTGTATGGTGTTTCCTGAAACATCTAAAAAACAAAGCAACAGAGCCTAGGGCACTTCCACTTATGGTCCTATAGCTTAGGGAAATTAAAATCAAAAAGACACAGCCACCCCAAAGGTTGGGACGGCTCTGTTTACAAGAACCTGGTTTACGGTACAAGTTCAATATCGCAGAAAGTGAAAAATGGATAAAGAAGTTGTGGTACTTACGTACAATGCAGTATCACTCAGCAATGAAATCTATGTCATCAGGCCCGTAGCAGCATAATGAGTGGATTCAGGTACGATGATTCTAACTGAAATAAGTCACACAGGAAAAGAAACATCATAAGATATCACTAATACACGGAATGTAACCTTGGCTACACAGGAACTGAATTACAAAACAGAACAGGGTCTCAAATTTAGAAACCCAACTTATGCTTGCTTAAGGGGAAAGGTGAGTTGGGGTGCTGCATAAAACCAGAGATTGAAATGAGCACAGATAAAGTTCCTTAAGCCAAATATGGAATAGACAAGAGCTACTCCTTGCTCAACGAAATGGACTCAACACCCCATATTAAATGCCTAAGAGTGTACCTGACTAGGAAGTATCTTAAAACCTATGGATTGCTATGTCTCTGAAAGAGAATCAAGTGTGTGTACAGGGGCATAAACGCAGCAGTGATAGGATTGGAGAGGTTCGGTGAGCAAATGAAGACTCTTTGAAGTCATATTGCATGGTACCCATTCCACGGGTCTCAACTGTCCAGGTTTAAGGTATTCTTCCTTCAGCTAAAACATGCATGTGGAACCCAGAGTATGATCAACCGTGTGATTGGGAGACGTGTTCCAATATGTCTCAGTTTTCGTCCCCTGGTACTCGGGTGCAACATGCCAGACGCTTTACTAACACTCTCCCGACTTGGAGAGTCAGTGCCTTTAACCTCCTGTTTGGCCCAGTTTGCAATTTCTGCGGAAGATGAACAGGAATAGGGAGAACCAATGACAGACTAGCTGGAGGTGTCTGGACGGGCAAATTTAACTCTCATTTCCCACCAGGAAGAGGAATTAACCAAAGGCTCAGCGTGCCGTGCCGGAACCAGATTAGGGCCTGAAGCCATCCTGCGGTGTTGCGGCCAGCTCACGAGAAAGCGAGTTGAAGAAAGGAGCTCAGGGGCACTGTAATTCACAAACCTGCAGAGTTATAAATGACAGCTATCGTCCAAAAATATACTGAAGTAAGGCTGCCAAGAGGACTTGAAAGCGGGGCAGAATTGCAGGAAACCGATTTCAGGAGGTAGACTGGAATTGCATTGAAAGCATAGGAAAAGAGGCAGAACGTCCACAATGATGCACTTGGCCAAAAAGGGCGTATGCGTTTTTTCCTGAATATATTCAGGAAAAAACGCATACGCCCTTTTTGGCCAACCAAGCAAGCTTGCAAAGGAAATCTGCACTACAATGAAGTCTCACTTCCCCCCGGTCAAAAGGGCCATCTGAAAAAAGTGTAAAATCCAGAAAGGCAGGACAGGCCATGGAGAACTGGGAGCCTTGTTATGCTGATGGGCGGGATGTCAATTGCCAACAGCCACTCGGGAGAAGTGTATGGTGTTTCCTGAAACATCTAAAAAACAAAGCAACAGAGCCTAGGGCACTTCCACTTATGGTCCTATAGCTTAGGGAAATTAAAATCAAAAGACACAGCCACCCCAAAGGTTGGGATGGCTCTGTTTACAAGAACCTGGTTTACGGTACAAGTTCAATATCGCAGAAAGTGAAAAATGGATAAAGAAGTTGTGGTACTTACGTACAATGCAGTATCACTCAGCAATGAAATCTATGTCATCAGGCCCGTAGCAGCATAATGAGTGGATTCAGGTACGATGATTCTAACTGAAATAAGTCACACAGAAAAAGAAACATCATAAGATATCACTAATACACGGAATGTAAACTTGGCTACACAGGAACTGAATTACAAAACAGAACAGGGTCTCAAATTTAGAAACCCAACTTATGCTTGCTTAAGGGGAAAGGTGAGTTGGGGTGCTGCATAAAACCAGAGATTGAAATGAGCACAGATAAAGTTCCTTAAGCCAAATATGGAATAGACAAGAGCTACTCCTTGCTCAACGAAATGGACTCAACACCCCATATTAAATGCCTAAGAGTGTACCTGACTAGGAAGTATCTTAAAACCTATGGATTGCTATGTCTCTGAAAGAGAATCAAGTGTGTGTACAGGGGCATAAACGCAGCAGTGATAGGATTGGAGAGGTTCGGTGAGCAAATGAAGACCCTTTGAAGTCATATTGCATGGTACCCATTCCACGGGTCTCAACTCTCCAGGTTTAAGGTATTCTTCCTTCAGCTAAAACATGCATGTGGAACCCAGAGTATGATCAACCGTGTGATCGGGAGACGTGTTCCAATATGTCTCAGTTTTCGTCCCCTGGTACTCGGGTGCAACATTCCAGACGCTTTACTAACACTCTCCCGACTTGGAGAGTCAGTGCCTTTAACCTCCTGTTTGGCCCAGTTTGCAATTTCTGCGGAAGATGAACAGGAATAGGGAGAACCAATGACAGACTAGCTGGAGGTGTCTGGACGGGCAAATTTAACTCTCATTTCCCACCAGGAAGAGGAATTAACCAAAGGCTCAGCGTGCCGTGCCGGAACCAGATTAGGGCCTGAAGCCATCCTGCGGTGTTGCGGCCAGCTCACGAGAAAGCGAGTTGAAGAAAGGAGCTCAGGGGCACTGTAATTCACAAACCTGCAGAGTTATAAATGACAGCTATCGTCCAAAAATATACTGAAGTAAGGCTGCCAAGAGGACTTGAAAGCGGGGCAGAATTGCAGGAAACCGATTTCAGGAGGTAGACTGGAATTGCATTTAAAGCATAGGAAAAGAGGCAGAACGTCCACAATGATGCACTTGGCCAAAAAGGGCGTATGCGTTTTTTCCTGAATATATTCAGGAAAAAACGCATACGCCCTTTTTGGCCAACCAAGCAAGCTTGCAAAGGAAATCTGCACTACAATGAAGTCTCACTTCCCCCCGGTCAAAAGGGCCATCTGAAAAAAGTGTAAAATCCAGAAAGGCAGGACAGGCCATGGAGAACTGGGAGCCTTGTTATGCTGATGGGCGGGATGTAAATTGCCAACAGCCACTCGGGAGAAGTGTATGGTGTTTCCTGAAACATCTAAAAAACAAAGCAACAGAGCCTAGGGCACTTCCACTTATGGTCCTATAGCTTAGGGAAATTAAAATCAAAAGACACAGCCACCCCAAAGGTTGGGACGGCTCTGTTTACAAGAACCTGGTTTACGGTACAAGTTCAATATCGCAGAAAGTGAAAAATGGATAAAGAAGTTGTGGTACTTACGTACAATGCAGTATCACTCAGCAATGAAATCTATGTCATCAGGCCCGTAGCAGCATAATGAGTGGATTCAGGTACGATGATTCTAACTGAAATAAGTCACACAGGAAAAGAAACATCATAAGATATCACTAATACACGGAATGTAACCTTGGCTACACAGGAACTGAATTACAAAACAGAACAGGGTCTCAAATTTAGAAACCCAACTTATGCTTGCTTAAGGGGAAAGGTGAGTTGGGGTGCTGCATAAAACCAGAGATTGAAATGAGCACAGATAAAGTTCCTTAAGCCAAATATGGAATAGACAAGAGCTACTCCTTGCTCAACGAAATGGACTCAACACCCCATATTAAATGCCTAAGAGTGTACCTGACTAGGAAGTATCTTAAAACCTATGGATTGCTATGTCTCTGAAAGAGAATCAAGTGTGTGTACAGGGGCATAAACGCAGCAGTGATAGGATTGGAGAGGTTCGGTGAGCAAATGAAGACCCTTTGAAGTCATATTGCATGGTACCCATTCCACGGGTCTCAACTCTCCAGGTTTAAGGTATTCTTCCTTCAGCTAAAACATGCATGTGGAACCCAGAGTATGATCAACCGTGTGATCGGGAGACCTGTTCCAATATGTCTCAGTTTTCGTCCCCTGGTACTCGGGTGCAACATTCCAGACGCTTTACTAACACTCTCCCGACTTGGAGAGTCAGTGCCTTTAACCTCCTGTTTGGCCCAGTTTGCAATTTCTGCGGAAGATGAACAGGAATAGGGAGAACCAATGACAGACTAGCTGGAGGTGTCTGGACGGGCAAATTTAACTCTCATTTCCCACCAGGAAGAGGAATTAACCAAAGGCTCAGCGTGCCGTGCCGGAACCAGATTAGGGCCTGAAGCCATCCTGCGGTGTTGCGGCCAGCTCACGAGAAAGCGAGTTGAAGAAAGGAGCTCAGGGGCACTGTAATTCACAAACCTGAAGAGTTATAAATGACAGCTATCGTCCAAAAATACACTGAAGTAAGGCTGCCAAGAGGACTTGAAAGCGGGGCAGAATTGCAGGAAACCGATTTCAGGAGGTAGACTGGAATTGCATTGAAAGCATAGGAAAAGAGGCAGAACGTCCACAATGATGCACTTGGCCAAAAAGGGCGTATGCCTTTTTTCCTGAATATATTCAGGAAAAAACGCATACGCCCTTTTTGGCCAACCAAGCAAGCTTGCAAAGGAAATCTGCACTACAATGAAGTCTCACTTCCCCCCGGTCAAAAGGGCCATCTGAAAAAAGTGTAAAATCCAGAAAGGCAGGACAGGCCATGGAGAACTGGGAGCCTTGTTATGCTGATGGGCGGGATGTCAATTGCCAACAGCCACTCGGGAGAAGTGTATGGTGTTTCCTGAAACATCTAAAAAACAAAGCAACAGAGCCTAGGGCACTTCCACTTATGGTCCTATAGCTTAGGGAAATTAAAATCAAAAAGACACAGCCACCCCAAAGGTTGGGACGGCTCTGTTTACAAGAACCTGGTTTACGGTACAAGTTCAATATCGCAGAAAGTGAAAAATGGATAAAGAAGTTGTGGTACTTACGTACAATGCAGTATCACTCAGCAATGAAATCTATGTCATCAGGCCCGTAGCAGCATAATGAGTGGATTCAGGTACGATGATTCTAACTGAAATAAGTCACACAGGAAAAGAAACATCATAAGATATCACTAATACACGGAATGTAACCTTGGCTACACAGGAACTGAATTACAAAACAGAACAGGGTCTCAAATTTAGAAACCCAACTTATGCTTGCTTAAGGGGAAAGGTGAGTTGGGGTGCTGCATAAAACCAGAGATTGAAATGAGCACAGATAAAGTTCCTTAAGCCAAATATGGAATAGACAAGAGCTACTCCTTGCTCAACGAAATGGACTCAACACCCCATATTAAATGCCTAAGAGTGTACCTGACTAGGAAGTATCTTAAAACCTATGGATTGCTATGTCTCTGAAAGAGAATCAAGTGTGTGTACAGGGGCATAAACGCAGCAGTGATAGGATTGGAGAGGTTCGGTGAGCAAATGAAGACCCTTTGAAGTCATATTGCATGGTACCCATTCCACGGGTCTCAACTCTCCAGGTTTAAGGTATTCTTCCTTCAGCTAAAACATGCATGTGGAACCCAGAGTATGATCAACCGTGTGATCGGGAGACGTGTTCCAATATGTCTCAGTTTTCGTCCCCTGGTACTCGGGTGCAACATTCCAGACGCTTTACTAACACTCTCCCGACTTGGAGAGTCAGTGCCTTTAACCTCCTGTTTGGCCCAGTTTGCAATTTCTGCGGAAGATGAACAGGAATAGGGAGAACCAATGACAGACTAGCTGGAGGTGTCTGGACGGGCAAAGTTAACTCTCATTTCCCACCAGGAAGAGGAATTAACCAAAGGCTCAGCGTGCCGTGCCGGAACCAGATTAGGGCCTGAAGCCATCCTGCGGTGTTGCGGCCAGCTCACGAGAAAGCGACTTGAAGAAAGGAGCTCAGGGGCACTGTAATTCACAAACCTGCAGAGTTATAAATGACAGCTATCGTCCAAAAATATACTGAAGTAAGGCTGCCAAGAGGACTTGAAAGCGGGGCAGAATTGCAGGAAACCGATTTCAGGAGGTAGACTGGAATTGCATTTAAAGCATAGGAAAAGAGGCAGAACGTCCACAATGATGCACTTGGCCAAAAAGGGCGTATGCGTTTTTTCCGGAATATATTCAGGAAAAAACGCATACGCCCTTTTTGGCCAACCAAGCAAGCTTGCAAAGGAAATCTGCACTACAATGAAGTCTCACTTCCCCCCGGTCAAAAGGGCCATCTGAAAAAAGTGTAAAATCCAGAAAGGCAGGACAGGCCATGGAGAACTGGGAGCCTTGTTATGCTGATGGGCGGGATGTCAATTGCCAACAGCCACTCGGGAGAAGTGTATGGTGTTTCCTGAAACATCTAAAAAACAAAGCAACAGAGCCTAGGGCACTTCCACTTATGGTCCTATAGCTTAGGGAAATTAAAATCAAAAGACACAGCCACCCCAAAGGTTGGGACGGCTCTGTTTACAAGAACCTGGTTTACGGTACAAGTTCAATATCGCAGAAAGTGAAAAATGGATAAAGAAGTTGTGGTACTTACGTACAATGCAGTATCACTCAGCAATGAAATCTATGTCATCAGGCCCGTAGCAGCATAATGAGTGGATTCAGGTACGATGATTCTAACTGAAATAAGTCACACAGAAAAAGAAACATCATAAGATATCACTAATACACGGAATGTAACCTTGGCTACACAGGAACTGAATTACAAAACAGAACAGGGTCTCAAATTTAGAAACCCAACTTATGCTTGCTTAAGGGGAAAGGTGAGTTGGGGTGCTGCATAAAACCAGAGATTGAAATGAGCACAGATAAAGTTCCTTAAGCCAAATATGGAATAGACAAGAGCTACTCCTTGCTCAACGAAATGGACTCAACACCCCATATTAAATGCCTAAGAGTGTACCTGACTAGGAAGTATCTTAAAACCTATGGATTGCTATGTCTCTGAAAGAGAATCAAGTGTGTGTACAGGGGCATAAACGCAGCAGTGATAGGATTGGAGAGGTTCGGTGAGCAAATGAAGACCCTTTGAAGTCATATTGCATGGTACCCATTCCACGGGTCTCAACTCTCCAGGTTTAAGGTATTCTTCCTTCAGCTAAAACATGCATGTGGAACCCAGAGTATGATCAACCGTGTGATCGGGAGACGTGTTCCAATATGTCTCAGTTTTCGTCACCTGGTACTCGGGTGCAACATTCCAGACGCTTTACTAACACTCTCCCGACTTGGAGAGTCAGTGCCTTTAACCTCCTGTTTGGCCCAGTTTGCAATTTCTGCGGAAGATGAACAGGAATAGGGAGAACCAATGACAGACTAGCTGGAGGTGTCTGGACGGGCAAATTTAACTCTCATTTCCCACCAGGAAGAGGAATTAACCAAAGGCTCAGCGTGCCGTGCCGGAACCAGATTAGGGCCTGAAGCCATCCTGCGGTGTTGCGGCCAGCTCACGAGAAAGCGAGTTGAAGAAAGGAGCTCAGGGGCACTGTAATTCACAAACCTGCAGAGTTATAAATGACAGCTATCGTCCAAAAATATACTGAAGTAAGGCTGCCAAGAGGACTTGAACTTGGGGCAGAATTGCAGGAAACCGATTTCAGGAGGTAGACTGGAATTGCATTTAAAGCATAGGAAAAGAGGCAGAACGTCCACAATGATGCACTTGGCCAAAAAGGGCGTATGCGTTTTTTCCTGAATATATTCAGGAAAAAACGCATACGCCCTTTTTGGCCAACCAAGCAAGCTTGCAAAGGAAATCTGCACTACAATGAAGTCTCACTTCCCCCCGGTCAAAAGGGCCATCTGAAAAAAGTGTAAAATCCAGAAAGGCAGGACAGGCCATGGAGGACTGGGAGAATGTTATGCTGATGTGTGGGATGTAAATTGCCAACAGCCACTCGGGAGAAGTGTATGGTGTTTCCTGAAACATCTAAAAAACAAAGCAACAGAGCCTAGGGCACTTCCACTTATGGTCCTATAGCTTTGGGAAATTAAAATCAAAAGACACAGCCACCCCAAAGGTTGGGACGGCTCTGTTTGCAAGAACCTGGTTTACGGTACAAGTTCAATATCACAGAAAGTGAAAAATGGATAAAGAAGTGTTGGTACTTACGTACAATGCAATATCACTCAGCAATGAAATCTATGTCATCAGGCCCGTAGCAACATAATGAGTGGATTCAGGTATGATGATTCTAACTGAAATAAGTCACACAGGAAAAGAAACATCATAAGATATCACTAATACACGGAATGTAACCTTGGCTACACAGGAACTGAATTACAAAACAGAACAGGGTCTCAAATTTAGAAACCCAACTTATGCTTGCTTAAGGGGAAAGGTGAGTTGGGGTGCTGCATAAAACCAGAGATTGAAATGAGCACAGATAAAGTTCCTTAAGCCAAATATGGAATAGACAAGAGCTACTCCTTGCTCAACGAAATGGACTCAACACCCCATATTAAATGCCTAAGAGTGTACCTGACTAGGAAGTATCTTAAAACCTATGGATTGCTATGTCTCTGAAAGAGAATCAAGTGTGTGTACAGGGGCATAAACGCAGCAGTGATAGGATTGGAGAGGTTCGGTGAGCAAATGAAGACCCTTTGAAGTCATATTGCATGGTACCCATTCCACGGGTCTCAACTCTCCAGGTTTAAGGTATTCTTCCTTCAGCTAAAACATGCATGTGGAACCCAGAGTATGATCAACCGTGTGATCGGGAGACGTGTTCCAATATGTCTCAGTTTTCGTCCCCTGGTACTCGGGTGCAACATGCCAGACGCTTTACTAACACTCTCCCGACTTGGAGAGTCAGTGCCTTTAACCTCCTGTTTGGCCCAGTTTGCAATTTCTGCGGAAGATGAACAGGAATAGGGAGAACCAATGACAGACTAGCTGGAGGTGTCTGGACGGGCAAATTTAACTCTCATTTCCCACCAGGAAGAGGAATTAACCAAAGGCTCAGCGTGCCGTGCCGGAACCAGATTAGGGCCTGAAGCCATCCTGCGGTGTTGCGGCCAGCTCACGAGAAAGCGAGTTGAAGAAAGGAGCTCAGGGGCACTGTAATTCACAAACCTGCAGAGTTATAAATGACAGCTATCGTCCAAAAATATACTGAAGTAAGGCTGCCAAGAGGACTTGAAAGCGGGGCAGAATTGCAGGAAACCGATTTCAGGAGGTAGACTGGAATTGCATTGAAAGCATAGGAAAAGAGGCAGAACGTCCACAATGATGCACTTGGCCAAAAAGGGCGTATGCGTTTTTTCCTGAATATATTCAGGAAAAAACGCATACGCCCTTTTTGGCCAACCAAGCAAGCTTGCAAAGGAAATCTGCACTACAATGAAGTCTCACTTCCCCCCGGTCAAAAGGGCCATCTGAAAAAAGTGTAAAATCCAGAAAGGCAGGACAGGCCATGGAGAACTGGGAGCCTTGTTATGCTGATGGGCGGGATGTCAATTGCCAACAGCCACTCGGGAGAAGTGTATGGTGTTTCCTGAAACATCTAAAAAACAAAGCAACAGAGCCTAGGGCACTTCCACTTATGGTCCTATAGCTTAGGGAAATTAAAATCAAAAGACACAGCCACCCCAAAGGTTGGGACGGCTCTGTTTACAAGAACCTGGTTTACGGTACAAGTTCAATATCGCAGAAAGTGAAAAATGGATAAAGAAGTTGTGGTACTTACGTACAATGCAGTATCACTCAGCAATGAAATCTATGTCATCAGGCCCGTAGCAACATAATGAGTGGATTCAGGTATGATGATTCTAACTGAAATAAGTCACACAGGAAAAGAAACATCATAAGATATCACTAATACACGGAATGTAACCTTGGCTACACAGGAACTGAATTACAAAACAGAACAGGGTCTCAAATTTAGAAACCCAACTTATGCTTGCTTAAGGGGAAAGGTGAGTTGGGGTGCTGCATAAAACCAGAGATTGAAATGAGCACAGATAAAGTTCCTTAAGCCAAATATGGAATAGACAAGAGCTACTCCTTGCTCAACGAAATGGACTCAACACCCCATATTAAATGCCTAAGAGTGTACCTGACTAGGAAGTATCTTAAAACCTATGGATTGCTATGTCTCTGAAAGAGAATCAAGTGTGTGTACAGGGGCATAAACGCAGCAGTGATAGGATTGGAGAGGTTCGGTGAGCAAATGAAGACCCTTTGAAGTCATATTGCATGGTACCCATTCCACGGGTCTCAACTCTCCAGGTTTAAGGTATTCTTCCTTCAGCTAAAACATGCATGTGGAACCCAGAGTATGATCAACCGTGTGATCGGGAGACGTGTTCCAATATGTCTCAGTTTTCGTCCCCTGGTACTCGGGTGCAACATTCCAGACGCTTTACTAACACTCTCCCGACTTGGAGAGTCAGTGCCTTTAACCTCCTGTTTGGCCCAGTTTGCAATTTCTGCGGAAGATGAACAGGAATAGGGAGAACCAATGACAGACTAGCTGGAGGTGTCTGGACGGGCAAATTTAACTCTCATTTCCCACCAGGAAGAGGAATTAACCAAATGCTCAGCGTGCCGTGCCGGAACCAGATTAGGGCCTGAAGCCATCCTGCGGTGTTGCGGCCAGCTCACGAGAAAGCGAGTTGAAGAAAGGAGCTCAGGGGCACTGTAATTCACAAACCTGCAGAGTTATAAATGACAGCTATCGTCCAAAAATATACTGAAGTAAGGCTGCCAAGAGGACTTGAAAGCGGGGCAGAATTGCAGGAAACCGATTTCAGGAGGTAGACTGGAATTGCATTGAAAGCATAGGAAAAGAGGCAGAACGTCCACAATGATGCACTTGGCCAAAAAGGGCGTATGCGTTTTTTCCTGAATATATTCAGGAAAAAACGCATACGCCCTTTTTGGCCAACCAAGCAAGCTTGCAAAGGAAATCTGCACTACAATGAAGTCTCACTTCCCCCCGGTCAAAAGGGCCATCTGAAAAAAGTGTAAAATCCAGAAAGGCAGGACAGGCCATGGAGAACTGGGAGCCTTGTTATGCTGATGGGCGGGATGTCAATTGCCAACAGCCACTCGGGAGAAGTGTATGGTGTTTCCTGAAACATCTAAAAAACAAAGCAACAGAGCCTAGGGCACTTCCACTTATGGTCCTATAGCTTAGGGAAATTAAAATCAAAAGACACAGCCACCCCAAAGGTTGGGACGGCTCTGTTTACAAGAACCTGGTTTACGGTACAATTTCAATATCGCAGAAAGTGAAAAATGGATAAAGGAGTTGTGGTACTTACGTACAATGCAATATCACTCAGCAATGAAATCTATGTCATCAGGCCCGTAGCAGCATAATGAGTGGATTCAGGTACGATGATTCTAACTGAAATAAGTCACACAGGAAAAGAAACATCATAAGATATCACTAATACACGGAATGTAACCTTGGCTACACAGGAACTGAATTACAAAACAGAACAGGGTCTCAAATTTAGAAACCCAACTTATGCTTGCTTAAGGGGAAAGGTGAGTTGGGGTGCTGCATAAAACCAGAGATTGAAATGAGCACAGATAAAGTTCCTTAAGCCAAATATGGAATAGACAAGAGCTACTCCTTGCTCAACGAAATGGACTCAACACCCCATATTAAATGCCTAAGAGTGTACCTGACTAGGAAGTATCTTAAAACCTATGGATTGCTATGTCTCTGAAAGAGAATCAAGTGTGTGTACAGGGGCATAAACGCAGCAGTGATAGGATTGGAGAGGTTCGGTGAGCAAATGAAGACCCTTTGAAGTCATATTGCATGGTACCCATTCCACGGGTCTCAACTCTCCAGGTTTAAGGTATTCTTCCTTCAGCTAAAACATGCATGTAGAACCCAGAGTATGATCAACCGTGTGATCGGGAGACGTGTTCCAATATGTCTCAGTTTTCGTCCCCTGGTACTCGGGTGCAACATTCCAGACGCTTTACTAACACTCTCCCGACTTGGAGAGTCAGCGCCTTTAACCTCCTGATGGCCCAGTTTGCAATTTCTGCGGAAGATGAACAGGAATAGGGAGAACGAATGAGAGACTAGCTGGAGGTGTCTGGACGGGCAAATTTAACTCTCATTTCCCACCAGGAAGAGGAATTAACCAAAGGCTCAGCGTGCCGTGCCGGAACCAGATTAGGGCCTGAAGCCATCCTGCGGTGTTGCGGCCAGCTCACGAGAAAGCGAGTTGAAGAAAGGAGCTCAGGGGCACTGTAATTCACAAACCTGCAGAGTTATAAATGACAGCTATCGTCCAAAAATATACTGAAGTAAGGCTGCCAAGAGGACTTGAAAGCGGGGCAGAATTGCAGGAAACCGATTTCAGGAGGTAGACTGGAATTGCATTTAAAGCATAGGAAAAGAGGCAGAACGTCCACAATGATGCACTTGGCCAAAAAGGGCGTATGCGTTTTTTCCTGAATATATTCAGGAAAAAACGCATACGCCCTTTTTGGCCAACCAAGCAAGCTTGCAAAGGAAATCTGCACTACAATGAAGTCTCACTTCCCCCCGGTCAAAAGGGCCATCTGAAAAAAGTGTAAAATCCAGAAAGGCAGGACAGGCCATGGAGGACTGGGAGAATGTTATGCTGATGGGTGGAATGTAAATTGCCAACAGCCACTCCGGAGAAGTGTATGGTGTTTCCTGAAACATCTAAAAAACAAAGCAACAGAGCCTAGGGCACTTCCACTTATGGTCCTATAGCTTTGGGAAATTAAAATCAAAAGACACAGCCACCCCAAAGGTTGGGACGGCTCTGTTTGCAAGAACCTGGTTTACGGTACAAGTTCAATATCACAGAAAGTGAAAAATGGATAAAGAAGTTGTGGTACTTACGTACAATGCAGTATCACTCAGCAATGAAATCTATGTCATCAGGCCCGTAGCAACATAATGAGTGGATTCAGGTATGATGATTCTAACTGAAATAAGTCACACAGGAAAAGAAACATCATAAGATATCACTAATACACGGAATGTAACCTTGGCTACACAGGAACTGAATTACAAAACAGAACAGGGTCTCAAATTTAGAAACCCAACTTATGCTTGCTTAAGGGGAAAGGTGAGTTGGGGTGCTGCATAAAACCAGAGATTGAAATGAGCACAGATAAAGTTCCTTAAGCCAAATATGGAATAGACAAGAGCTACTCCTTGCTCAACGAAATGGACTCAACACCCCATATTAAATGCCTAAGAGTGTACCTGACTAGGAAGTATCTTAAAACCTATGGATTGCTATGTCTCTGAAAGAGAATCAAGTGTGTGTACAGGGGCATAAACGCAGCAGTGATAGGATTGGAGAGGTTCGGTGAGCAAATGAAGACCCTTTGAAGTCATATTGCATGGTACCCATTCCACGGGTCTCAACTCTCCAGGTTTAAGGTATTCTTCCTTCAGCTAAAACATGCATGTGGAACCCAGAGTATGATCAACCGTGTGATCGGGAGACGTGTTCCAATATGTCTCAGTTTTCGTCCCCTGGTACTCGGGTGCAACATTCCAGACGCTTTACTAACACTCTCCCGACTTGGAGAGTCAGTGCCTTTAACCTCCTGTTTGGCCCAGTTTGCAATTTCTGCGGAAGATGAACAGGAATAGGGAGAACCAATGACAGACTAGCTGGAGGTGTCTGGACGGGCAAATTTAACTCTCATTTCCCACCAGGAAGAGGAATTAACCAAATGCTCAGCGTGCCGTGCCGGAACCAGATTAGGGCCTGAAGCCATCCTGCGGTGTTGCGGCCAGCTCACGAGAAAGCGAGTTGAAGAAAGGAGCTCAGGGGCACTGTAATTCACAAACCTGCAGAGTTATAAATGACAGCTATCGTCCAAAAATATACTGAAGTAAGGCTGCCAAGAGGACTTGAAAGCGGGGCAGAATTGCAGGAAACCGATTTCAGGAGGTAGACTGGAATTGCATTGAAAGCATAGGAAAAGAGGCAGAACGTCCACAATGATGCACTTGGCCAAAAAGGGCGTATGCGTTTTTTCCTGAATATATTCAGGAAAAAACGCATACGCCCTTTTTGGCCAACCAAGCAAGCTTGCAAAGGAAATCTGCACTACAATGAAGTCTCACTTCCCCCCGGTCAAAAGGGCCATCTGAAAAAAGTGTAAAATCCAGAAAGGCAGGACAGGCCATGGAGAACTGGGAGCCTTGTTATGCTGACTGGGCGGGATGTCAATTGCCAACAGCCACTCGGGAGAAGTGTATGGTGTTTCCTGAAACATCTAAAAAACAAAGCAACAGAGCCTAGGGCACTTCCACTTATGGTCCTATAGCTTAGGGAAATTAAAATCAAAAGACACAGCCACCCCAAAGGTTGGGACGGCTCTGTTTACAAGAACCTGGTTTACGGTACAAGTTCAATATCGCAGAAAGTGAAAAATGGATAAAGAAGTTGTGGTACTTACGTACAATGCAATATCACTCAGCAATGAAATCTATGTCATCAGGCCCGTAGCAGCATAATGAGTGGATTCAGGTACGATGATTCTAACTGAAATAAGTCACACAGGAAAAGAAACATCATAAGATATCACTAATACACGGAATGTAACCTTGGCTACACAGGAACTGAATTACAAAACAGAACAGGGTCTCAAATTTAGAAACCCAACTTATGCTTGCTTAAGGGGAAAGGTGAGTTGGGGTGCTGCATAAAACCAGAGATTGAAATGAGCACAGATAAAGTTCCTTAAGCCAAATATGGAATAGACAAGAGCTACTCCTTGCTCAAGGAAATGAACTCAACACCCCATATTAAATGCCTAAGAGTGTACCTGACTAGGAAGTATCTTAAAACCTATGGATTGCTATGTCTCTGAAAGAGAATCAAGTGTGTGTACAGGGGCATAAACGCAGCAGTGATAGGATTGGAGAGGTTCGGTGAGCAAATGAAGACCCTTTGAAGTCATATTGCATGGTACCCATTCCACGGGTCTCAACTCTCCAGGTTTAAGGTATTCTTCCTTCAGCTAAAACATGCATGTGGAACCCAGAGTATGATCAACCGTGTGATCGGGAGACGTGTTCCAATATGTCTCAGTTTTCGTCCCCTGGTACTCGGGTGCAACATTCCAGACGCTTTACTAACACTCTCCCGACTTGGAGAGTCAGCGCCTTTAACCTCCTGATGGCCCAGTTTGCAATTTCTGCGGAAGATGAACAGGAATAGGGAGAACGAATGAGAGACTAGCTGGAGGTGTCTGGACGGGCAAATTTAACTCTCATTTCCCACCAGGAAGAGGAATTAACCAAAGGCTCAGCGTGCCGTGCTGGAACCAGATTAGGGCCTGAAGCCATCCTGCGGTGTTGCGGCCAGCTCACGAGAAAGCGAGTTGAAGAAAGGAGCTCAGGGGCACTGTAATTCACAAACCTGCAGAGTTATAAATGACAGCTATCGTCCAAAAATATACTGAAGTAAGGCTGCCAAGAGGACTTGAACTTGGGGCAGACTTGCAGGAAACCGATTTCAGGAGGTAGACTGGAATTGCATTGAAAGCATAGGAAAAGAGGCAGAACGTCCACAATGATGCACTTGGCCAAAAAGGGCATATGCGTTTTTTCCTGAATATATTCAGGAAAAAACGCATACGCCCTTTTTGGCCAACCAAGCAAGCTTGCAAAGGAAATCTGCACTACAATGAAGTCTCACTTCCCCCCGGTCAAAAGGGCCATCTGAAAAAAGTGTAAAATCCAGAAAGGCAGGACAGGCCATGGAGGACTGGGAGAATGTTATGCTGATGGGTGGGATGTAAATTGCCAACAGCCACTCGGGAGAAGTGTATGGTGTTTCCTGAAACATCTAAAAAACAAAGCAACAGAGCCTAGGGCACTTCCACTTATGGTCCTATAGCTTTGGGAAATTAAAATCAAAAGACACAGCCACCCCAAAGGTTGGGACGGCTCTGTTTGCAAGAACCTGGTTTACGGTACAAGTTCAATATCACAGAAAGTGAAAAATGGATAAAGAAGTTGTGGTACTTACGTACAATGCAGTATCACTCAGCAATGAAATCTATGTCATCAGGCCCGTAGCAACATAATGAGTGGATTCAGGTATGATGATTCTAACTGAAATAAGTCACACAGGAAAAGAAACATCATAAGATATCACTAATACACGGAATGTAACCTTGGCTACACAGGAACTGAATTACAAAACAGAACAGGGTCTCAAATTTAGAAACCCAACTTATGCTTGCTTAAGGGGAAAGGTGAGTTGGGGTGCTGCATAAAACCAGAGATTGAAATGAGCACAGATAAAGTTCCTTAAGCCAAATATGGAATAGACAAGAGCTACTCCTTGCTCAACGAAATGGACTCAACACCCCATATTAAATGCCTAAGAGTGTACCTGACTAGGAAGTATCTTAAAACCTATGGATTGCTATGTCTCTGAAAGAGAATCAAGTGTGTGTACAGGGGCATAAACGCAGCAGTGATAGGATTGGAGAGGTTCGGTGAGCAAATGAAGACCCTTTGAAGTCATATTGCATGGTACCCATTCCACGGGTCTCAACTCTCCAGGTTTAAGGTATTCTTCCTTCAGCTAAAACATGCATGTGGAACCCAGAGTATGATCAACCGTGTGATTGGGAGACGTGTTCCAATATGTCTCAGTTTTCGTCCCCTGGTACTCGGGTGCAACATTCCAGACGCTTTACTAACACTCTCCCGACTTGGAGAGTCAGCGCCTTTAACCTCCTGATGGCCCAGTTTGCAATTTCTGCGGAAGATGAACAGGAATAGGGAGAACGAATGAGAGACTAGCTGGAGGTGTCTGGACGGGCAAATTTAACTCTCATTTCCCACCAGGAAGAGGAATTAACCAAAGGCTCAGCGTGCCGTGCCGGAACCAGATTAGGGCCTGAAGCCATCCTGCGGTGTTGTGGCCAGCTCACGAGAAAGCGAGTTGAAGAAAGGAGCTCAGGGGCACTGTAATTCACAAACCTGCAGAGTTATAAATGACAGCTATCGTCCAAAAATATACTGAAGTAAGGCTGCCAAGAGGACTTGAAAGCGGGGCAGAATTGCAGGAAACCGATTTCAGGAGGTAGACTGGAATTGCATTTAAAGCATAGGAAAAGAGGCAGAACGTCCACAATGATGCACTTGGCCAAAAAGGGCATATGCGTTTTTTCCTGAATATATTCAGGAAAAAACGCATACGCCCTTTTTGGCCAACCAAGCAAGCTTGCAAAGGAAATCTGCACTACAATGAAGTCTCACTTCCCCCCGGTCAAAAGGGCCATCTGAAAAAAGTGTAAAATCCAGAAAGGCAGGACAGGCCATGGAGGACTGGGAGAATGTTATGCTGATGGGTGGGATGTAAATTGCCAACAGCCACTCGGGATAAGTGTATGGTGTTTCCTGAAACATCTAAAAAACAAAGCAACAGAGCCTAGGGCACTTCCACTTATGGTCCTATAGCTTTGGGAAATTAAAATCAAAAAGACACAGCCACCCCAAAGGTTGGGACGGCTCTGTTTGCAAGAACCTGGTTTACGGTACAAGTTCAATATCACAGAAAGTGAAAAATGGATAAAGAAGTTGTGGTACTTACGTACAATGCAGTATCACTCAGCAATGAAATCTATGTCATCAGGCCCGTAGCAACATAATGAGTGGATTCAGGTATGATGATTCTAACTGAAATAAGTCACACAGGAAAAGAAACATCATAAGATATCACTAATACACGGAATGTAACCTTGGCTACACAGGAACTGAATTACAAAACAGAACAGGGTCTCAAATTTAGAAACCCAACTTATGCTTGCTTAAGGGGAAAGGTGAGTTGGGGTGCTGCATAAAACCAGAGATTGAAATGAGCACAGATAAAGTTCCTTAAGCCAAATATGGAATAGACAAGAGCTACTCCTTGCTCAACGAAATGGACTCAACACCCCATATTAAATGCCTAAGAGTGTACCTGACTAGGAAGTATCTTAAAACCTATGGATTGCTATGTCTCTGAAAGAGAATCAAGTGTGTGTACAGGGGCATAAACGCAGCAGTGATAGGATTGGAGAGGTTCGGTGAGCAAATGAAGACCCTTTGAAGTCATATTGCATGGTACCCATTCCACGGGTCTCAACTCTCCAGGTTTAAGGTATTCTTCCTTCAGCTAAAACATGCATGTGGAACCCAGAGTATGATCAACCGTGTGATCGGGAGACGTGTTCCAATATGTCTCAGTTTTCGTCCCCTGGTACTCGGGTGCAACATTCCAGACGCTTTACTAACACTCTCCCGACTTGGAGAGTCAGTGCCTTTAACCTCCTGTTTGGCCCAGTTTGCAATTTCTGCGGAAGATGAACAGGAATAGGGAGAACCAATGACAGACTAGCTGGAGGTGTCTGGACGGGCAAATTTAACTCTCATTTCCCACCAGGAAGAGGAATTAACCAAATGCTCAGCGTGCCGTGCCGGAACCAGATTAGGGCCTGAAGCCATCCTGCGGTGTTGCGGCCAGCTCACGAGAAAGCGAGTTGAAGAAAGGAGCTCAGGGGCACTGTAATTCACAAACCTGCAGAGTTATAAATGACAGCTATCGTCCAAAAATATACTGAAGTAAGGCTGCCAAGAGGACTTGAAAGCGGGGCAGAATTGCAGGAAACCGATTTCAGGAGGTAGACTGGAATTGCATTGAAAGCATAGGAAAAGAGGCAGAACGTCCACAATGATGCACTTGGCCAAAAAGGGCGTATGCGTTTTTTCCTGAATATATTCAGGAAAAAACGCATACGCCCTTTTTGGCCAACCAAGCAAGCTTGCAAAGGAAATCTGCACTACAATGAAGTCTCACTTCCCCCCGGTCAAAAGGGCCATCTGAAAAAAGTGTAAAATCCAGAAAGGCAGGACAGGCCATGGAGAACTGGGAGCCTTGTTATGCTGATGGGCGGGATGTCAATTGCCAACAGCCACTCGGGAGAAGTGTATGGTGTTTCCTGAAACATCTAAAAAACAAAGCAACAGAGCCTAGGGCACTTCCACTTATGGTCCTATAGCTTAGGGAAATTAAAATCAAAAGACACAGCCACCCCAAAGGTTGGGACGGCTCTGTTTACAAGAACCTGGTTTACGGTACAATTTCAATATCGCAGAAAGTGAAAAATGGATAAAGGAGTTGTGGTACTTACGTACAATGCAGTATCACTCAGCAATGAAATCTATGTCATCAGGCCCGTAGCAGCATAATGAGTGGATTCAGGTACGATGATTCTAACTGAAATAAGTCACACAGGAAAAGAAACATCATAAGATATCACTAATACACGGAATGTAACCTTGGCTACACAGGAACTGAATTACAAAACAGAACAGGGTCTCAAATTTAGAAACCCAACTTATGCTTGCTTAAGGGGAAAGGTGAGTTGGGGTGCTGCATAAAACCAGAGATTGAAATGAGCACAGATAAAGTTCCTTAAGCCAAATATGGAATAGACAAGAGCTACTCCTTGCTCAACGAAATGGACTCAACACCCCATATTAAATGCCTAAGAGTGTACCTGACTAGGAAGTATCTTAAAACCTATGGATTGCTATGTCTCTGAAAGAGAATCAAGTGTGTGTACAGGGGCATAAACGCAGCAGTGATAGGATTGGAGAGGTTCGGTGAGCAAATGAAGACCCTTTGAAGTCATATTGCATGGTACCCATTCCACGGGTCTCAACTCTCCAGGTTTAAGGTATTCTTCCTTCAGCTAAAACATGCATGTAGAACCCAGAGTATGATCAACCGTGTGATCGGGAGACGTGTTCCAATATGTCTCAGTTTTCGTCCCCTGGTACTCGGGTGCAACATTCCAGACGCTTTACTAACACTCTCCCGACTTGGAGAGTCAGCGCCTTTAACCTCCTGATGGCCCAGTTTGCAATTTCTGCGGAAGATGAACAGGAATAGGGAGAACGAATGAGAGACTAGCTGGAGGTGTCTGGACGGGCAAATTTAACTCTCATTTCCCACCAGGAAGAGGAATTAACCAAAGGCTCAGCGTGCCGTGCCGGAACCAGATTAGGGCCTGAAGCCATCCTGCGGTGTTGCGGCCAGCTCACGAGAAAGCGAGTTGAAGAAAGGAGCTCAGGGGCACTGTAATTCACAAACCTGCAGAGTTATAAATGACAGCTATCGTCCAAAAATATACTGAAGTAAGGCTGCCAAGAGGACTTGAAAGCGGGGCAGAATTGCAGGAAACCGATTTCAGGAGGTAGACTGGAATTGCATTTAAAGCATAGGAAAAGAGGCAGAACGTCCACAATGATGCACTTGGCCAAAAAGGGCGTATGCGTTTTTTCCTGAATATATTCAGGAAAAAACGCATACGCCCTTTTTGGCCAACCAAGCAAGCTTGCAAAGGAAATCTGCACTACAATGAAGTCTCACTTCCCCCCGGTCAAAAGGGCCATCTGAAAAAAGTGTAAAATCCAGAAAGGCAGGACAGGCCATGGAGGACTGGGAGAATGTTATGCTGATGGGTGGAATGTAAATTGCCAACAGCCACTCCGGAGAAGTGTATGGTGTTTCCTGAAACATCTAAAAAACAAAGCAACAGAGCCTAGGGCACTTCCACTTATGGTCCTATAGCTTTGGGAAATTAAAATCAAAAGACACAGCCACCCCAAAGGTTGGGACGGCTCTGTTTGCAAGAACCTGGTTTACGGTACAAGTTCAATATCACAGAAAGTGAAAAATGGATAAAGAAGTTGTGGTACTTACGTACAATGCAGTATCACTCAGCAATGAAATCTATGTCATCAGGCCCGTAGCAACATAATGAGTGGATTCAGGTATGATGATTCTAACTGAAATAAGTCACACAGGAAAAGAAACATCATAAGATATCACTAATACACGGAATGTAACCTTGGCTACACAGGAACTGAATTACAAAACAGAACAGGGTCTCAAATTTAGAAACCCAACTTATGCTTGCTTAAGGGGAAAGGTGAGTTGGGGTGCTGCATAAAACCAGAGATTGAAATGAGCACAGATAAAGTTCCTTAAGCCAAATATGGAATAGACAAGAGCTACTCCTTGCTCAACGAAATGGACTCAACACCCCATATTAAATGCCTAAGAGTGTACCTGACTAGGAAGTATCTTAAAACCTATGGATTGCTATGTCTCTGAAAGAGAATCAAGTGTGTGTACAGGGGCATAAACGCAGCAGTGATAGGATTGGAGAGGTTCGGTGAGCAAATGAAGACCCTTTGAAGTCATATTGCATGGTACCCATTCCACGGGTCTCAACTCTCCAGGTTTAAGGTATTCTTCCTTCAGCTAAAACATGCATGTGGAACCCAGAGTATGATCAACCGTGTGATCGGGAGACGTGTTCCAATATGTCTCAGTTTTCGTCCCCTGGTACTCGGGTGCAACATTCCAGACGCTTTACTAACACTCTCCCGACTTGGAGAGTCAGTGCCTTTAACCTCCTGTTTGGCCCAGTTTGCAATTTCTGCGGAAGATGAACAGGAATAGGGAGAACCAATGACAGACTAGCTGGAGGTGTCTGGACGGGCAAATTTAACTCTCATTTCCCACCAGGAAGAGGAATTAACCAAATGCTCAGCGTGCCGTGCCGGAACCAGATTAGGGCCTGAAGCCATCCTGCGGTGTTGCGGCCAGCTCACGAGAAAGCGAGTTGAAGAAAGGAGCTCAGGGGCACTGTAATTCACAAACCTGCAGAGTTATAAATGACAGCTATCGTCCAAAAATATACTGAAGTAAGGCTGCCAAGAGGACTTGAAAGCGGGGCAGAATTGCAGGAAACCGATTTCAGGAGGTAGACTGGAATTGCATTGAAAGCATAGGAAAAGAGGCAGAACGTCCACAATGATGCACTTGGCCAAAAAGGGCGTATGCGTTTTTTCCTGAATATATTCAGGAAAAAACGCATACGCCCTTTTTGGCCAACCAAGCAAGCTTGCAAAGGAAATCTGCACTACAATGAAGTCTCACTTCCCCCCGGTCAAAAGGGCCATCTGAAAAAAGTGTAAAATCCAGAAAGGCAGGACAGGCCATGGAGAACTGGGAGCCTTGTTATGCTGACTGGGCGGGATGTCAATTGCCAACAGCCACTCGGGAGAAGTGTATGGTGTTTCCTGAAACATCTAAAAAACAAAGCAACAGAGCCTAGGGCACTTCCACTTATGGTCCTATAGCTTAGGGAAATTAAAATCAAAAGACACAGCCACCCCAAAGGTTGGGACGGCTCTGTTTACAAGAACCTGGTTTACGGTACAAGTTCAATATCGCAGAAAGTGAAAAATGGATAAAGAAGTTGTGGTACTTACGTACAATGCAATATCACTCAGCAATGAAATCTATGTCATCAGGCCCGTAGCAGCATAATGAGTGGATTCAGGTACGATGATTCTAACTGAAATAAGTCACACAGGAAAAGAAACATCATAAGATATCACTAATACACGGAATGTAACCTTGGCTACACAGGAACTGAATTACAAAACAGAACAGGGTCTCAAATTTAGAAACCCAACTTATGCTTGCTTAAGGGGAAAGGTGAGTTGGGGTGCTGCATAAAACCAGAGATTGAAATGAGCACAGATAAAGTTCCTTAAGCCAAATATGGAATAGACAAGAGCTACTCCTTGCTCAAGGAAATGAACTCAACACCCCATATTAAATGCCTAAGAGTGTACCTGACTAGGAAGTATCTTAAAACCTATGGATTGCTATGTCTCTGAAAGAGAATCAAGTGTGTGTACAGGGGCATAAACGCAGCAGTGATAGGATTGGAGAGGTTCGGTGAGCAAATGAAGACCCTTTGAAGTCATATTGCATGGTACCCATTCCACGGGTCTCAACTCTCCAGGTTTAAGGTATTCTTCCTTCAGCTAAAACATGCATGTGGAACCCAGAGTATGATCAACCGTGTGATCGGGAGACGTGTTCCAATATGTCTCAGTTTTCGTCCCCTGGTACTCGGGTGCAACATTCCAGACGCTTTACTAACACTCTCCCGACTTGGAGAGTCAGCGCCTTTAACCTCCTGATGGCCCAGTTTGCAATTTCTGCGGAAGATGAACAGGAATAGGGAGAACGAATGAGAGACTAGCTGGAGGTGTCTGGACGGGCAAATTTAACTCTCATTTCCCACCAGGAAGAGGAATTAACCAAAGGCTCAGCGTGCCGTGCTGGAACCAGATTAGGGCCTGAAGCCATCCTGCGGTGTTGCGGCCAGCTCACGAGAAAGCGAGTTGAAGAAAGGAGCTCAGGGGCACTGTAATTCACAAACCTGCAGAGTTATAAATGACAGCTATCGTCCAAAAATATACTGAAGTAAGGCTGCCAAGAGGACTTGAACTTGGGGCAGACTTGCAGGAAACCGATTTCAGGAGGTAGACTGGAATTGCATTGAAAGCATAGGAAAAGAGGCAGAACGTCCACAATGATGCACTTGGCCAAAAAGGGCATATGCGTTTTTTCCTGAATATATTCAGGAAAAAACGCATACGCCCTTTTTGGCCAACCAAGCAAGCTTGCAAAGGAAATCTGCACTACAATGAAGTCTCACTTCCCCCCGGTCAAAAGGGCCATCTGAAAAAAGTGTAAAATCCAGAAAGGCAGGACAGGCCATGGAGGACTGGGAGAATGTTATGCTGATGGGTGGGATGTAAATTGCCAACAGCCACTCGGGAGAAGTGTATGGTGTTTCCTGAAACATCTAAAAAACAAAGCAACAGAGCCTAGGGCACTTCCACTTATGGTCCTATAGCTTTGGGAAATTAAAATCAAAAGACACAGCCACCCCAAAGGTTGGGACGGCTCTGTTTGCAAGAACCTGGTTTACGGTACAAGTTCAATATCACAGAAAGTGAAAAATGGATAAAGAAGTTGTGGTACTTACGTACAATGCAGTATCACTCAGCAATGAAATCTATGTCATCAGGCCCGTAGCAACATAATGAGTGGATTCAGGTATGATGATTCTAACTGAAATAAGTCACACAGGAAAAGAAACATCATAAGATATCACTAATACACGGAATGTAACCTTGGCTACACAGGAACTGAATTACAAAACAGAACAGGGTCTCAAATTTAGAAACCCAACTTATGCTTGCTTAAGGGGAAAGGTGAGTTGGGGTGCTGCATAAAACCAGAGATTGAAATGAGCACAGATAAAGTTCCTTAAGCCAAATATGGAATAGACAAGAGCTACTCCTTGCTCAACGAAATGGACTCAACACCCCATATTAAATGCCTAAGAGTGTACCTGACTAGGAAGTATCTTAAAACCTATGGATTGCTATGTCTCTGAAAGAGAATCAAGTGTGTGTACAGGGGCATAAACGCAGCAGTGATAGGATTGGAGAGGTTCGGTGAGCAAATGAAGACCCTTTGAAGTCATATTGCATGGTACCCATTCCACGGGTCTCAACTCTCCAGGTTTAAGGTATTCTTCCTTCAGCTAAAACATGCATGTGGAACCCAGAGTATGATCAACCGTGTGATTGGGAGACGTGTTCCAATATGTCTCAGTTTTCGTCCCCTGGTACTCGGGTGCAACATTCCAGACGCTTTACTAACACTCTCCCGACTTGGAGAGTCAGCGCCTTTAACCTCCTGATGGCCCAGTTTGCAATTTCTGCGGAAGATGAACAGGAATAGGGAGAACGAATGAGAGACTAGCTGGAGGTGTCTGGACGGGCAAATTTAACTCTCATTTCCCACCAGGAAGAGGAATTAACCAAAGGCTCAGCGTGCCGTGCCGGAACCAGATTAGGGCCTGAAGCCATCCTGCGGTGTTGTGGCCAGCTCACGAGAAAGCGAGTTGAAGAAAGGAGCTCAGGGGCACTGTAATTCACAAACCTGCAGAGTTATAAATGACAGCTATCGTCCAAAAATATACTGAAGTAAGGCTGCCAAGAGGACTTGAAAGCGGGGCAGAATTGCAGGAAACCGATTTCAGGAGGTAGACTGGAATTGCATTTAAAGCATAGGAAAAGAGGCAGAACGTCCACAATGATGCACTTGGCCAAAAAGGGCATATGCGTTTTTTCCTGAATATATTCAGGAAAAAACGCATACGCCCTTTTTGGCCAACCAAGCAAGCTTGCAAAGGAAATCTGCACTACAATGAAGTCTCACTTCCCCCCGGTCAAAAGGGCCATCTGAAAAAAGTGTAAAATCCAGAAAGGCAGGACAGGCCATGGAGGACTGGGAGAATGTTATGCTGATGGGTGGGATGTAAATTGCCAACAGCCACTCGGGAGAAGTGTATGGTGTTTCCTGAAACATCTAAAAAACAAAGCAACAGAGCCTAGGGCACTTCCACTTATGGTCCTATAGCTTTGGGAAATTAAAATCAAAAAGACACAGCCACCCCAAAGGTTGGGACGGCTCTGTTTGCAAGAACCTGGTTTACGGTACAAGTTCAATATCACAGAAAGTGAAAAATGGATAAAGAAGTTGTGGTACTTACGTACAATGCAGTATCACTCAGCAATGAAATCTATGTCATCAGGCCCGTAGCAACATAATGAGTGGATTCAGGTATGATGATTCTAACTGAAATAAGTCACACAGGAAAAGAAACATCATAAGATATCACTAATACACGGAATGTAACCTTGGCTACACAGGAACTGAATTACAAAACAGAACAGGGTCTCAAATTTAGAAACCCAACTTATGCTTGCTTAAGGGGAAAGGTGAGTTGGGGTGCTGCATAAAACCAGAGATTGAAATGAGCACAGATAAAGTTCCTTAAGCCAAATATGGAATAGACAAGAGCTACTCCTTGCTCAACGAAATGGACTCAACACCCCATATTAAATGCCTAAGAGTGTACCTGACTAGGAAGTATCTTAAAACCTATGGATTGCTATGTCTCTGAAAGAGAATCAAGTGTGTGTACAGGGGCATAAACGCAGCAGTGATAGGATTGGAGAGGTTCGGTGAGCAAATGAAGACCCTTTGAAGTCATATTGCATGGTACCCATTCCACGGGTCTCAACTCTCCAGGTTTAAGGTATTCTTCCTTCAGCTAAAACATGCATGTGGAACCCAGAGTATGATCAACCGTGTGATCGGGAGACGTGTTCCAATATGTGTCAGTTTTCGTCCCCTGGTACTCGGGTGCAACATTCCAGACGCTTTACTAACACTCTCCCGACTTGGAGAGTCAGTGCCTTTAACCTCCTGTTTGGCCCAGTTTGCAATTTCTGCGGAAGATGAACAGGAATAGGGAGAACGAATGAGAGACTAGCTGGAGGTGTCTGGACGGGCAAATTTAACTCTCATTTCCCACCAGGAAGAGGAATTAACCAAAGGCTCAGCGTGCCGTGCCGGAACCAGATTAGGGCCTGAAGCCATCCTGCGGTGTTGCGGCCAGCTCACGAGAAAGCGAGTTGAAGAAAGGAGCTCAGGGGCACTGTAATTCACAAACCTGCAGAGTTATAAATGACAGCTATCGTCCAAAAATATACTGAAGTAAGGCTGCCAAGAGGACTTGAAAGCGGGGCAGAATTGCAGGAAACCGATTTCAGGAGGTAGACTGGAATTGCATTGAAAGCATAGGAAAAGAGGCAGAACGTCCACAATGATGCACTTGGCCAAAAAGGGCGTATGCGTTTTTTCCTGAATATATTCAGGAAAAAACGCATACGCCCTTTTTGGCCAACCAAGCAAGCTTGCAAAGGAAATCTGCACTACAATGAAGTCTCACATCCCCCCGGTCAAAAGGGCCATCTGAAAAAAGTGTAAAATCCAGAAAGGCAGGACAGGCCATGGAGAACTGGGAGCCTTGTTATGCTGATGGGCGGGATGTAAATTGCCAACAGCCACTCGGGAGAAGTGTATGGTGTTTCCTGAAACATCTAAAAAACAAAGCAACAGAGCCTAGGGCACTTCCACTTATGGTCCTATAGCTTACGGAAATTAAAATCAAAAAGACACAGCCACCCCAAAGGTTGGGACGGCTCTGTTTACAAGAACCTGGTTTACGGTACAAGTTCAATATCGCAGAAAGTGAAAAATGGATAAAGAAGTTGTGGTACTTACGTACAATGCAGTATCATTCAGCAATGAAATCTATGTCATCAGGCCCGTAGCAGCATAATGAGTGGATTCAGGTACGATGATTCTAACTGAAATAAGTCACACAGGAAAAGAAACATCATAAGATATCACTAATACACGGAATGTAACCTTGGCTACACAGGAACTGAATTACAAAACAGAACAGGGTCTCAAATTTAGAAACCCAACTTATGCTTGCTTAAGGGGAAAGGTGAGTTGGGGTGCTGCATAAAACCAGAGATTGAAATGAGCACAGATAAAGTTCCTTAAGCCAAATATGGAATAGACAAGAGCTACTCCTTGCTCAACGAAATGGACTCAACACCCCATATTAAATGCCTAAGAGTGTACCTGACTAGGAAGTATCTTAAAACCTATGGATTGCTATGTCTCTGAAAGAGAATCAAGTGTGTGTACAGGGGCATAAACGCAGCAGTGATAGGATTGGAGAGGTTTGGTGAGCAAATGAAGACCCTTTGAAATCATATTGCATGGTACCCATTCCACGGGTCTCAACTCTCCAGGTTTAAGGTATTCTTCCTTCAGCTAAAACATGCATGTGGAACCCAGAGTATGATCAACCGTGTGATCGGGAGACGTGTTCCAATATGTCTCAGTTTTCGTCCCCTGGTACTCGGGTGCAACATTCCAGACGCTTTACTAACACTCTCCCGACTTGGAGAGTCAGTGCCTTTAACCTCCTGTTTGGCCCAGTTTGCAATTTCTGCGGAAGATGAACAGGAATAGGGAGAACCAATGACAGACTAGCTGGAGGTGTCTGGACGGGCAAATTTAACTCTCATTTCCCACCAGGAAGAGGAATTAACCAAAGGCTCAGCGTGCTGTGCCGGAACCAGATTAGGGCCTGAAGCCATCCTGCGGTGTTGCGGCCAGCTCACGAGAAAGTGAGTTGAAGAAAGGAGCTCAGGGGCACTGTAATTCACAAACCTGCAGAGTTATAAATGACAGCTATCGTCCAAAAATATACTGAAGTAAGGCTGCCAAGAGGACTTGAAAGCGGGGCAGAATTGCAGGAAACCGATTTCAGGAGGTAGACTGGAATTGCATTGAAAGCATAGGAAAAGAGGCAGAACGTCCACAATGATGCACTTGGCCAAAAAGGGCGTATGCGTTTTTTCCTGAATATATTCAGGAAAAAACGCATACGCCCTTTTTGGCCAACCAAGCAAGCTTGCAAAGGAAATCTGCACTACAATGAAGTCTCACTTCCCCCCGGTCAAAAGGGCCATCTGAAAAAAGTGTAAAATCCAGAAAGGCAGGACAGGCCATGGAGAACTGGGAGCCTTGTTATGCTGATGGGCGGGATGTAAATTGCCAACAGCCACTCGGGAGAAGTGTATGGTGTTTCCTGAAACATCTAAAAAACAAAGCAACAGAGCCTAGGGCACTTCCACTTATGGTCCTATAGCTTAGGGAAATTAAAATCAAAAGACACAGACACCCCAAAGGTTGGGACGGCTCTGTTTACAAGAACCTGGTTTACGGTACAAGTTCAATATCGCAGAAAGTGAAAAATGGATAAAGAAGTTGTGGTACTTACGTACAATGCAATATCACTCAGCAATGAAATCTATGTCATCAGGCCCGTAGCAGCATAATGAGTGGATTCAGGTACGATGATTCTAACTGAAATAAGTCACACAGAAAAAGAAACATCATAAGATATCACTAATACACGGAATGTAAACTTGGCTACACAGGAACTGAATTACAAAACAGAACAGGGTCTCAAATTTAGAAACCCAACTTATGCTTGCTTAAGGGGAAAGGTGAGTTGGGGTGCTGCATAAAACCAGAGATTGAAATGAGCACAGATAAAGTTCCTTAAGCCAAATATGGAATAGACAAGAGCTACTCCTTGCTCAACGAAATGGACTCAACACCCCATATTAAATGCCTAAGAGTGTACCTGACTAGGAAGTATCTTAAAACCTATGGATTGCTATGTCTCTGAAAGAGAATCAAGTGTGTGTACAGGGGCATAAACGCAGCAGTGATAGGATTGGAGAGGTTCGGTGAGCAAATGAAGACCCTTTGAAGTCATATTGCATGGTACCCATTCCACGGGTCTCAACTCTCCAGGTTTAAGGTATTCTTCCTTCAGCTAAAACATGCATGTGGAACCCAGAGTATGATCAACCGTGTGATCGGGAGACGTGTTCCAATATGTCTCAGTTTTCGTCCCCTGGTACTCGGGTGCAACATGCCAGACGCTTTACTAACACTCTCCCGACTTGGAGAGTCAGTGCCTTTAACCTCCTATTTGGCCCAGTTTGCAATTTCTGCGGAAGATGAACAGGAATAGGGAGAACCAATGACAGACTAGCTGGAGGTGTCTGGACGGGCAAATTTAACTCTCATTTCCCACCAGGAAGAGGAATTAACCAAAGGCTCAGCGTGCCGTGCCGGAATCAGATTAGGGCCTGAAGCCATCCTGTGGTGTTGCGGCCAGCTCACGAGAAAGCGACTTGAAGAAAGGAGCTCAGGGGCACTGTAATTCACAAACCTGCAGAGTTATAAATGACAGCTATCGTCCAAAAATATACTGAAGTAAGGCTGCCAAGAGGACTTGAAAGCGGGGCAGAATTGCAGGAAACCGATTTCAGGAGGTAGGCTGGAATTGCATTTAAAGCATAGGAAAAGAGGCAGAACGTCCACAATGATGCACTTGGCCAAAAAGGGCGTATGCGTTTTTTCCTGAATATATTCAGGAAAAAACGCATACGCCCTTTTTGGCCAACCAAGCAAGCTTGCAAAGGAAATCTGCACTACAATGAAGTCTCACTTCCCCCCGGTCAAAAGGGCCATCTGAAAAAAGTGTAAAATCCAGAAAGGCAGGACAGGCCATGGAGAACTGGGAGCCTTGTTATGCTGATGGGCGGGATGTCAATTGCCAACAGCCACTCGGGAGAAGTGTATGGTGTTTCCTGAAACATCTAAAAAACAAAGCAACAGAGCCTAGGGCACTTCCACTTATGGTCCTATAGCTTAGGGAAATTAAAATCAAAAGACACAGCCACCCCAAAGGTTGGGACGGCTCTGTTTACAAGAACCTGGTTTACGGTACAAGTTCAATATCGCAGAAAGTGAAAAATGGATAAAGAAGTTGTGGTACTTACGTACAATGCAATATCACTCAGCAATGAAATCTATGTCATCAGGCCCGTAGCAGCATAATGAGTGGATTCAGGTACGATGATTCTAACTGAAATAAGTCACACAGAAAAAGAAACATCATAAGATATCACTAATACACGGAATGTAAACTTGGCTACACAGGAACTGAATTACAAAACAGAACAGGGTCTCAAATTTAGAAACCCAACTTATGCTTGCTTAAGGGGAAAGGTGAGTTGGGGTGCTGCATAAAACCAGAGATTGAAATGAGCACAGATAAAGTTCCTTAAGCCAAATATGGAATAGACAAGAGCTACTCCTTGCTCAACGAAATGGACTCAACACCCCATATTAAATGCCTAAGAGTGTACCTGACTAGGAAGTATCTTAAAACCTATGGATTGCTATGTCTCTGAAAGAGAATCAAGTGTGTGTACAGGGGCATAAACGCAGCAGTGATAGGATTGGAGAGGTTCGGTGAGCAAATGAAGACCCTTTGAAGTCATATTGCATGGTACCCATTCCACGGGTCTCAACTCTCCAGGTTTAAGGTATTCTTCCTTCAGCTAAAACATGCATGTGGAACCCAGAGTATGATCAACCGTGTGATCGGGAGACGTGTTCCAATATGTCTCAGTTTTCGTCCCCTGGTACTCGGGTGCAACATTCCAGACGCTTTACTAACACTCTCCCGACTTGGAGAGTCAGTGCCTTTAACCTCCTGTTTGGCCCAGTTTGCAATTTCTGCGGAAGATGAACAGGAATAGGGAGAACCAATGACAGACTAGCTGGAGGTGTCTGGACGGGCAAATTTAACTCTCATTTCCCACCAGGAAGAGGAATTAACCAAAGGCTCAGCGTGCCGTGCCGGAACCAGATTAGGGCCTGAAGCCATCCTGCGGTGTTGCGGCCAGCTCACGAGAAAGCGAGTTGAAGAAAGGAGCTCAGGGGCACTGTAATTCACAAACCTGCAGAGTTATAAATGACAGCTATCGTCCAAAAATATACTGAAGTAAGGCTGCCAAGAGGACTTGAAAGCGGGGCAGACTTGCAGGAAACCGATTTCAGGAGGTAGACTGGAATTGCATTGAAAGCATAGGAAAAGAGGCAGAACGTCCACAATGATGCACTTGGCCAAAAAGGGCGTATGCGTTTTTTCCTGAATATATTCAGGAAAAAACGCATACGCCCTTTTTGGCCAACCAAGCAAGCTTGCAAAGGAAATCTGCACTACAATGAAGTCTCACTTCCCCCCGGTCAAAAGGGCCATCTGAAAAAAGTGTAAAATCCAGAAAGGCAGGACAGGCCATGGAGAACTGGGAGCCTTGTTATGCTGATGGGCGGGTTGTAAATTGCCAACAGCCACTCGGGAGAAGTGTATGGTGTTTCCTGAAACATCTAAAAAACAAAGCAACAGAGCCTAGGGCACTTCCACTTATGGTCCTATAGCTTAGGGAAATTAAAATCAAAAAGACACAGCCACCCCAAAGGTTGGGACGGCTCTGTTTACAAGAACCTGGTTTACGGTACAAGTTCAATATCGCAGAAAGTGAAAAATGGATAAAGAAGTTGTGGTACTTACGTACAATGCAGTATCACTCAGCAATGAAATCTATGTCATCAGGCCCGTAGCAGCATAATGAGTGGATTCAGGTACGATGATTCTAACTGAAATAAGTCACACAGGAAAAGAAACATCATAAGATATCACTAATACACGGAATGTAACCTTGGCTACACAGGAACTGAATTACAAAACAGAACAGGGTCTCAAATTTAGAAACCCAACTTATGCTTGCTTAAGGGGAAAGGTGAGTTGGGGTGCTGCATAAAACCAGAGATTGAAATGAGCACAGATAAAGTTCCTTAAGCCAAATATGGAATAGACAAGAGCTACTCCTTGCTCAACGAAATGGACTCAACACCCCATATTAAATGCCTAAGAGTGTACCTGACTAGGAAGTATCTTAAATCCTATGGATTGCTATGTCTCTGAAAGAGAATCAAGTGTGTGTACAGGGGCATAAACGCAGCAGTGATAGGATTGGAGAGGTTCGGTGAGCAAATGAAGACCCTTTGAAATCATATTGCATGGTACCCATTCCACGGGTCTCAACTCTCCAGGTTTAAGGTATTCTTCCTTCAGCTAAAACATGCATGTGGAACCCAGAGTATGATCAACCGTGTGATCGGGAGACGTGTTCCAATATGTCTCAGTTTTCGTCCCCTGGTACTCGGGTGCAACATTCCAGACGCTTTACTAACACTCTCCCGACTTGGAGAGTCAGTGCCTTTAACCTCCTGTTTGGCCCAGTTTGCAATTTCTGCGGAAGATGAACAGGAATAGGGAGAACCAATGACAGACTAGCTGGAGGTGTCTGGACGGGCAAATTTAACTCTCATTTCCCACCAGGAAGAGGAATTAACCAAAGGCTCAGCGTGCCGTGCCGGAACCAGATTAGGGCCTGAAGCCATCCTGCGGTGTTGCGGCCAGCTCACGAGAAAGCGAGTTGAAGAAAGGAGCTCAGGGGCACTGTAATTCACAAACCTGCAGAGTTATAAATGACAGCTATCGTCCAAAAATATACTGAAGTAAGGCTGCCAAGAGGACTTGAAAGCGGGGCAGAATTGCAGGAAACCGATTTCAGGAGGTAGACTGGAATTGCATTTAAAGCATAGGAAAAGAGGCAGAACGTCCACAATGATGCACTTGGCCAAAAAGGGCGTATGCGTTTTTTCCTGAATATATTCAGGAAAAAACGCATACGCCCTTTTTGGCCAACCAAGCAAGCTTGCAAAGGAAATCTGCACTACAATGAAGTCTCACTTCCCCCCGGTCAAAAGGGCCATCTGAAAAAAGTGTAAAATCCAGAAAGGCAGGACAGGCCATGGAGAACTGGGAGCCTTGTTATGCTGATGGGCGGGATGTCAATTGCCAACAGCCACTCGGGAGAAGTGTATGGTGTTTCCTGAAACATCTAAAAAACAAAGCAACAGAGCCTAGGGCACTTCCACTTATGGTCCTATAGCTTAGGGAAATTAAAATCAAAAAGACACAGCCACCCCAAAGGTTGGGACGGCTCTGTTTACAAGAACCTGGTTTACGGTACAAGTTCAATATCGCAGAAAGTGAAAAATGGATAAAGAAGTTGTGGTACTTACGTACAATGCAGTATCACTCAGCAATGAAATCTATGTCATCAGGCCCGTAGCAGCATAATGAGTGGATTCAGGTACGATGATTCTAACTGAAATAAGTCACACAGGAAAAGAAACATCATAAGATATCACTAATACACGGAATGTAACCTTGGCTACACAGGAACTGAATTACAAAACAGAACAGGGTCTCAAATTTAGAAACCCAACTTATGCTTGCTTAAGGGGAAAGGTGAGTTGGGGTGCTGCATAAAACCAGAGATTGAAATGAGCACAGATAAAGTTCCTTAAGCCAAATATGGAATAGACAAGAGCTACTCCTTGCTCAACGAAATGGACTCAACACCCCATATTAAATGCCTAAGAGTGTACCTGACTAGGAAGTATCTTAAAACCTATGGATTGCTATGTCTCTGAAAGAGAATCAAGTGTGTGTACAGGGGCATAAACGCAGCAGTGATAGGATTGGAGAGGTTCGGTGAGCAAATGAAGACCCTTTGAAGTCATATTGCATGGTACCCATTCCACGGGTCTCAACTCTCCAGGTTTAAGGTATTCTTCCTTCAGCTAAAACATGCATGTGGAACCCAGAGTATGATCAACCGTGTGATCGGGAGACGTGTTCCAATATGTGTCAGTTTTCGTCCCCTGGTACTCGGGTGCAACATTCCAGACGCTTTACTAACACTCTCCCGACTTGGAGAGTCAGTGCCTTTAACCTCCTGTTTGGCCCAGTTTGCAATTTCTGCGGAAGATGAACAGGAATAGGGAGAACCAATGACAGACTAGCTGGAGGTGTCTGGACGGGCAAATTTAACTCTCATTTCCCACCAGGAAGAGGAATTAACCAAAGGCTCAGCGTGCCGTGCCGGAACCAGATTAGGGCCTGAAGCCATCCTGCGGTGTTGCGGCCAGCTCACGAGAAAGCGAGTTGAAGAAAGGAGCTCAGGGGCACTGTAATTCACAAACCTGCAGAGTTATAAATGACAGCTATCGTCCAAAAATATACTGAAGTAAGGCTGCCAAGAGGACTTGAAAGCGGGGCAGAATTGCAGGAAACCGATTTCAGGAGGTAGACTGGAATTGCATTTAAAGCATAGGAAAAGAGGCAGAACGTCCACAATGATGCACTTGGCCAAAAAGGGCGTATGCGTTTTTTCCTGAATATATTCAGGAAAAAACGCATACGCCCTTTTTGGCCAACCAAGCAAGCTTGCAAAGGAAATCTGCACTACAATGAAGTCTCACTTCCCCCCGGTCAAAAGGGCCATCTGAAAAAAGTGTAAAATCCAGAAAGGCAGGACAGGCCATGGAGAACTGGGAGCCTTGTTATGCTGATGGGCGGGATGTAAATTGCCAACAGCCACTCGGGAGAAGTGTATGGTGTTTCCTGAAACATCTAAAAAACAAAGCAACAGAGCCTAGGGCACTTCCACTTATGGTCCTATAGCTTAGGGAAATTAAAATCAAAAAGACACAGCCACCCCAAAGGTTGGGACGGCTCTGTTTACAAGAACCTGGTTTACGGTACAAGTTCAATATCGCAGAAAGTGAAAAGTGGATAAAGAAGTTGTGGTACTTACGTACAATGCAGTATCACTCAGGAATGAAATCTATGTCATCAGGCCCGTAGCAGCATAATGAGTGGATTCAGGTATGATGATTCTAACTGAAATAAGTCACACAGGAAAAGAAACATCATAAGATATCACTAATACACGGAATGTAAACTTGGCTACACAGGAACTGAATTACAAAACAGAACAGGGTCTCAAATTTAGAAACCCAACTTATGCTTGCTTAAGGGGAAAGGTGAGTTGGGGTGCTGTATAAAACCAGAGATTGAAATGAGCACAGATAAAGTTCCTTAAGCCAAATATGGAATAGACAAGAGCTACTCCTTGCTCAACGAAATGGACTCAACACCCCATATTAAATGCCTAAGAGTTTACCTGACTAGGAAGTATCTTAAAACCTATGGATTGCTATGTCTCTGAAAGAGAATCAAGTGTGTGTACAGGGGCATAAACGCAGCAGTGATAGGATTGGAGAGGTTCGGTGAGCAAATGAAGACCCTTTGAAGTCATATTGCATGGTACCCATTCCACGGGTCTCAACTCTCCAGGTTTAAGGTATTCTTCCTTCAGCTAAAACATGCATGTGGAACCCAGAGTATGATCAACCGTGTGATCGGGAGACGTGTTCCAATATGTCTCAGTTTTCGTCCCCTGGTACTCGGGTGCAACATTCCAGACGCTTTACTAACACTCTCCCGACTTGGAGAGTCAGTGCCTTTAACCTCCTGTTTGGCCCAGTTTGCAATTTCTGTGGAAGATGAACAGGAATAGGGAGAACCAATGACAGACTAGCTGGAGGTGTCTGGACGGGCAAATTTAACTCTCATTTCCCACCAGGAAGAGGAATTAACCAAAGGCTCAGCGTGCCGTGCCGGAACCTGATTAGGGCCTGAAGCCATCTTGCGGTGTTGCGGCCAGCTCACGAGAAAGCGAGTTGAAGAAAGGAGCTCAGGGGCACTGTAATTCACAAACCTGCAGAGTTATAAATGACAGCTATCGTCCAAAAATATACTGAAGTAAGGCTGCCAAGAGGACTTGAAAGCGGGGCAGAATTGCAGGAAACCGATTTCAGGAGGTAGACTGGAATTGCATTTAAAGCATAGGAAAAGAGGCAGAACGTCCACAATGATGCACTTGGCCAAAAAGGGCGTATGCGTTTTTTCCTGAATATATTCAGGAAAAAACGCATACGCCCTTTTTGGCCAACCAAGCAAGCTTGCAAAGGAAATCTGCACTACAATGAAGTCTCACTTCCCCCCGGTCAAAAGGGCCATCTGAAAAAAGTGTAAAATCCAGAAAGGCAGGACAGGCCATGGAGAACTGGGAGCCTTGTTATGCTGATGGGCGGGATGTCAATTGCCAACAGCCACTCGGGAGAAGTGTATGGTGTTTCCTGAAACATCTAAAAAACAAAGCAACAGAGCCTAGGGCACTTCCACTTATGGTCCTATAGCTTAGGGAAATTAAAATCAAAAAGACACAGCCACCCCAAAGGTTGGGACGGCTCTGTTTACAAGAACCTGGTTTACGGTACAAGTTCAATATCGCAGAAAGTGAACAATGGATAAAGAAGTTGTGGTACTTACGTACAATGCAGTATCACTCAGCAATGAAATCTATGTCATCAGGCCCGTAGCAGCATAATGAGTGGATTCAGGTACGATGATTCTAACTGAAATAAGTCACACAGGAAAAGAAACATCATAAGATATCACTAATACACGGAATGTAACCTTGGCTACACAGGAACTGAATTACAAAACAGAACAGGGTCTCAAATTTAGAAACCCAACTTATGCTTGCTTAAGGGGAAAGGTGAGTTGGGGTGCTGCATAAAACCAGAGATTGAAATGAGCACAGATAAAGTTCCTTAAGCCAAATATGGAATAGACAAGAGCTACTCCTTGCTCAACGAAATGGACTCAACACCCCATATTAAATGCCTAAGAGTGTACCTGACTAGGAAGTATCTTAAAACCTATGGATTGCTATGTCTCCGAAAGAGAATCAAGTGTGTGTACAGGGGCATAAACGCAGCAGTGATAGGATTGGAGAGGTTCGGTGAGCAAATGAAGACCCTTTGAAGTCATATTGCATGGTACCCATTCCACGGGTCTCAACTGTCCAGGTTTAAGGTATTCTTCCTTCAGCTAAAACATGCATGTGGAACCCAGAGTATGATCAACCGTGTGATCGGGAGACGTGTTCCAATATGTCTCAGTTTCCGTCCCCTGGTACTCGGGTGCAACATTCCAGACGCTTTACTAACACTCTCCCGACTTGGAGAGTCAGTGCCTTTAACCTCCTGTTTGGCCCAGTTTGCAATTTCTGCGGAAGATGAACAGGAATAGGGAGAACCAATGACAGACTAGCTGGAGGTGTCTGGACGGGCAAATTTAACTCTCATTTCCCACCAGGAAGAGGAATTAACCAAAGGCTCAGCGTGCCGTGCCGGAACCAGATTAAGGCCTGAAGCCATCCTGCGGTGTTGCGGCCAGCTCACGAGAAAGCGACTTGAAGAAAGGAGCTCAGGGGCACTGTAATTCACAAACCTGCAGAGTTATAAATGACAGCTATCGTCCAAAAATATACTGAAGTAAGGCTGCCAAGAGGACTTGAAAGCGGGGCAGAATTGCAGGAAACCGATTTCAGGAGGTAGACTGGAATTGCATTGAAAGCATAGGAAAAGAGGCAGAACGTCCACAATGATGCACTTGGCCAAAAAGGGCGTATGCGTTTTTTCCTGAATATATTCAGGAAAAAACGCATACGCCCTTTTTGGCCAACCAAGCAAGCTTGCAAAGGAAATCTGCACTACAATGAAGTCTCACTTCCCCCCGGTCAAAAGGGCCATCTGAAAAAAGTGTAAAATCCAGAAAGGCAGGACAGGCCATGGAGAACTGGGAGCCTTGTTATGCTGATGGGCGGGATGTCAATTGCAAACAGCCACTCGGGAGAAGTGTATGGTGTTTCCTGAAACATCTAAAAAACAAAGCAACAGAGCCTAGGGCACTTCCACTTATGGTCCTATAGCTTAGGGAAATTAAAATCAAAAAGACACAGCCACCCCAAAGGTTGGGACGGCTCTGTTTACAAGAACCTGGTTTACGGTACAAGTTCAATATCGCAGAAAGTGAAAAATGGATAAAGAAGTTGTGGTACTTACGTACAATGCAGTATCACTCAGCAATGAAATCTATGTCATCAGGCCCGTAGCAGCATAATGAGTGGATTCAGGTACGATGATTCTAACTGGAATAAGTCACAGAGGAAAAGAAACATCATAAGATATCACTAATACACGGAATGTAACCTTGGCTACACAGGAACTGAATTACAAAACAGAACAGGGTCTCAAATTTAGAAACCCAACTTATGCTTGCTTAAGGGGAAAGGTGAGTTGGGGTGCTGCATAAAACCAGAGATTGAAATGAGCACAGATAAAGTTCCTTAAGCCAAATATGGAATAGACAAGAGCTACTCCTTGCTCAACGAAATGGACTCAACACCCCATATTAAATGCCTAAGAGTGTACCTGACTAGGAAGTATCTTAAAACCTATGGATTGCTATGTCTCCGAAAGAGAATCAAGTGTGTGTACAGGGGCAGAAACGCAGCAGTGATAGGATTGGAGAGGTTCGGTGAGCAAATGAAGACCCTTTGAAGTCATATTGCATGGTACCCATTCCACGGGTCTCAACTCTCCAGGTTTAAGGTATTCTTCCTTCAGCTAAAACATGCATGTGGAACCCAGAGTATGATCAACCGTGTGATCGGGAGACGTGTTCCAATATGTCTCAGTTTTCGTCCCCTGGTACTCGGGTGCAACATTCCACACGCTTTACTAACACTCTCCCGACTTGGAGAGTCAGTGCCTTTAACCTCCTGTTTGGCCCAGTTTGCAATTTCTGCGGAAGATGAACAGGAATAGGGAGAACCAATGACAGACTAGATGGAGGTGTCTGGACGGGCAAATTTAACTCTCATTTCCCACCAGGAAGAGGAATTAACCAAAGGCTCAGCGTGCCGTGCCGGAACCAGATTAGGGCCTGAAGCCATCCTGCGGTGTTGCGGCCAGCTCACGAGAAAGCGAGTTGAAGAAAGGAGCTCAGGGGCACTGTAATTCACAAACCTGCAGAGTTATAAATGACAGCTATCGTCCAAAAATATACTGAAGTAAGGCTGCCAAGAGGACTTGAAAGCGGGGCAGAATTGCAGGAAACCGATTTCAGGAGGTAGACTGGAATTGCATTGAAAGCATAGGAAAAGAGGCAGAACGTCCACAATGATGCACTTGGCCAAAAAGGGCGTATGCGTTTTTTCCTGAATATATTCAGGAAAAAACGCATACGCCCTTTTTGGCCAACCAAGCAAGCTTGCAAAGGAAATCTGCACTACAATGAAGTCTCACTTCCCCCCAGTCAAAAGGGCCATCTGAAAAAAGTGTAAAATCCAGAAAGGCAGGACAGGCCATGGAGAACTGGGAGCCTTGTTATGCTGATGGGCGGGATGTAAATTGCCAACAGCCACTCGGGAGAAGTGTATGGTGTTTCCTGAAACATCTAAAAAACAAAGCAACAGAGCCTAGGGCACTTCCACTTATGGTCCTATAGCTTAGGGAAATTAAAATCAAAAAGACACAGCCACCCCAAAGGTTGGGACGGCTCTGTTTACAAGAACCTGGTTTACGGTACAAGTTCAATATCGCAGGAAGTGAACAATGGATAAAGAAGTTGTGGTACTTACCTACAATGCAGTATCACTCAGCAATGATATCTATGTCATCAGGCCCGTAGCAGCATAATGAGTGGATTCAGGTACGATGATTCTAACTGAAATAAGTCACACAGGAAAAGAAACATCATAAGATATCACTAATACACGGAATGTAACCTTGGCTACACAGGAACTGAATTACAAAACAGAACAGGGTCTCAAATTTAGAAAACCAACTTATGCTTGCTTAAGGGGAAAGGTGAGTTGGGGTGCTGCATAAAACCAGAGATTGAAATGAGCACAGATAAAGTTCCTTAAGCCAAATATGGAATAGACAAGAGCTACTCCTTGCTCAACGAAATGGACTCAACACCCCATATTAAATGCCTAAGAGTGTACCTGACTAGGAAGTATCTTAAAACCTATGGATTGCTATGTCTCTGAAAGAGAATCAAGTGTGTGTACAGGGGCATAAACGCAGCAGTGATAGGATTGGAGAGGTTCGGTGAGCAAATGAAGACCCTTTGAAGTCATATTGCATGGTACCCATTCCACGGGTCTCAACTCTCCAGTTTTAACGTATTCTTCCTTCAGCTAAAACATGCATGTGGAACCCAGATTATGATCAACCGTGTGATCGGGAGACGTGTTCCAATATGTCTCAGTTTTCGTCCCCTGGTACTCGGGTGCAACATTCCAGACGCTTTACTAACACTCTCCCGACTTGGAGAGTCAGTGCCTTTAACCTCCTGTTTGGCCCAGTTTGCAATTTCTGCGGAAGATGAACAGGAATAGGGAGAACCAATGACAGACTAGATGGAGGTGTCTGGACGGGCAAATTTAACTCTCCTTTCCCACCAGGAAGAGGAATTAACCAAAGGCTCAGCGTGCCGTGCCGGAACCAGATTAGGGCCTGAAGCCATCCTGCGGTGTTGCGGCCAGCTCACGAGAAAGCGAGTTGAAGAAAGGAGCTCAGGGGCACTGTAATTCACAAACCTGCAGAGTTATAAATGACAGCTATCGTCCAAAAATATACTGAAGTAAGGCTGCCAAGAGGACTTGAAAGCGGGGCAGAATTGCAGGAAACCGATTTCAGGAGGTAGACTGGAATTGCATTTAAAGCATAGGAAAAGAGGCAGAACGTCCACAATGATGCACTTGGCCAAAAAGGGCGTATGCGTTTTTTCCTGAATATATTCAGGAAAAAACGCATACGCCCTTTTTGGCCAACCAAGCAAGCTTGCAAAGGAAATCTGCACTACAATGAAGTCTCACTTCCCCCCGGTCAAAAGGGCCATCTGAAAAAAGTGTAAAATCCAGAAAGGCAGGAGAGGCCATGGAGAACTGGGAGCCTTGTTATGCTGATGGGCGGGATGTAAATTGCCAACAGCCACTCGGGAGAAGTGTATGGTGTTTCCTGAAACATCTAAAAAACAAAGCAACAGAGCCTAGGGCACTTCCACTTATGGTCCTATAGCTTAGGGAAATTAAAATCAAAAGACACAGCCACCCCAAAGGTTGGGACAGCTCTGTTTACAAGAACCTGGTTTACGGTACAAGTTCAATATCGCAGAAAGTGAAAAATGGATAAAGAAGTTGTGGTACTTACGTACAATGCAATATCACTCAGCAATGAAATCTATGTCATCAGGCCCGTAGCAGCATAATGAGTGGATTCAGGTACGATGATTCTAACTGAAATAAGTCACACAGAAAAAGAAACATCATAAGATATCACTAATACACGGAATGTAAACTTGGCTACACAGGAACTGAATTACAAAACAGAACAGGGTCTCAAATTTAGAAACCCAACTTATGCTTGCTTAAGGGGAAAGGTGAGTTGGGGTGCTGCATAAAACCAGAGATTGAAATGAGCACAGATAAAGTTCCTTAAGCCAAATATGGAATAGACAAGAGCTACTCCTTGCTCAACGAAATGGACTCAACACCCCATATTAAATGCCTAAGAGTGTACCTGACTAGGAAGTATCTTAAAACCTATGGATTGCTATGTCTCTGAAAGAGAATCAAGTGTGTGTACAGGGGCATAAACGCAGCAGTGATAGGATTGGAGAGGTTCGGTGAGCAAATGAAGACCCTTTGAAGTCATATTGCATGGTACCCATTCCACGGGTCTCAACTGTCCAGGTTTAAGGTATTCTTCCTTCAGCTAAAACATGCATGTGGAACCCAGAGTATGATCAACCGTGTGATCGGGAGACGTGTTCCAATATGTCTCAGTTTCCGTCCCCTGGTACTCGGGTGCAACATTCCAGACGCTTTACTAACACTCTCCCGACTTGGAGAGTCAGTGCCTTTAACCTCCTGTTTGGCCCAGTTTGCAATTTCTGCGGAAGATGAACAGGAATAGGGAGAACCAATGACAGACTAGCTGGAGGTGTCTGGACGGGCAAATTTAACTCTCATTTCCCACCAGGAAGAGGAATTAACCAAAGGCTCAGCGTGCCGTGCCGGAACCAGATTAAGGCCTGAAGCCATCCTGCGGTGTTGCGGCCAGCTCACGAGAAAGCGACTTGAAGAAAGGAGCTCAGGGGCACTGTAATTCACAAACCTGCAGAGTTATAAATGACAGCTATCGTCCAAAAATATACTGAAGTAAGGCTGCCAAGAGGACTTGAAAGCGGGGCAGAATTGCAGGAAACCGATTTCAGGAGGTAGACTGGAATTGCATTTAAAGCATAGGAAAAGAGGCAGAACGTCCACAATGATGCACTTGGCCAAAAAGGGCGTATGCGTTTTTTCCTGAATATATTCAGGAAAAAACGCATACGCCCTTTTTGGCCAACCAAGCAAGCTTGCAAAGGAAATCTGCACTACAATGAAGTCTCACTTCCCCCCGGTCAAAAGGGCCATCTGAAAAAAGTGTAAAATCCAGAAAGGCAGGACAGGCCATGGAGAACTGGGAGCCTTGTTATGCTGATGGGCGGGATGTAAATTGCCAACAGCCACTCGGGAGAAGTGTATGGTGTTTCCTGAAACATCTAAAAAACAAAGCAACAGAGCCTAGGGCACTTCCACTTATGGTCCTATAGCTTAGGGAAATTAAAATCAAAAAGACACAGCCACCCCAAAGGTTGGGACGGCTCTGTTTACAAGAACCTGGTTTACGGTACAAGTTCAATATCGCAGAAAGTGAAAAATGGATAAAGAAGTTGTGGTACTTACGTACAATGCAGTATCACTCAGCAATGAAATCTATGTCATCAGGCCCGTAGCAGCATAATGAGTGGATTCAGGTACGATGATTCTAACTGGAATAAGTCACAGAGGAAAAGAAACATCATAAGATATCACTAATACACGGAATGTAACCTTGGCTACACAGGAACTGAATTACAAAACAGAACAGGGTCTCAAATTTAGAAACCCAACTTATGCTTGCTTAAGGGGAAAGGTGAGTTGGGGTGCTGCATAAAACCAGAGATTGAAATGAGCACAGATAAAGTTCCTTAAGCCAAATATGGAATAGACAAGAGCTACTCCTTGCTCAACGAAATGGACTCAACACCCCATATTAAATGCCTAAGAGTGTACCTGACTAGGAAGTATCTTAAAACCTATGGATTGCTATGTCTCCGAAAGAGAATCAAGTGTGTGTACAGGGGCAGAAACGCAGCAGTGATAGGATTGGAGAGGTTCGGTGAGCAAATGAAGACCCTTTGAAGTCATATTGCATGGTACCCATTCCACGGGTCTCAACTCTCCAGGTTTAAGGTATTCTTCCTTCAGCTAAAACATGCATGTGGAACCCAGAGTATGATCAACCGTGTGATCGGGAGACGTGTTCCAATATGTCTCAGTTTTCGTCCCCTGGTACTCGGGTGCAACATTCCACACGCTTTACTAACACTCTCCCGACTTGGAGAGTCAGTGCCTTTAACCTCCTGTTTGGCCCAGTTTGCAATTTCTGCGGAAGATGAACAGGAATAGGGAGAACCAATGAGAGACTAGCTGGAGGTGTCTGGACGGGCAAATTTAACTCTCATTTCCCACCAGGAAGAGGAATTAACCAAAGGCTCAGCGTGCCGTGCCGGAACCAGATTAGGGCCTGAAGCCATCCTGCGGTGTTGCGGCCAGCTCACGAGAAAGCGAGTTGAAGAAAGGAGCTCAGGGGCACTGTAATTCACAAACCTGCAGAGTTATAAATGACAGCTATCGTCCAAAAATATACTGAAGTAAGGCTGCCAAGAGGACTTGAAAGCGGGGCAGAATTGCAGGAAACCGATTTCAGGAGGTAGACTGGAATTGCATTGAAAGCATAGGAAAAGAGGCAGAACGTCCACAATGATGCACTTGGCCAAAAAGGGCGTATGCGTTTTTTCCTGAATATATTCAGGAAAAAACGCATACGCCCTTTTTGGCCAACCAAGCAAGCTTGCAAAGGAAATCTGCACTACAATGAAGTCTCACTTCCCCCCGGTCAAAAGGGCCATCTGAAAAAAGTGTAAAATCCAGAAAGGCAGGACAGGCCATGGAGAACTGGGAGCCTTGTTATGCTGATGGGCGGGATGTCAATTGCCAACAGCCACTCGGGAGAAGTGTATGGTGTTTCCTGAAACATCTAAAAAACAAAGCAACAGAGCCTAGGGCACTTCCACTTATGGTCCTATAGCTTAGGGAAATTAAAATCAAAAAGACACAGCCACCCCAAAGGTTGGGACGGCTCTGTTTACAAGAACCTGGTTTACGGTACAAGTTCAATATCGCAGAAAGTGAAAAATGGATAAAGAAGTTGTGGTACTTACGTACAATGCAATATCACTCAGCAATGAAATCTATGTCATCAGGCCCGTAGCAGCATAATGAGTGGATTCAGGTACGATGATTCTAACTGAAATAAGTCACACAGAAAAAGAAACATCATAAGATATCACTAATACACGGAATGTAAACTTGGCTACACAGGAACTGAATTACAAAACAGAACAGGGTCTCAAATTTAGAAACCCAACTTATGCTTGCTTAAGGGGAAAGGTGAGTTGGGGTGCTGCATAAAACCAGAGATTGAAATGAGCACAGATAAAGTTCCTTAAGCCAAATATGGAATAGACAAGAGCTACTCCTTGCTCAACGAAATGGACTCAACACCCCATATTAAATGCCTAAGAGTGTACCTGACTAGGAAGTATCTTAAAACCTATGGATTGCTATGTCTCTGAAAGAGAATCAAGTGTGTGTACAGGGGCATAAACGCAGCAGTGATAGGATTGGAGAGGTTCGGTGAGCAAATGAAGACCCTTTGAAGTCATATTGCATGGTACCCATTCCACGGGTCTCAACTCTCCAGGTTTAAGGTATTCTTCCTTCAGCTAAAACATGCATGTGGAACCCAGAGTATGATCAACCGTGTGATCGGGAGACGTGTTCCAATATGTCTCAGTTTTCGTCCCCTGGTACTCGGGTGCAACATTCCAGACGCTTTACTAACACTCTCCCGACTTGGAGAGTCAGTGCCTTTAACCTCCTGTTTGGCCCAGTTTGCAATTTCTGCGGAAGATGAACAGGAATAGGGAGAACCAATGACAGACTAGCTGGAGGTGTCTGGACGGGCAAATTTAACTCTCATTTCCCACCAGGAAGAGGAATTAACCAAAGGCTCAGCGTGCCGTGCCGGAACCAGATTAGGGCCTGAAGCCATCCTGCGGTGTTGCGGCCAGCTCACGAGAAAGCGAGTTGAAGAAAGGAGCTCAGGGGCACTGTAATTCACAAACCTGCAGAGTTATAAATGACAGCTATCGTCCAAAAATATACTGAAGTAAGGCTGCCAAGAGGACTTGAAAGCGGGGCAGAATTGCAGGAAACCGATTTCAGGAGGTAGACTGGAATTGCATTTAAAGCATAGGAAAAGAGGCAGAACGTCCACAATGATGCACTTGGCCAAAAAGGGCGTATGCGTTTTTTCCTGAATATATTCAGGAAAAAACGCATACGCCCTTTTTGGCCAACCAAGCAAGCTTGCAAAGGAAATCTGCACTACAATGAAGTCTCACTTCCCCCCGGTCAAAAGGGCCATCTGAAAAAAGTGTAAAATCCAGAAAGGCAGGACAGGCCATGGAGAACTGGGAGCCTTGTTATGCTGATGGGCGGGATGTAAATTGCCAACAGTCACTCGGGAGAAGTGTATGGTGTTTCCTGAAACATCTAAAAAACAAAGCAACAGAGCCTAGGGCACTTCCACTTATGGTCCTATAGCTTAGGGAAATTAAAATCAAAAAGACACAGCCACCCCAAAGGTTGGGACGGCTCTGTTTACAAGAACCTGGTTTACGGTACAAGTTCAATATCGCAGAAAGTGAAAAATGGATAAAGAAGTTGTGGTACTTACGTACAATGCAGTATCACTCAGCAATGAAATCTATGTCATCAGGCCCGTAGCAGCATAATGAGTGGATTCAGGTACGATGATTCTAACTGAAATAAGTCACACAGGAAAAGAAACATCATAAGATATCACTAATACACGGAATGTAACCTTGGCTACACAGGAACTGAATTACAAAACAGAACAGGGTCTCAAATTTAGAAACCCAACTTATGCTTGCTTAAGGGGAAAGGTGAGTTGGGGTGCTGCATAAAACCAGAGATTGAAATGAGCACAGATAAAGTTCCTTAAGCCAAATATGGAATAGACAAGAGCTACTCCTTGCTCAACGAAATGGACTCAACACCCCATATTAAATGCCTAAGAGTGTTCCTGACTAGGAAGTATCTTAAAACCTATGGATTGCTATGTCTCTGAAAGAGAATCAAGTGTGTGTACAGGGGCATAAACGCAGCAGTGATAGGATTGGAGAGGTTCGGTGAGCAAATGAAGACCCTTTGAAGTCATATTGCATGGTACCCATTCCACGGGTCTCAACTCTCCAGGTTTAAGGTATTCTTCCTTCAGCTAAAACATGCATGTGGAACCCAGAGTATGATCAACCGTGTGATCGGGAGACGTGTTCCAATATGTCTCAGTTTTCGTCCCCTGGTACTCGGGTGCAACATTCCAGACGCTTTACTAACACTCTCCCGACTTGGAGAGTCAGTGCCTTTAACCTCCTGTTTGGCCCAGTTTGCAATTTCTGCGGAAGATGAACAGGAATAGGGAGAACCAATGACAGACTAGCTGGAGGTGTCTGGACGGGCAAATTTAACTCTCCTTTCCCACCAGGAAGAGGAATTAACCAAAGGCTCAGCGTGCCGTGCCGGAACCAGATTAGGGCCTGAAGCCATCATGTGGTGTTGCGGCCAGCTCACGAGAAAGCGACTTGAAGAAAGGAGCTCAGGGGCACTGTAATTCACAAACCTGCAGAGTTATAAATGACAGCTATCGTCCAAAAATATACTGAAGTAAGGCTGCCAAGAGGACTTGAACTTGGGGCAGAATTGCAGGAAACCGATTTCAGGAGGTAGACTGGAATTGCATTGAAAGCATAGGAAAAGAGGCAGAACGTCCACAATGATGCACTTGGCCAAAAAGGGCGTATGCGTTTTTTCCTGAATATATTCAGGAAAAAACGCATACGCCCTTTTTGGCCAACCAAGCAAGCTTGCAAAGGAAATCTGCACTACAATGAAGTCTCACTTCCCCCCGGTCAAAAGGGCCATCTGAAAAAAGTGTAAAATCCAGAAAGGCAGGACAGGCCATGGAGAACTGGGAGCCTTGTTATGCTGATGGGCGGGATGTCAATTGCCAACAGCCACTCGGGAGAAGTGTATGGTGTTTCCTGAAACATCTAAAAAACAAAGCAACAGAGCCTAGGGCACTTCCACTTATGGTCCTATAGCTTAGGGAAATTAAAATCAAAAAGACACAGCCACCCCAAAGGTTGGGACGGCTCTGTTTACAAGAACCTGGTTTACGGTACAAGTTCAATATCGCAGAAAGTGAAAAATGGATAAAGAAGTTGTGGTACTTACGTACAATGCAGTATCACACAGCAATGAAATCTATGTCATCAGGCCCGTAGCAGCATAATGAGTGTATTCAGGTACGATGATTCTAACTGAAATAAGTCACACAGGAAAAGAAACATCATAAGATATCACTAATACACGGAATGTAAACTTGGCTACACAGGAACTGAATTACAAAACAGAACAGGGTCTCAAATTTAGAAAACCAACTTATGCTTGCTTAAGGGGAAAGGTGAGTTGGGGTGCTGCATAAAACCAGAGATTGAAATGAGCACAGATAAAGTTCCTTAAGCCAAATATGGAATAGACAAGAGCTACTCCTTGCTCAACGAAATGGACTCAACACCCCATATTAAATGCCTAAGAGTGTACCTGACTAGGAAGTATCTTAAAACCTATGGATTGCTATGTCTCTGAAAGAGAATCAAGTGTGTGTACAGGGGCATAAACGCAGCAGTGATAGGATTGGAGAGGTTCGGTGAGCAAATGAAGACCCTTTGAAGTCATATTGCATGGTACCCATTCCACGGGTCTCAACTCTCCAGGTTTAAGGTATTCTTCCTTCAGCTAAAACATGCATGTGGAACCCAGAGTATGATCAACCGTGTGATCGGGAGACGTGTTCCAATATGTGTCAGTTTTCGTCCCCTGGTACTCGGGTGCAACATTCCAGACGCTTTACTAACACTCTCCCGACTTGGAGAGTCAGTGCCTTTAACCTCCTGTTTGGCCCAGTTTGCAATTTCTGCGGAAGATGAACAGGAATAGGGAGAACCAATGACAGACTAGCTGGAGGTGTCTGGACGGGCAAATTTAACTCTCATTTCCCACCAGGAAGAGGAATTAACCAAAGGCTCAGCGTGCCGTGCCGGAACCAGATTAGGGCCTGAAGCCATCCTGCGGTGTTGCGGCCAGCTCACGAGAAAGCGACTTGAAGAAAGGAGCTCAGGGGCACTGTAATTCACAAACCTGCAGAGTTATAAATGACAGCTATCGTCCAAAAATATACTGAAGTAAGGCTGCCAAGAGGACTTGAACTTGGGGCAGAATTGCAGGAAACCGATTTCAGGAGGTAGACTGGAATTGCATTTAAAGCATAGGAAAAGAGGCAGAACGTCCACAATGATGCACTTGGCCAAAAAGGGCGTATGCGTTTTTTCCTGAATATATTCAGGAAAAAACGCATACGCCCTTTTTGGCCAACCAAGCAAGCTTGCAAAGGAAATCTGCACTACAATGAAGTCTCACTTCCCCCCGGTCAAAAGGGCCATCTGAAAAAAGTGTAAAATCCAGAAAGGCAGGACAGGCCATGGAGAACTGGGAGCCTTGTTATGCTGATGGGCGGGATGTAAATTGCCAACAGCCACTCGGGAGAAGTGTATGGTGTTTCCTGAAACATCTAAAAAACAAAGCAACAGAGCCTAGGGCACTTCCACTTATGGTCCTATAGCTTAGGGAAATTAAAATCAAAAAGACACAGCCACCCCAAAGGTTGGGACGGCTCTGTTTACAAGAACCTGGTTTACGGTACAAGTTCAATATCGCAGAAAGTGAAAAATGGATAAAGAAGTTGTGGTACTTACGTACAATGCAATATCACTCAGCAATGAAATCTATGTCATCAGGCCCGTAGCAGCATAATGAGTGGATTCAGGTACGATGATTCTAACTGAAATAAGTCACACAGAAAAAGAAACATCATAAGATATCACTAATACACGGAATGTAAACTTGGCTACACAGGAACTGAATTACAAAACAGAACAGGGTCTCAAATTTAGAAACCCAACTTATGCTTGCTTAAGGGGAAAGGTGAGTTGGGGTGCTGCATAAAACCAGAGATTGAAATGAGCACAGATAAAGTTCCTTAAGCCAAATATGGAATAGACAAGAGCTACTCCTTGCTCAACGAAATGGACTCAACACCCCATATTAAATGCCTAAGAGTGTACCTGACTAGGAAGTATCTTAAAACCTATGGATTGCTATGTCTCCGAAAGAGAATCAAGTGTGTGTACAGGGGCATAAACGCAGCAGTGATAGGATTGGAGAGGTTCGGTGAGCAAATGAAGACCCTTTGAAGTCATATTGCATGGTACCCATTCCACGGGTCTCAACTCTCCAGGTTTAAGGTATTCTTCCTTCAGCTAAAACATGCATGTGGAACCCAGAGTATGATCAACCGTGTGATCGGGAGACGTGTTCCAATATGTGTCAGTTTTCGTCCCCTGGTACTCGGGTGCAACATTCCAGACGCTTTACTAACACTCTCCCGACTTGGAGAGTCAGTGCCTTTAACCTCCTGTTTGGCCCAGTTTGCAATTTCTGCGGAAGATGAACAGGAATAGGGAGAACCAATGACAGACTAGCTGGAGGTGTCTGGACGGGCAAATTTAACTCTCATTTCCCACCAGGAAGAGGAATTAACCAAAGGCTCAGCGTGCCGTGCCGGAACCAGATTAGGGCCTGAAGCCATCCTGCGGTGTTGCGGCCAGCTCACGAGAAAGCGACTTGAAGAAAGGAGCTCAGGGGCACTGTAATTCACAAACCTGCAGAGTTATAAATGACAGCTATCGTCCAAAAATATACTGAAGTAAGGCTGCCAAGAGGACTTGAAAGCGGGGCAGAATTGCAGGAAACCGATTTCAGGAGGTAGACTGGAATTGCATTGAAAGCATAGGAAAAGAGGCAGAACGTCCACAATGATGCACTTGGCCAAAAAGGGCGTATGCGTTTTTTCCTGAATATATTCAGGAAAAAACGCATACGCCCTTTTTGGCCAACCAAGCAAGCTTGCAAAGGAAATCTGCACTACAATGAAGTCTCACTTCCCCCCGGTCAAAAGGGCCATCTGAAAAAAGTGTAAAATCCAGAAAGGCAGGACAGGCCATGGAGAACTGGGAGCCTTGTTATGCTGATGGGCGGGATGTAAATTGCCAACAGCCACTCGGGAGAAGTGTATGGTGTTTCCTGAAACATCTAAAAAACAAAGCAACAGAGCCTAGGGCACTTCCACTTATGGTCCTATAGCTTAGGGAAATTAAAATCAAAAGACACAGCCACCCCAAAGGTTGGGACGGCTCTGTTTACAAGAACCTGGTTTACGGTACAAGTTCAATATCGCAGAAAGTGAAAAATGGATAAAGAAGTTGTGGTACTTACGTACAATGCAGTATCACTCAGCAATGAAATCTATGTCATCAGGCCCGTAGCAGCATAATGAGTGGATTCAGGTACGATGATTCTAACTGAAATAAGTCACACAGGAAAAGAAACATCATAAGATATCACTAATACACGGAATGTAAACTTGGCTACACAGGAACTGAATTCCAAAACAGAACAGGGTCTCAAATTTAGAAACCCAACTTATGCTTGCTTAAGGGGAAAGGTGAGTTGGGGTGCTGCATAAAACCAGAGATTGAAATGAGCACAGGTAAAGTTCCTTAAGCCAAATATGGAATAGACAAGAGCTACTCCTTGCTCAACGAAATGGACTCAACACCCCATATTAAATGCCTAAGAGTGTACCTGACTAGGAAGTATCTTAAAACCTATGGATTGCTATGTCTCTGAAAGAGAATCAAGTGTGTGTACAGGGGCATAAACGCAGCAGTGATAGGATTCGAGAGATTTGGTGAGCAAATGAAGACCCTTTGAAGTCATATTGCATGGTACCCATTCCACGGGTCTCAACTCTCCAGGTTTAAGGTATTCTTCCTTCAGCTAAAACATGCATGTGGAACCCAGAGTATGATCAACCGTGTGATCGGGAGACGTGTTCCAATATGTGTCAGTTTTCGTCCCCTGGTACTCGGGTGCAACATTCCAGACGCTTTACTAACACTCTCCCGACTTGGAGAGTCAGTGCCTTTAACCTCCTGTTTGGCCCAGTTTGCAATTTCTGCGGAAGATGAACAGGAATAGGGAGAACCAATGACAGACTAGCTGGAGGTGTCTGGACGGGCAAATTTAACTCTCATTTCCCACCAGGAAGAGGAATTAACCAAAGGCTCAGCGTGCCGTGCCGGAACCAGATTAGGGCCTGAAGCCATCCTGCGGTGTTGTGGCCAGCTCACGAGAAAGCGAGTTGAAGAAAGGAGCTCAGGGGCACTGTAATTCACAAACCTGCAGAGTTATAAATGACAGCTATCGTCCAAAAATATACTGAAGTAAGGCTGCCAAGAGGACTTGAAAGCGGGGCAGAATTGCAGGAAACCGATTTCAGGAGGTAGACTGGAATTGCATTTAAAGCATAGGAAAAGAGGCAGAACGTCCACAATGATGCACTTGGCCAAAAAGGGCGTATGCGTTTTTTCCTGAATATATTCAGGAAAAAACGCATACGCCCTTTTTGGCCAACCAAGCAAGCTTGCAAAGGAAATCTGCACTACAATGAAGTCTCACTTCCCCCCGGTCAAAAGGGCCATCTGAAAAAAGTGTAAAATCCAGAAAGGCAGGACAGGCCATGGAGAACTGGGAGCCTTGTTATGCTGATGGGCGGGATGTAAATTGCCAACAGCCACTCGGGAGAAGTGTATGGTGTTTCCTGAAACATCTAAAAAACAAAGCAACAGAGCCTAGGGCACTTCCACTTATGGTCCTATAGCTTAGGGAAATTAAAATCAAAAGACACAGCCACCCCAAAGGTTGGGACGGCTCTGTTTACAAGAACCTGGTTTACGGTACAAGTTCAATATCGCAGAAAGTGAAAAATGGATAAAGAAGTTGTGGTACTTACGTACAATGCAATATCACTCAGCAATGAAATCTATGTCATCAGGCCCGTAGCAGCATAATGAGTGGATTCAGGTATGATGATTCTAACTGAAATAAGTCACACAGAAAAAGAAACATCATAAGATATCACTAATACACGGAATGTAAACTTGGCTACACAGGAACTGAATTACAAAACAGAACAGGGTCTCAAATTTAGAAACCCAACTTATGCTTGCTTAAGGGGAAAGGTGAGTTGGGGTGCTGCATAAAACCAGAGATTGAAATGAGCACAGATAAAGTTCCTTAAGCCAAATATGGAATAGACAAGAGCTACTCCTTGCTCAACGAAATGGACTCAACACCCCATATTAAATGCCTAAGAGTGTACCTGACTAGGAAGTATCTTAAAACCTATGGATTGCTATGTCTCTGAAAGAGAATCAAGTGTGTGTACAGGGGCATAAACGCAGCAGTGATAGGATTGGAGAGGTTCGGTGAGCAAATGAAGACCCTTTGAAGTCATATTGCATGGTACCCATTCCACGGGTCTCAACTCTCCAGGTTTAAGGTATTCTTCCTTCAGCTAAAACATGCATGTGGAACCCAGAGTATGATCAACCGTGTGATCGGGAGACGTGTTCCAATATGTGTCAGTTTTCGTCCCCTGGTACTCGGGTGCAACATTCCAGACGCTTTACTAACACTCTCCCGACTTGGAGAGTCAGTGCCTTTAACCTCCTGTTTGGCCCAGTTTGCAATTTCTGCGGAAGATGAACAGGAATAGGGAGAACCAATGACAGACTAGCTGGAGGTGTCTGGACGGGCAAATTTAACTCTCATTTCCCACCAGGAAGAGGAATTAACCAAAGGCTCAGCGTGCCGTGCCGGAACCAGATTAGGGCCTGAAGCCATCCTGCGGTGTTGTGGCCAGCTCACGAGAAAGCGAGTTGAAGAAAGGAGCTCAGGGGCACTGTAATTCACAAACCTGCAGAGTTATAAATGACAGCTATCGTCCAAAAATATACTGAAGTAAGGCTGCCAAGAGGACTTGAAAGCGGGGCAGAATTGCAGGAAACCGATTTCAGGAGGTAGACTGGAATTGCATTTAAAGCATAGGAAAAGAGGCAGAACGTCCACAATGATGCACTTGGCCAAAAAGGGCGTATGCGTTTTTTCCTGAATATATTCAGGAAAAAACGCATACGCCCTTTTTGGCCAACCAAGCAAGCTTGCAAAGGAAATCTGCACTACAATGAAGTCTCACTTCCCCCCGGTCAAAAGGGCCATCTGAAAAAAGTGTAAAATCCAGAAAGGCAGGACAGGCCATGGAGAACTGGGAGCCTTGTTATGCTGATGGGCGGGATGTAAATTGCCAACAGCCACTCGGGAGAAGTGTATGGTGTTTCCTGAAACATCTAAAAAACAAAGCAACAGAGCCTAGGGCACTTCCACTTATGGTCCTATAGCTTAGGGAAATTAAAATCAAAAGACACAGCCACCCCAAAGGTTGGGACGGCTCTGTTTACAAGAACCTGGTTTACGGTACAAGTTCAATATCGCAGAAAGTGAAAAATGGATAAAGAAGTTGTGGTACTTACGTACAATGCAATATCACTCAGCAATGAAATCTATGTCATCAGGCCCGTAGCAGCATAATGAGTGGATTCAGGTATGATGATTCTAACTGAAATAAGTCACACAGAAAAAGAAACATCATAAGATATCACTAATACACGGAATGTAAACTTGGCTACACAGGAACTGAATTACAAAACAGAACAGGGTCTCAAATTTAGAAACCCAACTTATGCTTGCTTAAGGGGAAAGGTGAGTTGGGGTGCTGCATAAAACCAGAGATTGAAATGAGCACAGATAAAGTTCCTTAAGCCAAATATGGAATAGACAAGAGCTACTCCTTGCTCAACGAAATGGACTCAACACCCCATATTAAATGCCTAAGAGTGTACCTGACTAGGAAGTATCTTAAAACCTATGGATTGCTATGTCTCTGAAAGAGAATCAAGTGTGTGTACAGGGGCATAAACGCAGCAGTGATAGGATTGGAGAGGTTCGGTGAGCAAATGAAGACCCTTTGAAGTCATATTGCATGGTACCCATTCCACGGGTCTCAACTCTCCAGGTTTAAGGTATTCTTCCTTCAGCTAAAACATGCATGTGGAACCCAGAGTATGATCAACCGTGTGATCGGGAGACGTGTTCCAATATGTCTCAGTTTTCGTCCCCTGGTACTCGGGTGCAACATTCCAGACGCTTTACTAACACTCTCCCGACTTGGAGAGTCAGTGCCTTTAACCTCCTGTTTGGCCCAGTTTGCAATTTCTGCGGAAGATGAACAGGAATAGGGAGAACCAATGACAGACTAGCTGGAGGTGTCTGGACGGGCAAATTTAACTCTCATTTCCCACCAGGAAGAGGAATTAACCAAAGGCTCAGCGTGCCGTGCCGGAACCAGATTAGGGCCTGAAGCCATCCTGCGGTGTTGCGGCCAGCTCACGAGAAAGCGAGTTGAAGAAAGGAGCTCAGGGGCACTGTAATTCACAAACCTGCAGAGTTATAAATGACAGCTATCGTCCAAAAATATACTGAAGTAAGGCTGCCAAGAGGACTTGAAAGCGGGGCAGAATTGCAGGAAACCGATTTCAGGAGGTAGACTGGAATTGCATTGAAAGCATAGGAAAAGAGGCAGAACGTCCACAATGATGCACTTGGCCAAAAAGGGCGTATGCGTTTTTTCCTGAATATATTCAGGAAAAAACGCATACGCCCTTTTTGGCCAACCAAGCAAGCTTGCAAAGGAAATCTGCACTACAATGAAGTCTCACTTCCCCCCGGTCAAAAGGGCCATCTGAAAAAAGTGTAAAATCCAGAAAGGCAGGAGAGGCCATGGAGAACTGGGAGCCTTGTTATGCTGATGGGCGGGATGTAAATTGCCAACAGCCACTCGGGAGAAGTGTATGGTGTTTCCTAAAACATCTAAAAAACAAAGCAACAGAGCCTAGGGCACTTCCACTTATGGTCCTATAGCTTAGGGAAATTAAAATCAAAAGACACAGCCACCCCAAAGGTTGGGACGGCTCTGTTTACAAGAACCTGGTTTACGGTACAAGTTCAATATCGCAGAAAGTGAAAAATGGATAAAGAAGTTGTGGTACTTACGTACAATGCAATATCACTCAGCAATGAAATCTATGTCATCAGGCCCGTAGCAGCATAATGAGTGGATTCAGGTACTATGATTCTAACTGAAATAAGTCACACAGAAAAAGAAACATAATAAGATATCACTAATACACGGAATGTAACCTTGGCTACACAGGAACTGAATTACAAAACAGAACAGGGTCTCAAATTTAGAAACCCAACTTATGCTTGCTTAAGGGGAAAGGTGAGTTGGGGTGCTGCATAAAACCAGAGATTGAAATGAGCACAGATAAAGTTCCTTAAGCCAAATATGGAATAGACAAGAGCTACTCCTTGCTCAACGAAATGGACTCAACACCCCATATTAAATGCCTAAGAGTGTACCTGACTAGGAAGTATCTTAAAACCTATGGATTGCTATGTCTCCGAAAGAGAATCAAGTGTGTGTACAGGGGCATAAACGCAGCAGTGATAGGATTGGAGAGGTTCGGTGAGCAAATGAAGACCCTTTGAAGTCATATTGCATGGTACCCATTCCACGGGTCTCAACTCTCCAGGTTTAAGGTATTCTTCCTTCAGCTAAAACATGCATGTGGAACCCAGAGTATGATCAACCGTGTGATCGGGAGACGTGTTCCAATATGTGTCAGTTTTCGTCCCCTGGTACTCGGGTGCAACATTCCAGACGCTTTACTAACACTCTCCCGACTTGGAGAGTCAGTGCCTTTAACCTCCTGTTTGGCCCAGTTTGCAATTTCTGCGGAAGATGAACAGGAATAGGGAGAACCAATGACAGACTAGCTGGAGGTGTCTGGACGGGCAAATTTAACTCTCATTTCCCACCAGGAAGAGGAATTAACCAAAGGCTCAGCGTGCCGTGCCGGAACCAGAATAGGGCCTGAAGCCATCCTGCGGTGTTGTGGCCAGCTCACGAGAAAGCGAGTTGAAGAAAGGAGCTCAGGGGCACTGTAATTCACAAACCTGCAGAGTTATAAATGACAGCTATCGTCCAAAAATATACTGAAGTAAGGCTGCCAAGAGGACTTGAAAGCGGGGCAGACTTGCAGGAAACCGATTTCAGGAGGTAGACTGGAATTGCATTTAAAGCATAGGAAAAGAGGCAGAACGTCCACAATGATGCACTTGGCCAAAAAGGGCGTATGCGTTTTTTCCTGAATATATTCAGGAAAAAACGCATACGCCCTTTTTGGCCAACCAAGCAAGCTTGCAAAGGAAATCTGCACTACAATGAAGTCTCACTTCCCCCCGGTCAAAAGGGCCATCTGAAAAAAGTGTAAAATCCAGAAAGGCAGGACAGGCCATGGAGAACTGGGAGCCTTGTTATGCTGATGGGCGGGATGTAAATTGCCAACAGCCACTCGGGAGAAGTGTATGGTGTTTCCTGAAACATCTAAAAAACAAAGCAACAGAGCCTAGGGCACTTCCACTTATGGTCCTATAGCTTAGGGAAATTAAAATCAAAAGACACAGCCACCCCAAAGGTTGGGACGGCTCTGTTTACAAGAACCTGGTTTACGGTACAAGTTCAATATCGCAGAAAGTGAAAAATGGATAAAGAAGTTGTGGTACTTACGTACAATGCAATATCACTCAGCAATGAAATCTATGTCATCAGGCCCGTAGCAGCATAATGAGTGGATTCAGGTACTATGATTCTAACTGAAATAAGTCACACAGAAAAAGAAACATCATAAGATATCACTAATACACGGAATGTAACCTTGGCTACACAGGAACTGAATTACAAAACAGAACAGGGTCTCAAATTTAGAAACCCAACTTATGCTTGCTTAAGGGGAAAGGTGAGTTGGGGTGCTGCATAAAACCAGAGATTGAAATGAGCACAGATAAAGTTCCTTAAGCCAAATATGGAATAGACAAGAGCTACTCCTTGCTCAACGAAATGGACTCAACACCCCATATTAAATGCCTAAGAGTGTACCTGACTAGGAAGTATCTTAAAACCTATGGATTGCTATGTCTCCGAAAGAGAATCAAGTGTGTGTACAGGGGCATAAACGCAGCAGTGATAGGATTGGAGAGGTTCGGTGAGCAAATGAAGACCCTTTGAAGTCATATTGCATGGTACCCATTCCACGGGTCTCAACTCTCCAGGTTTAAGGTATTCTTCCTTCAGCTAAAACATGCATGTGGAACCCAGAGTATGATCAACCGTGTGATCGGGAGACGTGTTCCAATATGTGTCAGTTTTCGTCCCCTGGTACTCGGGTGCAACATTCCAGACGCTTTACTAACACTCTCCCGACTTGGAGAGTCAGTGCCTTTAACCTCCTGTTTGGCCCAGTTTGCAATTTCTGCGGAAGATGAACAGGAATAGGGAGAACCAATGAGAGACTAGCTGGAGGTGTCTGGACGGGCAAATTTAACTCTCATTTCCCACCAGGAAGAGGAATTAACCAAAGGCTCAGCGTGCCGTGCCGGAACCAGATTAGGGCCTGAAGCCATCCTGCGGTGTTGCGGCCAGCTCACGAGAGAGCGAGTTGAAGAAAGGAGCTCAGGGGCACTGTAATTCACAAACCTGCAGAGTTATAAATGACAGCTATCGTCCAAAAATATACTGAAGTAAGGCTGCCAAGAGGACTTGAAAGCGGGGCAGAATTTCAGGAAACCGATTTCAGGAGGTAGACTGGAATTGCATTTAAAGCATAGGAAAAGAGGCAGAACGTCCACAATGATGCACTTGGCCAAAAAGGGCGTATGCGTTTTTTCCTGAATATATTCAGGAAAAAACGCATACGCCCTTTTTGGCCAACCAAGCAAGCTTGCAAAGGAAATCTGCACTACAATGAAGTCTCACTTCCCCCCGGTCAAAAGGGCCATCTGAAAAAAGTGTAAAATCCAGAAAGGCAGGACAGGCCATGGAGAACTGGGAGCCTTGTTATGCTGATGGGCGGGATGTAAATTGCCAACAGCCACTCGGGAGAAGTGTATGGTGTTTCCTGAAACATCTGAAAAACAAAGCAACAGAGCCTAGGGCACTTCCACTTATGGTCCTATAGCTTAGGGAAATTAAAATCAAAAGACACAGCCACCCCAAAGGTTGGGACGGCTCTGTTTACAAGAACCTGGTTTACGGTACAAGTTCAATATCGCAGAAAGTGAAAAATGGATAAAGAAGTTGTGGTACTTACGTACAATGCAGTATCACTCAGCAATGAAATCTATGTCATCAGGCCCGTAGCAGCATAATGAGTGGATTCAGGTACGATGATTCTAACTGAAATAAGTCACACAGAAAAAGAAACATCATAAGATATCACTAATACACGGAATGTAAACTTGGCTACACAGGAACTGAATTACAAAACAGAACAGGGTCTCAAATTTAGAAAACCAACTTATGCTTGCTTAAGGGGAAAGGTGAGTTGGGGTGCTGCATAAAACCAGAGATTGAAATGAGCACAGATAAAGTTTCTTAAGCCAAATATGGAATAGACAAGAGCTACTCCTTGCTCAACGAAATGGACTCAACACCCCATATTAAATGCCTAAGAGTGTACCTGACTAGGAAGTATCTTAAAACCTATGGATTGCTATGTCTCTGAAAGAGAATCAAGTGTGTGTACAGGGGCATAAACGCAGCAGTGATAGGATTGGAGAGGTTCGGTGAGCAAATGAAGACCCTTTGAAGTCATATTGCATGGTACCCATTCCACGGGTCTCAACTCTCCAGGTTTAAGGTATTCTTCCTTCAGCTAAAACATGCATGTGGAACCCAGAGTATGATCAACCGTGTGATCGGGAGACGTGTTCCAATATGTCTCAGTTTTCGTCCCCTGGTACTCGGGTGCAACATGCCAGACGCTTTACTAACACTCTCCCGACTTGGAGAGTCAGTGCCTTTAACCTCCTGTTTGGCCCAGTTTGCAATTTCTGCGGAAGATGAACAGGAATAGGGAGAACCAATGAGAGACTAGCTGGAGGTGTCTGGACGGGCAAATTTAACTCTCATTTCCCACCAGGAAGAGGAATTAACCAAAGGCTCAGCGTGCCGTGCCGGAACCAGATTAGGGCCTGAAGCCATCCTGCGGTGTTGCGGCCAGCTCACGAGAAAGTGAGTTGAAGAAAGGAGCTCAGGGGCACTGTAATTCACAAACCTGCAGAGTTATAAATGACAGCTATCGTCCAAAAATATACTGAAGTAAGGCTGCCAAGAGGACTTGAAAGCGGGGCAGAATTGCAGGAAACCGATTTCAGGAGGTAGACTGGAATTGCATTTAAAGCATAGGAAAAGAGGCAGAACGTCCACAATGATGCACTTGGCCAAAAAGGGCGTATGCGTTTTTTCCTGAATATATTCAGGAAAAAACGCATACGCCCTTTTTGGCCAACCAAGCAAGCTTGCAAAGGAAATCTGCACTACAATGAAGTCTCACTTCCCCCCGGTCAAAAGAGCCATCTGAAAAAAGTGTAAAATCCAGAAAGGCAGGACAGGCCATGGAGAACTGGGAGCCTTGTTATGCTGATGGGCGGCATGTAAATGGCCAACAGCCACTCGGGAGAAGTGTATGGTGTTTCCTGAAACATCTAAAAAACAAAGCAACAGAGCCTAGGGCACTTCCACTTATGGTCCTATAGCTTAGGGAAATTAAAATCAAAAAGACACAGCCACCCCAAAGGTTGGGACGGCTCTGTTTACAAGAACCTGGTTTACGGTACAAGTTCAATATCGCAGAAAGTGAAAAATGGATAAAGAAGTTGTGGTACTTACGTACAATGCAGTATCACTCAGCAATGAAATCTATGTCATCAGGCCCGTAGCAGCATAATGAGTGGATTCAGGTACGATGATTCTAACTGAAATAAGTCACACAGGAAAAGAAACATCATAAGATATCACTAATACACGGAATGTAACCTTGGCTACACAGGAACTGAATTACAAAACAGAACAGGGTCTCAAATTTAGAAAACCAACTTATGCTTGCTTAAGGGGAAAGGTGAGTTGGGGTGCTGCATAAAACCAGAGATTGAAATGAGCACAGATAAAGTTCCTTAAGCCAAATATGGAATAGACAAGAGCTACTCCTTGCTCAACGAAATGGACTCAACACCCCATATTAAATGCCTAAGAGTGTACCTGACTAGGAAGTATCTTAAAACCTATGGATTGCTATGTCTCTGAAAGAGAATCAAGTGTGTGTACAGGGGCATAAACGCAGCAGTGATAGGATTGGAGAGGTTCGGTGAGCAAATGAAGACCCTTTGAAGTCATATTGCATGGTACCCATTCCACGGGTCTCAACTCTCCAGGTTTAAGGTATTCTTCCTTCAGCTAAAACATGCATGTGGAACCCAGAGTATGATCAACCGTGTGATCGGGAGACGTGTTCCAATATGTGTCAGTTTTCGTCCCCTGGTACTCGGGTGCAACATTCCAGACGCTTTACTAACACTCTCCCGACTTGGAGAGTCAGTGCCTTTAACCTCCTGTTTGGCCCAGTTTGCAATTTCTGCGGAAGATGAACAGGAATAGGGAGAACCAATGACAGACTAGCTGGAGGTGTCTGGACGGGCAAATTTAACTCTCATTTCCCACCAGGAAGAGGAATTAACCAAAGGCTCAGCGTGCCGTGCCGGAACCAGATTAGGGCCTGAAGCCATCCTGCGGTGTTGCGGCCAGCTCACGAGAAAGCGACTTGAAGAAAGGAGCTCAGGGGCACTGTAATTCACAAACCTGCAGAGTTATAAATGACAGCTATCGTCCAAAAATATACTGAAGTAAGGCTGCCAAGAGGACTTGAAAGCGGGGCAGAATTGCAGGAAACCGATTTCAGGAGGTAGACTGGAATTGCATTGAAAGCATAGGAAAAGAGGCAGAACGTCCACAATGATGCACTTGGCCAAAAAGGGCGTATGCGTTTTTTCCTGAATATATTCAGGAAAAAACGCATATGCCCTTTTTGGCCAACCAAGCAAGCTTGCAAAGGAAATCTGCACTACAATGAAGTCTCACTTCCCCCCGGTCAAAAGGGCCATCTGAAAAAAGTGTAAAATCCAGAAAGGCAGGACAGGCCATGGAGAACTGGGAGCCTTGTTATGCTGATGGGCGGGATGTAAATTGCCAACAGCCACTCGGGAGAAGTGTATGGTGTTTCCTGAAACATCTAAAAAACAAAGCAACAGAGCCTAGGGCACTTCCACTTATGGTCCTATAGCTTAGGGAAATTAAAATCAAAAAGACACAGCCACCCCAAAGGTTGGGACGGCTCTGTTTACAAGAACCTGGTTTACGGTACAAGTTCAATATCGCAGAAAGTGAAAAATGGATAAAGAAGTTGTGGTACTTACGTACAATGCAGTATCACTCAGCAATGAAATCTATGTCATCAGGCCCGTAGCAGCATAATGAGTGGATTCAGGTACGATGATTCTAACTGAAATAAGTCACACAGGAAAAGAAACATCATAAGATATCACTAATACACGGAATGTAACCTTGGCTACACAGGAACTGAATTACAAAACAGAACAGGGTCTCAAATTTAGAAACCCAACTTATGCTTGCTTAAGGGGAAAGGTGAGTTGGGGTGCTGCATAAAACCAGAGATTGAAATGAGCACAGATAAAGTTCCTTAAGCCAAATATGGAATAGACAAGAGCTACTCCTTGCTCAACGAAATGGACTCAACACCCCATATTAAATGCCTAAGAGTGTACCTGACTAGGAAGTATCTTAAAACCTATGGATTGCTATGTCTCTGAAAGAGAATCAAGTGTGTGTACAGGGGCATAAACGCAGCAGTGATAGGATTGGAGAGGTTCGGTGAGCAAATGAAGACCCTTTGAAGTCATATTGCATGGTACCCATTCCACGGGTCTCAACTCTCCAGGTTTAAGGTATTCTTCCTTCAGCTAAAACATGCATGTGGAACCCAGAGTATGATCAACCGTGTGATCGGGAGACGTGTTCCAATATGTCTCAGTTTTCGTCCCCTGGTACTCGGGTGCAACATTCCAGACGCTTTACTAACACTCTCCCGACTTGGAGAGTCAGTGCCTTTAACCTCCTGTTTGGCCCAGTTTGCAATTTCTGTGGAAGATGAACAGGAATAGGGAGAACCAATGACAGACTAGCTGGAGGTGTCTGGACGGGCAAATTTAACTCTCCTTTCCCACCAGGAAGAGGAATTAACCAAAGGCTCAGCGTGCCGTGCCGGAACCAGATTAGGGCCTGAAGCCATCCTGCGGTGTTGCGGCCAGCTCACGAGAAAGCGAGTTGAAGAAAGGAGCTCAGGGGCACTGTAATTCACAAACCTGCAGAGTTATAAATGACAGCTATCGTCCAAAAATATACTGAAGTAAGGCTGCCAAGAGGACTTGAAAGCGGGGCAGAATTGCAGGAAACCGATTTCAGGAGGTAGACTGGAATTGCATTTAAAGCATAGGAAAAGAGGCAGAACGTCCACAATGATGCACTTGGCCAAAAAGGGCGTATGCGTTTTTTCCTGAATATATTCAGGAAAAAACGCATACGCCCTTTTTGGCCAACCAAGCAAGCTTGCAAAGGAAATCTGCACTACAATGAAGTCTCACTTCCCCCCGGTCAAAAGGGCCATCTGAAAAAAGTGTAAAATCCAGAAAGGCAGGACAGGCCATGGAGAACTGGGAGCCTTGTTATGCTGATGGGCGGGATGTAAATTGCCAACAGCCACTCGGGAGAAGTGTATGGTGTTTCCTGAAACATCTAAAAAACAAAGCAACAGAGCCTAGGGCACTTCCACTTATGGTCCTATAGCTTAGGGAAATTAAATTCAAAAGACACAGCCACCCCAAAGGTTGGGACGGCTCTGTTTACAAGAACCTGGTTTACGGTACAAGTAAAATATCGCAGAAAGTGAAAAATGGATAAAGAAGTTGTGGTACTTACGTACAATGCAGTATCACTCAGCAATGAAATCTATGTCATCAGGCCCGTAGCAGCATAATGAGTGGATTCAGGTACGATGATTCTAACTGAAATAAGTCACACAGAAAAAGAAACATCATAAGATATCACTAATACACGGAATGTAACCTTGGCTACACAGGAACTGAATTACAAAACAGAACAGGGTCTCAAATTTAGAAAACCAACTTATGCTTGCTTAAGGGGAAAGGTGAGTTGGGGTGCTGCATAAAACCAGAGATTGAAATGAGCACAGATAAAGTTCCTTAAGCCAAATATGGAATAGACAAGAGCTACTCCTTGCTCAACGAAATGGACTCAACACCCCATGTTAAATGCCTAAGAGTGTATCTGACTAGGAAGTATCTTAAAACCTATGGATTGCTATGTCTCTGAAAGAGAATCAAGTGTGTGTACAGGGGCATAAACGCAGCAGTGATAGGATTGGAGAGGTTCGGTGAGCAAATGAAGACCCTTTGAAGTCATATTGCATGGTACCCATTCCACGGGTCTCAACTCTCCAGGTTTAAGGTATTCTTCCTTCAGCTAAAACATGCATGTGGAACCCAGAGTATGATCAACCGTGTGATCGGGAGACGTGTTCCAATATGTGTCAGTTTTCGTCCCCTGGTACTCGGGTGCAACATTCCAGACGCTTTACTAACACTCTCCCGACTTGGAGAGTCAGTGCCTTTAACCTCCTGTTTGGCCCAGTTTGCAATTTCTGCGGAAGATGAACAGGAATAGGGAGAACCAATGACAGACTAGCTGGAGGTGTCTGGACGGGCAAATTTAACTCTCCTTTCCCACCAGGAAGAGGAATTAACCAAAGGCTCAGCGTGCCGTGCCGGAACCAGATTAGGGCCTGAAGCCATCCTGCGGTGTTGCGGCCAGCTCACGAGAAAGCGAGTTGAAGAAAGGAGCTCAGGGGCACTGTAATTCACAAACCTGCAGAGTTATAAATGACAGCTATCGTCCAAAAATATACTGAAGTAAGGCTGCCAAGAGGACTTGAAAGCGGGGCAGAATTGCAGGAAACCGATTTCAGGAGGTAGACTGGAATTGCATTTAAAGCATAGGAAAAGAGGCAGAACGTCCACAATGATGCACTTGGCCAAAAAGGGCGTATGCGTTTTTTCCTGAATATATTCAGGAAAAAACGCATACGCCCTTTTTGGCCAACCAAGCAAGCTTGCAAAGGAAATCTGCACTACAATGAAGTCTCACTTCCCCCCGGTCAAAAGGGCCATCTGAAAAAAGTGTAAAATCCAGAAAGGCAGGACAGGCCATGGAGAACTGGGAGCCTTGTTATGCTGATGGGCGGGATGTAAATTGCCAACAGCCACTCGGGAGAAGTGTATGGTGTTTCCTGAAACATCTAAAAAACAAAGCAACAGAGCCTAGGGCACTTCCACTTATGGTCCTATAGCTTAGGGAAATTAAAATCAAAAAGACACAGCCACCCCAAAGGTTGGGACGGCTCTGTTTACAAGAACCTGGTTTACGGTACAAGTTCAATATCGCAGAAAGTGAAAAATGGATAAAGAAGTTGTGGTACTTACGTACAATGCAGTATCACTCAGCAATGAAATCTATGTCATCAGGCCCGTAGCAGCATAATGAGTGGATTCAGGTACGATGATTCTAACTGAAATAAGTCACACAGGAAAAGAAACATCATAAGATATCACTAATACACGGAATGTAACCTTGGCTACACAGGAACTGAATTACAAAACAGAACAGGGTCTCAAATTTAGAAACCCAACTTATGCTTGCTTAAGGGGAAAGGTGAGTTGGGGTGCTGCATAAAACCAGAGATTGAAATGAGCACAGATAAAGTTCCTTAAGCCAAATATGGAATAGACAAGAGCTACTCCTTGCTCAACGAAATGGACTCAACACCCCATATTAAATGCCTAAGAGTGTACCTGACTAGGAAGTATCTTAAAACCTATGGATTGCTATGTCTCTGAAAGAGAATCAAGTGTGTGTACAGGGGCATAAACGCAGCAGTGATAGGATTGGAGAGGTTCGGTGAGCAAATGAAGACCCTTTGAAGTCATATTGCATGGTACCCATTCCACGGGTCTCAACTCTCCAGGTTTAAGGTATTCTTCCTTCAGCTAAAACATGCATGTGGAACCCAGAGTATGATCAACCGTGTGATCGGGAGACGTGTTCCAATATGTGTCAGTTTTCGTCCCCTGGTACTCGGGTGCAACATTCCAGACGCTTTACTAACACTCTCCCGACTTGGAGAGTCAGTGCCTTTAACCTCCTGTTTGGCCCAGTTTGCAATTTCTGTGGAAGATGAACAGGAATAGGGAGAACCAATGACAGACTAGCTGGAGGTGTCTGGACGGGCAAATTTAACTCTCCTTTCCCACCAGGAAGAGGAATTAACCAAAGGCTCAGCGTGCCGTGCCGGAACCAGATTAGGGCCTGAAGCCATCCTGCGGTGTTGCGGCCAGCTCACGAGAAAGCGAGTTGAAGAAAGGAGCTCAGGGGCACTGTAATTCACAAACCTGCAGAGTTATAAATGACAGCTATCGTCCAAAAATATACTGAAGTAAGGCTGCCAAGAGGACTTGAAAGCGGGGCAGAATTGCAGGAAACCGATTTCAGGAGGTAGACTGGAATTGCATTTAAAGCATAGGAAAAGAGGCAGAACGTCCACAATGATGCATTTGGCCAAAAAGGGCGTATGCGTTTTTTCCTGAATATATTCAGGAAAAAACGCATACGCCCTTTTTGGCCAACCAAGCAAGCTTGCAAAGGAAATCTGCACTACAATGAAGTCTCACTTCCCCCCGGTCAAAAGGGCCATCTGAAAAAAGTGTAAAATCCAGAAAGGCAGGACAGGCCATGGAGAACTGGGAGCCTTGTTATGCTGATGGGCGGGATGTAAATTGCCAACAGCCACTCGGGAGAAGTGTATGGTGTTTCCTGAAACATCTAAAAAACAAAGCAACAGAGCCTAGGGCACTTCCACTTATGGTCCTATAGCTTAGGGAAATTAAATTCAAAAGACACAGCCACCCCAAAGGTTGGGACGGCTCTGTTTACAAGAACCTGGTTTACGGTACAAGTAAAATATCGCAGAAAGTGAAAAATGGATAAAGAAGTTGTGGTACTTACGTACAATGCAGTATCACTCAGCAATGAAATCTATGTCATCAGGCCCGTAGCAGCATAATGAGTGGATTCAGGTACGATGATTCTAACTGAAATAAGTCACACAGAAAAAGAAACATCATAAGATATCACTAATACACGGAATGTAACCTTGGCTACACAGGAACTGAATTACAAAACAGAACAGGGTCTCAAATTTAGAAAACCAACTTATGCTTGCTTAAGGGGAAAGGTGAGTTGGGGTGCTGCATAAAACCAGAGATTGAAATGAGCACAGATAAAGTTCCTTAAGCCAAATATGGAATAGACAAGAGCTACTCCTTGCTCAACGAAATGGACTCAACACCCCATGTTAAATGCCTAAGAGTGTATCTGACTAGGAAGTATCTTAAAACCTATGGATTGCTATGTCTCTGAAAGAGAATCAAGTGTGTGTACAGGGGCATAAACGCAGCAGTGATAGGATTGGAGAGGTTCGGTGAGCAAATGAAGACCCTTTGAAGTCATATTGCATGGTACCCATTCCACGGGTCTCAACTCTCCAGGTTTAAGGTATTCTTCCTTCAGCTAAAACATGCATGTGGAACCCAGAGTATGATCAACCGTGTGATCGGGAGACGTGTTCCAATATGTGTCAGTTTTCGTCCCCTGGTACTCGGGTGCAACATTCCAGACGCTTTACTAACACTCTCCCGACTTGGAGAGTCAGTGCCTTTAACCTCCTGTTTGGCCCAGTTTGCAATTTCTGCGGAAGATGAACAGGAATAGGGAGAACCAATGACAGACTAGCTGGAGGTGTCTGGACGGGCAAATTTAACTCTCATTTCCCACCAGGAAGAGGAATTAACCAAAGGCTCAGCGTGCCGTGCCGGAACCAGATTAGGGCCTGAAGCCATCCTGCGGTGTTGCGGCCAGCTCACGAGAAAGCGAGTTGAAGAAAGGAGCTCAGGGGCACTGTAATTCACAAACCTGCAGAGTTATAAATGACAGCTATCGTCCAAAAATATACTGAAGTAAGGCTGCCAAGAGGACTTGAAAGCGGGGCAGAATTTCAGGAAACCGATTTCAGGAGGTAGACTGGAATTGCATTGAAAGCATAGGAAAAGAGGCAGAACGTCCACAATGATGCATTTGGCCAAAAAGGGCGTATGCGTTTTTTCCTGAATATATTCAGGAAAAAACGCATACGCCCTTTTTGGCCAACCAAGCAAGCTTGCAAAGGAAATCTGCACTACAATGAAGTCTCACTTCCCCCCGGTCAAAAGGGCCATCTGAAAAAAGTGTAAAATCCAGAAAGGCAGGACAGGCCATGGAGAACTGGGAGCCTTGTTATGCTGATGGGCGGGATGTAAATTGCCAACAGCCACTCGGGAGAAGTGTATGGTGTTTCCTGAAACATCTAAAAAACAAAGCAACAGAGCCTAGGGCACTTCCACTTATGGTCCTATAGCTTAGGGAAATTAAATTCAAAAGACACAGCCACCCCAAAGGTTGGGACGGCTCTGTTTACAAGAACCTGGTTTACGGTACAAGTTCAATATCGCAGAAAGTGAAAAATGGATAAAGAAGTTGTGGTACTTACGTACAATGCAGTATCACTCAGCAATGAAATCTATGTCATCAGGCCCGTAGCAGCATAATGAGTGGATTCAGGTACGATGATTCTAACTGAAATAAGTCACACAGGAAAAGAAACATCATAAGATATCACTAATACACGGAATGTAACCTTGGCTACACAGGAACTGAATTACAAAACAGAACAGGGTCTCAAATTTAGAAACCCAACTTATGCTTGCTTAAGGGGAAAGGTGAGTTGGGGTGCTGCATAAAACCAGAGATTGAAATGAGCACAGATAAAGTTCCTTAAGCCAAATATGGAATAGACAAGAGCTACTCCTTGCTCAACGAAATGGACTCAACACCCCATATTAAATGCCTAAGAGTGTACCTGACTAGGAAGTATCTTAAAACCTATGGATTGCTATGTCTCTGAAAGAGAATCAAGTGTGTGTACAGGGGCATAAACGCAGCAGTGATAGGATTGGAGAGGTTCGGTGAGCAAATGAAGACCCTTTGAAGTCATATTGCATGGTACCCATTCCACGGGTCTCAACTCTCCAGGTTTAAGGTATTCTTCCTTCAGCTAAAACATGCATGTGGAACCCAGAGTATGATCAACCGTGTGATCGGGAGACGTGTTCCAATATGTCTCAGTTTTCGTCCCCTGGTACTCGGGTGCAACATTCCAGACGCTTTACTAACACTCTCCCGACTTGGAGAGTCAGTGCCTTTAACCTCCTGTTTGGCCCAGTTTGCAATTTCTGTGGAAGATGAACAGGAATAGGGAGAACCAATGACAGACTAGCTGGAGGTGTCTGGACGGGCAAATTTAACTCTCCTTTCCCACCAGGAAGAGGAATTAACCAAAGGCTCAGCGTGCCGTGCCGGAACCAGATTAGGGCCTGAAGCCATCCTGCGGTGTTGCGGCCAGCTCACGAGAAAGCGAGTTGAAGAAAGGAGCTCAGGGGCACTGTAATTCACAAACCTGCAGAGTTATAAATGACAGCTATCGTCCAAAAATATACTGAAGTAAGGCTGCCAAGAGGACTTGAAAGCGGGGCAGAATTGCAGGAAACCGATTTCAGGAGGTAGACTGGAATTGCATTTAAAGCATAGGAAAAGAGGCAGAACGTCCACAATGATGCACTTGGCCAAAAAGGGCGTATGCGTTTTTTCCTGAATATATTCAGGAAAAAACGCATACGCCCTTTTTGGCCAACCAAGCAAGCTTGCAAAGGAAATCTGCACTACAATGAAGTCTCACTTCCCCCCGGTCAAAAGGGCCATCTGAAAAAAGTGTAAAATCCAGAAAGGCAGGACAGGCCATGGAGAACTGGGAGCCTTGTTATGCTGATGGGCGGGATGTAAATTGCCAACAGCCACTCGGGAGAAGTGTATGGTGTTTCCTGAAACATCTAAAAAACAAAGCAACAGAGCCTAGGGCACTTCCACTTATGGTCCTATAGCTTAGGGAAATTAAATTCAAAAGACACAGCCACCCCAAAGGTTGGGACGGCTCTGTTTACAAGAACCTGGTTTACGGTACAAGTAAAATATCGCAGAAAGTGAAAAATGGATAAAGAAGTTGTGGTACTTACGTACAATGCAGTATCACTCAGCAATGAAATCTATGTCATCAGGCCCGTAGCAGCATAATGAGTGGATTCAGGTACGATGATTCTAACTGAAATAAGTCACACAGAAAAAGAAACATCATAAGATATCACTAATACACGGAATGTAACCTTGGCTACACAGGAACTGAATTACAAAACAGAACAGGGTCTCAAATTTAGAAAACCAACTTATGCTTGCTTAAGGGGAAAGGTGAGTTGGGGTGCTGCATAAAACCAGAGATTGAAATGAGCACAGATAAAGTTCCTTAAGCCAAATATGGAATAGACAAGAGCTACTCCTTGCTCAACGAAATGGACTCAACACCCCATGTTAAATGCCTAAGAGTGTATCTGACTAGGAAGTATCTTAAAACCTATGGATTGCTATGTCTCTGAAAGAGAATCAAGTGTGTGTACAGGGGCATAAACGCAGCAGTGATAGGATTGGAGAGGTTCGGTGAGCAAATGAAGACCCTTTGAAGTCATATTGCATGGTACCCATTCCACGGGTCTCAACTCTCCAGGTTTAAGGTATTCTTCCTTCAGCTAAAACATGCATGTGGAACCCAGAGTATGATCAACCGTGTGATCGGGAGACGTGTTCCAATATGTGTCAGTTTTCGTCCCCTGGTACTCGGGTGCAACATTCCAGACGCTTTACTAACACTCTCCCGACTTGGAGAGTCAGTGCCTTTAACCTCCTGTTTGGCCCAGTTTGCAATTTCTGCGGAAGATGAACAGGAATAGGGAGAACCAATGACAGACTAGCTGGAGGTGTCTGGACGGGCAAATTTAACTCTCATTTCCCACCAGGAAGAGGAATTAACCAAAGGCTCAGCGTGCCGTGCCGGAACCAGATTAGGGCCTGAAGCCATCCTGCGGTGTTGCGGCCAGCTCACGAGAAAGCGACTTGAAGAAAGGAGCTCAGGGGCACTGTAATTCACAAACCTGCAGAGTTATAAATGACAGCTATCGTCCAAAAATATACTGAAGTAAGGCTGCCAAGAGGACTTGAAAGCGGGGCAGAATTGCAGGAAACCGATTTCAGGAGGTAGACTGGAATTGCATTTAAAGCATAGGAAAAGAGGCAGAACGTCCACAATGATGCATTTGGCCAAAAAGGGCGTATGCGTTTTTTCCTGAATATATTCAGGAAAAAACGCATACGCCCTTTTTGGCCAACCAAGCAAGCTTGCAAAGGAAATCTGCACTACAATGAAGTCTCACTTCCCCCCGGTCAAAAGGGCCATCTGAAAAAAGTGTAAAATCCAGAAAGGCAGGACAGGCCATGGAGAACTGGGAGCCTTGTTATGCTGATGGGCGGGATGTAAATTGCCAACAGCCACTCGGGAGAAGTGTATGGTGTTTCCTGAAACATCTAAAAAACAAAGCAACAGAGCCTAGGGCACTTCCACTTATGGTCCTATAGCTTAGGGAAATTAAATTCAAAAGACACAGCCACCCCAAAGGTTGGGACGGCTCTGTTTACAAGAACCTGGTTTACGGTACAAGTTCAATATCGCAGAAAGTGAAAAATGGATAAAGAAGTTGTGGTACTTACGTACAATGCAATATCACTCAGCAATGAAATCTATGTCATCAGGCCCGTAGCAGCATAATGAGTGGATTCAGGTACGATGATTCTAACTGAAATAAGTCACACAGAAAAAGAAACATCATAAGATATCACTAATACACGGAATGTAACCTTGGCTACACAGGAACTGAATTACAAAACAGAACAGGGTCTCAAATTTAGAAACCCAACTTATGCTTGCTTAAGGGGAAAGGTGAGTTGGGGTGCTGCATAAAACCAGAGATTGAAATGAGCACAGATAAAGTTCCTTAAGCCAAATATGGAATAGACAAGAGCTACTCCTTGCTCAACGA